>NC_138582.1:7059226-7445420 GCF_964289735.1 Phaethon aethereus | reverse complement strand
TAGGAGTACCTGTGCCCTCTCCCCTTTGCCAGCAGCGGTGTATCAAACCTCTCCTGTGCAACCCCAGGGCTGCAGCACAGATGAACGTTGCTCTAGACGTGGAGGTGCCCTGGAGAGATGCTCTTTTGGGTCAGAGCTGATAGCAGACTTTGCAACTGAGGTGGTCTAGAGACAATGTGGGCGTAACAGACCCCTCGCAATCGTGAGGTACCAGACACATCCTGTTTTGGAGAACAGTTGGATTCCTGTCCCTGGTGCTACATTGCAAAAGTGTCACTGTGTGCTTACAATTATCAATTCCTCTCTCTGTATCACCCAGTAAATGCAGCACTGAACGTGGGAGGGAAGAATGAGCCAGAATTGTGCAACAGCCACTTTGTGGTGCCAGATTCAGTTCACAAGCCTCTACTTGAAAAGCCCTGCTGGTTCTCACAGGCTAAATCTAGGCAAGGTTCTGGGAGCCCCTCCAACCTTTGTGGCTTCTACCTCTGCCACAGTGTTGTTATGACTTTGTGACAGACTGGAGCAATCACCCTCCCACCCCTTGTTTTAAACTAACAGGTGCCAAGTTTGGATACATGGGAGACAAGGACCCTCGACCATCCATGTTCCATCACATCCCAGAAACAAGGTGTTAACACAGGCAAAGTCTTCCATTATAAAAATCATCCAAGCCAAATAGAGCGTCAATATATTTGCATCTAAGCATGAAATACTGTATAGTTTTCAATTATACAGTTGTACTTATCTGCCTGTTACACCTATCCATAACTAATATTGATTTTGGGTATAGAACAAAACTCTCTACAGCAATGCATAAAATCACTGTATAAAAGAAACCTCTCTGTGACCCTAGCAGCTCTGGCTGTATCTGCAGATTTGAGATTTTTGCATTTCTCTACACAGCGATTCATTCGTCTGTAACGATATTCCTTTTGTGGAGTGTCAATATATAATTAGTGGTGTGTGTTGTATGTCACTGTGTTAGTCTTGCTATAAAAAATGAAGGTTCAGATCCACTCCCGTAAATCAGTAAAGCTCCATTAAAATCAAAGACCTGCAGTGATCTGATCTTCTTGTGCATCTTTCATTATTTTGTTCCTTTCAGGTAAATCAAATTATTATTTTCTGAACTCAGATAACTTGTTTTTCTTAAATTTACTGACCACAATGCCAGATTTTAATAGGAATAAATAATTACACAGAATAGCTACAGTTAACAGTAAGAAGATTAAATATAGATTTTTGTGCCATAGTGCAAAAAAAAGCAACAGATATGACATCCTGCTCTAATTAAAGTATGTTAATTATGGGAACAGATTTATTCAAATTATACTTTCTATGTGTAAGTGCAATATATAACAGATTTTTAAATATTTCAGCAAGCATGGAAGTTAGATAATTGAAATCCTTCACCTTATGTTTCAGTTAGTTAGCCAATTCCCATTTTCTAATGCCATATATGAAATACTATTTTAAAAATAAAAAACTAAGTGAAAACGTTGAATTATTAATTTTAATCTAGAAGGATGATTTTAACACTATGAAACCAAGAGGAACAATAGGGGTGTGGTATCACCAACTGTAGTCTTATGGCTGTTTTCTGACTGGAGAAATTCCCAAAGAAACTCTGAACTGAAGGCTTTAGTCATTTGTACTCCCTTGGGCACTGTCTCAGTTTAAAGGCACTCTTCTATGTGCTAGCGCTGGATGATGTGGTCAGGAAGTTGGGAAGTGACAGTATCAAGACAGATAATTTTAGAGCCATATGCCACAGAGTTTGACTGAAGGAGTCCTTCCATGGATGTCAACGGACTTTGAGGCTCTCGGGTCTCAATTCAGTTGCTTCAACACAGGCGGTTGGCGTCATTTGAAATGTGCTCAGGTATCCGAGACATCCAGATAGTACTAGTCAATATGAACCCATGACTTTCAGGAGTGACAGCTGAATCTAGACTTGTGGGATCCCCTCAGGCATAGCAAATGGCATTAAGCGCCTCTGTGTGTGCAACTGAATCAAGCCCCCAGGGCTGAATTCATTTTCTCTAACTAAACTTACACAATGTATGTTTCTACATCTGAGTTAGTCTCCCTGACACACCTTTACAGACAGGAATAGGTACAGTGCATTTGACTTAATTCAGATGTTTACATTGGGATGAGATGTCCTGTCCCCAGTTCCCTTCACTGGCTCTAAAAAGGTTTCAGAAAATTCAGTTATCAGCATCTTCACTCTAGATAACTGGGCTTGATGCAGTGCTCCAAATACAATCATTAAGGGTCATCTGCTATCCTGCCTGTATCTCAGTTGCCTAGTAGCTCATGTCAGTGCCCATTTCATAACACTTCAACTGATTACCTTGCAGAATGTCGTTGTGTGCTGTGGATCTGCCTGCTTGCATGATTAGTGTCCCATAAGCCTTACAAATCAAGTTAAACCAAAGAAGAAATTTATGGCAAATTCAGACCTTTGACTCCATCATTTTGGCCATTACCTAGCCTGCTTACATACTTTTTCTCTGCTAATTAGTCACAGTCCACTACAGGACGAAGGTCCTTGTGGTTCCACTATTTCATACCTCTCTGTCGCTGGCTGAGAGGAGAAAGCGGTATTGGTACCATAATGCATTAACATAAGGCAGTAAGATGGTAACTAGAAACTTTCCACTGACTTTAATGAAATTTGGAGTGGAATCATAAAGACAAAGTCTCAACAAACACCTTCACTGAGAAAGTGAGTTGCTGAAATAAGTCATACAAGGCTGATCAACGGTTTCACCCTATTCACATGACCCTGTTTGCCTTCATGTTGCTCAGTATGATGCAATCTCTTCACGTTGTCCCATGTCTATGGGGAATTTGACTGTTTTGATTTCCATTTGAAATGTGAATCTACAGTTCTCTGAAGTATAGGTCTGCCGTGGGTTGGCTTTGGCCAGCAGCCATGCACCCACACAGCCACTTGCTCACTCCCCTCTCCCTGCTGCCTTCCTGGGGGGAGAAGAATAAGAACATATTCTCTGCTCCCTGGGGGAGAGAATAAGAACAGAAGTGAGAAAACTTGTGGGTCGTCATAATGACAGTTTAATAAGTGAAGGAAAGATTAAAAAACAGAAAGGAAAAAAAAAAGTGATGTACAAGCAGTCACTCACCACCTCCCACCAGCAGACCCATGCCCAGCCCTCTGAGCAGCAGCCACCTTGGAAATCAAGTGCCCACCTCCCAGCCCCTTCTTCCTCTATCCCAGTTTTTATTGCTGAGCATGACTTTATACAGTATGGAAGAGCCCTTTGGTCAGTTCAGGTCAGCTGTCTCAGCTGCGTCCCTTTCCCAATTCCTTGCCCACCCCCAGTCTACTCACTGTAGGGGCAGAGTGGGAAAAAGAGAAAGCCTTGCCATTGTGCAAATGCTATTCAGCAATAGCCAAAACACTCGTGTGCATCAACACTGTTTTAGCCACAAATCCAAAACACAGCACTGCATGGGCTGCTATAAAGGAAATTAACTCCATCCCAGCCAGACCCAGTACAAGGTCTAATATCATTGCCTTCTTGGAGGCAAGGCAAAATTAGGGGTACTGGAGAACAACATGGTTTATCTACATGCTACCACCTATTGAGGGTTGGACACAGTAAAGGGCTGAAGGGATGAGAAGAGTTGGAGCAGTTCCAGAATCAGGGTGAACATCTCGTCTGTCTCTAGCTTCCAAAACAACTCAACTGTTGTTATTAAGGGCTAATTGTTGATTTGCTGCATGGATGGTCTAAAATGGAAAAGCAGTCAGATATAATTTTTTGTCACTTCAGATCAGATTCCCAAGGGCAGGATGAAGGTTGCACTGGATTATTTTCACATTGTCCACTTTTTTTGGCCCTACTTAAACAGCAACATGGGTTTCACATTAAAGGGAATACAGAAATAATTATATAGGTTTACATATTAAAATGCATAAACAATTATGTAGGTTTACATATCAAAATGCATAAAACTTTCACTTTGCAGTCTAAGCCTTTTACTAGGCAACCAGAATTTTTCTGCTTGTTTTATATCTGTTAGATCCCTCCCCACTTTGTTTGCACATCCTTTCCCTCCTGCTCTAAATAGACAGAGATCATCACTGCATTTTACTGAGCATTTGCCAAGAGAAGGTGCTGGGTTTTATGGGAGGTGTTGGAAACATTTCAAAATATAGGTTGTATAGCAAAACAGTATTTTTTTCCGCTGAAAAGTGTCATATCGGCACACAAAATATCTTTCTGGGGCTGTTTGTGTGGAACAGGCATCCAATAAGTAACAAGCTGGTGCTCAGTCCATCAATAGTTGAAGTGTTTTGTTTGGAAGCTCTGGCCCTGCTTTTTGGTGGGGTTTTTTTTTCAGTTAAAGAAGCTATTGTTATCACACCACACAAGCAATGGTGGTGCCGACTGTCCCAAATATTGTTTTGCTTACAGCCTCACTGGCACGTTTAATTATAGTCTCATTTCATTTAAACTACATAGTGTAAGAATATTTTATTATTTTAAGCCAAAGATAACACTTGAGAACATTTTTATCACTTATAAATAGAGACTCAGAAAAGGATATGGGAACCTGTATGCATTTCTCATTCAATATATAGTTAAGTTAAACATCTTAGTAAGAAAGATTGTGCATGAAAGCATTGGATGCAGCCAGTTTCAAAATACATTGGTTGCATACTGATATGCAAACTCATATTTTCTTTTTGTGCTGAGGAAATAACTGGAACTGTATATTGCTTTTTACAAGTTTTAACTTCATCTTTGCCTGCATGATGACAGTAAGTCAGAGTCTGTAACTGGAATCTGGTGTGAATGAGTTTGGCCAGTGTTTCTCATTATTTTATGGACCGAGCCAAAATGCTGGATTTAGACATTTTTTTTTACTTTGGTGCATTTTAAATCCCCATAGCTGTGCATGTTTCAACATGTCCTCATCTTTCAGAACTTCTGTGAGCTCAGTGGAGGAAAAAAATAACAATTGTGTTTGTGGACATGTAAGTGTTATCTCAACTGATTAAAAACAATTTTCTGTAACATAAGATGTTTGGTGACAACTTTAAAACAACCACAATTCCCCCTGGCTGTCCCCAGACAGTATATATGATGAGGGAAGAACTGCACGCTGCGTTTGAGTGGGTCACCATGCCCACGTAGCACTCTGAAATACTGCGAGGAGGTGTGAAGCTGTTCCCTTAAAATGCTATGGGTACATAAACAGGGGATGGTGACTGAACCAATAAATCCTTTCTCTCAGGGCATTATCAACTTGAGTACTATACTAACAAGACAAGGTTTCACTGCATTTCGTTGAAGCAAAGTCCCTATCATGCTTCACCAAGTCCCTAGAACATCCTCCTTTTTCAAAGACCTCTTTTTGCTTGGAACAAAGTTTCTTTTTTTTTTTTTTCTCCAAGTCACCCATGCATTTGTCCCACAACACATAGCATGATTACAGAGCAAAATGTCAACACAGCAACCTGGAATATGGAAAGTGCTCTTTCCTTCCCTGATGAAGAAACAGCAGATGAGAAATAAAAATACAAATTAAAAAAAAAAAAAGAAAAAATCTATCCAACTTAGCAATAAGAAAATAAAGGATTCACAGATGACAACTTAGTCCTTAGAAAATGCTGAAGTTTCACCAGGGATACACTTGACCCAGGATGAGTAAAAAATTGTAACCTTCAGTGTGAAGAATTATTATTACCTTCCTCTGAGGTACTGATGAAGAATAACTGAGAAAATAAGAACCAAAAGCCAAATATAAATAAATATATTTATCCTAAGAAATTAGACTGCATTTGGTGAGATCATTTATTAAACTGCATTCCTGCTGTCCTTCAGTGTTTTGTATGTATTTGTCTGCTTCTCTTCTAGATCTTTTACTGTTTGCACTAAGGTCACAAAGGAATGCTTACCTGCATAAGGGTTTTCTTTTGTGCTTCACCAGGTGAATTCAGACTAGTGTTTTTCTGTAGTGAGCCTGGTTTTCCCTTCTGGTTTATTTTATGTGTGAGATATGTCTCAGTAAACAGAGCTCAGTGGTCACTTGAACTTTCATACTTCAATTTATTAGATTGTGATAAGAAAGTTTGGTATCATTTGGACAAGAAAGGTCATTCCCATGTCTTATATATATTAATGAAATACTGCAGAGCTCAATAGAGATATAATTAGGCTGTTCTGTGAGAGGTTTATGAAATTTCATCAGTGAAGTCTTTTACCAGTTTTCAAGGAATTCAAAAACAAAAAGAAAAAAATGTTGTCATCTGATAACTTGTTTATGGCTTTTTAGAAGGAATGACAACTGCAAGTTATAAAGCACATCAGCAATTCTAGAAAGAATTTACCAGAAGCCTGGAAAAACAGAGACTGAAATTAAATGTGTAAATGTTTTCAGAGGGTAGTGAATGTGCCATGAAAAAGAGAATTAAACTGACCTCACAGTTTAAGTTATTTCAAATTATGAATGTCAAAGGTTTTGTCATATGTCTTTGTGCCAGCCATCAGTATAACTAATGTGTGTCTCCACATCATGCTGCCCTGCCTCTCCCCACAGGACTGTGCTCCTGAATGTTGTTTAAAATAAAGCTAATGGTACACTATGTTGATCCTGAGAGGAGCCTGAATTCAGGGGTGAGATTACCCCTTCTTGGCTGACAGAGATAAAACGCATGCAAGAACAGATTCCTGAGATGTTTCTAAGTCAGTACCAGAGTAAAAAGAATTGCGTTCAGCTTTTTCCCAGAAGAATTGTCTTCTCCTATAATGTGACATTTAGTTTTTATGCAAATTTTTGCTAATGTGTCGGATTGCAGAAGATTGTATGAATATTTTGTCTCCAAGGCAGGAATCACACCCAATACTTCCCTAACATAATGTAATTAATTAATGTATCGCTCTTCATCAGAAGAATCTTCCTGGCTCTTTTGCATAATTATAGCTGGGTTCATATTTATCAGAAAACTCTCTAGAACAGCCACAAACAAGATTTGCTTTCCTAAACCCAATGTATCTCATTATGACAGTGGACAGATCATGCCTTGGTGGAATTCATGATCTCGAGGGATATAGGACAGGCAAAAAAGTATAGACATGATCCTGAACATGAGAAAAGTGAACTTTTAGTTGTTTAAAGAACTAATGGATGGGACCCCCTGGGAAACTGCCCTCAGGGATAAAGAGGCAGAAGAAAGCTGGGAGCTATTTAAAGACATTTTCCTCAAAGCACAAGAACTCTCAATTCCCATGTTCAAGAAATAGGACAAGGAAGGCAAGAAACCAGCATGGCCAAGTAAGAGCCTCCTGGTCAAACTGAAACACAAGAGGGAAATGTATAGGCAGTGGAAGCAGGGAGGGATTATTATGGGAAGAATATGGGGATGCTGCCTGAGACTGTAAGGCTGGAATCAGGACTGATAAGGAGCTAGAGATAAATTTGTTAAGGGATGTGAAAAATAATACGGGCTCTACAGGTAGGTTAGTCAGAAAAGGAAGACAGAAGAAATTTTACCCTCATGATAAATGAGACAGGGGACCTGGTGACAGCTGACATGGAGAAGGCTGAGGTACTGAACAATTTTTTTGCCTCATTTTTCACTGGCAATTGTTCTTCCTACATCTCTTTAGTCCCAGAATCTGAAAGCAGGAACTGGGCATATAAGGTCTCACCCATCATAAGAGAAGATCCGGTTCGAGGCTACTTGAGAAACCTGAATATACATAAATCCTTGAGACTCATTGAGATTCATCCCAGGGTCTTGAGGGAACTGGCAGATGTAGTTGCCAAACCACTCTCCATCATATTTCAAAAGTCATGGCAGCCAGGCGAAGTCCCCCAGTGTCTGGAAAAAGGGAAACATTGAACTCATTTTTAAAAAGGGTCAAAAGGAGGACCCTGGGAACTACTGACCAGTCATCCTCACCTCTGTGCCAGGGAATATCACAGAACAGATCCTCCTGGAAGCTTTGTCAAGGCATATAGATGACAGGCAGGTGATTAGAGACAGTCAGCATGGTTTCACCAGGGGTAAATCATGCCTGAATAACCTGGTGGCCTTCCATGATGTACTGACTGCACTGGTGGATAAGGGAAGAGGTACAGATGTCATCTATCTTGACTTCTGTAAGGCCTTTGACACAGTCCCACGCAACATTCTTACGTCTAAATTGGAGACAGATGGATTTGGTGGGTGTACTCTTAGACGGATGAAATATTGGCTGGCTGTCCGTACGCAAAGAGTTGCGGTCAGCAGCAAAATGTCTGGATGGAGATCAGCGATGAGTGGTGTCCCTCAGGGGTCCCGTATTGGGACCAATACTCTTTAATATCTTCATCAGTTGCACAGTGTTCAAGTGCACCTTCAGCAAGTTTGCAGATGACACCAAGCTGAGTGTGCTGTTGATCCTCTTGGGAAGGGATGATATCTGAAGGCACCTGACATGCTTGAGGAGTGGTCCCATGTGAATCTCATGAAGTTCAAAAAGGCCAAGTGTAAGATCCTGCACTGGGGTTGGTACAAACATCAGTATCAGTGCAGGCTGGGTGATGAGTTGATTGAAAGCAGCCCTGCAGATACGGACCTGGTGATATTGGTAAATAAAAAATTGGATGTGTCCTGGCACTGAGCCCAGAAAGCCAACCATATCCTGGGCTGTGTAAAAAGAATGGTGGCCAGTAGGTTTAAGGATGTTGTTCTCTCCCTGTAGTCTACTCTCATGAGACCCCAGCTGGAGTATTGCATCCAGCCCTCAGGTCCCCAGCACAAGAAAGACATAGACCTATTAGAGCAGGTTGAGAGGAGGCAACAAAAATGATTAGAGGGCTGGAACACCTCTCCTGTGAAGACAGACTGAGATTTTGGGTTGTTCAGACTGGAGCAGAGAAGGCTACATGGAAACCTTATTACAGCCTTTCTATACTTAAATGGGGCTTATAAGAAAGACAGAGGCTTTTTCTAAGGTCTGTAGTGATAGCACAAGGAGCAACAGTTTTAAACTTGAAGAGGGTAGATTTAGATTAGATATAAGGAAGAAATTATTTATGATGAGGGTGGTGAGACCCTGGAACAGGTTGCCCAGAGAGGTTGATGTCCCATCATTGGAAGTGTTCAAGGTCAGGTTGGATGAGGCTTTGTTCAACCTCATATAATGAAAGATATCCCTGTCCATCACAGGGGATTTGGACTAGATTATCTTTAAAGGCTCCTTCTAACCCAAACCATTCTATGATTCTATGACCATGCAGTTAACTACTCTTTGTGCCTGCCTTTGAGCTCTCAGATTTAGGGTTATATATGAAACCTCCCTTAGGGCACAGTCTCTTTGTTTTAATACTAACACTGAGCACTGTGTCGGGAGGGCTGTCTCTGAAGGGGCTTCACAAGTGACTCATAAGCCTGTCTGGAGGATGTTGTATATGTCCAACTTGACTTTGAATCACTGAGCTTACAAAGTGTAGTGGTGCATTCCCCCCGCCCCCCCGCCTTGTACCTGGGACGCTCTAAGTTGCCTGACGAGCCTTGGCCTCCGCACAAAGGGTTTGGCAGTCGGGAAGTCCTCAGCCATACCAAGCACTCTTGTGTAGCCAGGGAGGAGAATGGCATTGAGCATATCAGGAACGCGATCACCTAAACAAGGTACAGAATAAGAACAGAACTATACAAGCACAGGGAGAGAGAGGGGGCCCCAGCCCATGCCCCCCGCCAAGCCAGCAGCGTGGGCTCCTGGCGAGCAGCAGCTCTGACGCAGCGCGGGCGGGGACAGGAGTGGTGGTGGCCAAATCCCCTCACATACAAGAGCAGCCCCCGGGAGCACGAGCGACCAGGAGCGTGGCGAACAGGGTGGGCAAACAGGACATGGTGCGTCAGCAGGGCGTCGCGCGTCAGTTTGCGCCCCAGTTCATGCAGGGAAGGCGTGCGGGCAGGGCGCAGAGCAGATGCTCTCTTGACAAGTGGTCATTGCCCTCCCAGAAGAGGCCCAGCCATGGTCTCCACTCGGCTGAAGGCCATGGCCAGAAAGAATGTGGTGACCCAGACCGAGCTCCCGCTCAAGCACGTGGGGCATCCAGGTGTCCGGCTGCAGGCAGGGCTTGGGCCTGTCACTCCTGCCAGAAGGCAGCGGAGACAACGCCCGTGTGCGGTGCGGCCAGGTGAGCGACCTGCTCAGCCTGGGGCAGAGCGGAGAGAGGCTGTTGAAGAGGCTGAGGAGCATCAGGGGGTGCGAGAGGGAGATGGGTCGGTGGAGCCACACCCGTCCGTCCCTGAGGCAGAGGCAGCCGGTGGAGGCTCCACAAGCAGCAGAAGATCCCCTGCCCTCTTTCTACTGGGCAGAAGGAGAGGGCCTAAGAGATGAGGGGGGATGGAAACAGGTCCCTGCTCGGGGCAGCAGACGAATCCTCTCCCGGCCTCCCTCACCATCCCAGCTGCCCTCACACAACAGGTATGGGGTTCTGGGACTTGAGGGCCAGGAACATGAGGACCTTGATGAAAGCCCATCCAGGGGGTTGCCTAGGGTGAGTCAGCCAGCCCCACGCATCAAGACGTCCTCTGTTAAGAAAAAAAGGAGGGTAATTTTTGTAGGTGACCCCCTTCTGAGGGGAACAGAGGGCCCAATATGCCGACCAGACCCAACCCACGGGGAAGGCTGCTGACTCCCTGGAGCCCAGGTGAGAGATGTCACCAGGAAACTCCCTGGTCTGGTTCGGCCCACTGGTTACTACCCACTGTTGGTCATGCAGGTTGGCAGCGACAAGGTTGCACAAAGAAGTCTAAAAGCAATCAAAAGGAACTTCAGAGTGCTGGGGTGACTGGTCGATGGAGCAGGAGCACAGGCAGTGTTTTCGTCAACCCCTTCAGTGGCAGGGGGGAACACTGAAAGAAATAGGAAAGCACACCTGGTGAACACGTGGCTCAGCAGCTGATGCCGTTAGCAGAATTTGAGTTTTTTGACTATGGGGTGGTTTACAGGGCACCAGACCTGCTGGCAGCAGATGGAGTGCAACTGTCTCCAAGGGGGAAAAGGATTCTTGCTGATGAGTTGGTGGGGCTAATCGAGAGGGCTTTAAACTAGATTTGAAGAGGGAAGGGCGTGAAACCAGGCTCACTAGAGATGAGTGGCATGCTGGTGTTGGGGGTGAAATCGATAGCCCAGCTCAAGTGCATCTACACCAATGCACGCAGCATGGGCACCAAACAGGAGGAGCTGGAAGCCATTTGTGCAGCGGGACAGCCATGACTTAGTCGCCATCACAGAGACACGGTGGGATGCTTCTCCTGACTGGAGTGCTGCAATGGATGGCTATAAGCTCTTCAGAAGGGATAGGCAAGGAGGGAGAGGCGGTGGGGTGGCTCTGTATGTTAGGGAGTGGCTTGACTGTATAGAGCTCAATGATTGTCATGACCAAGTTGAGTGCTTATGGATAAGGACAAGGGGAGAAGCAAACAAGGCAGACATCCTGCTGGGACTCTGCTATAGACGAAGAGGCACATGAAGCATTCTACAAGTGACTGCAATAAGTCTCGCAATCGCTAGCCCTTGTTCTTGTCAGGGACTTCAACTTACCAGATGTCTGCTGGAAGTATAACACAGCAGAGAGGAAACAGTCTAGGAGGTTCCTGGAGTGTGTGGAAGATAACTTCCTGACGCAGCTGGTGAGTGAGCCTACCAGGGGAGGTGCCTCGCTTGACCTGCTGTTTACAAACAGAGAAGGACTGGTGAGAGATGTGGTGGTCGGAGGCCATCTTCGGCTTAGCCACCATGACATGATAGAATTCTCAATTCTTGGTGAAGTAAGGAAGGGGGTCAGCAAAACCACAACCATGGACTTCCGGAGGGCAGAATTCAGCCTGTTCAGATCACTGGTCGAGAGAGTCCCTTGGGAGACCACCCTGAAGGGCAAAGGTGTCCATAAAGGCTGGACACTCTTCAAGAAGGAAATCTTAAAGACACAGGAGCAGGCCCTCCCCATGTGCTGTAAGAAGAGCTGGCGGGGAAGGTGACCGGCCTGGCTGAACAGGGAGATTTTGCTGGGACTCAGGAAGAAAAGGAGAGTTTATCCCCTTTGGAAGAAGCATAGGCAACTCAAGCAGAGTACAAAGGTCTCGTTAGGTCATGCAGAGAGAAAATTAGAAAGGCAAAAGCCCAGCTAGAACTCAATCTGGCCCAGTTTATAAGGGACAATAAAAAATGTTTTAACAAATATATTAACAATAAAAAGAGATGCAAGGAGAATCTCCATCCTTTATTGGATGTGGGGGGTAACATTTTCACTGAAGATGAGGATAAGGCTGAGGTACTTAATGCCTTCTTTGCCTCAGTTTTTAATAGCCAGACCAGGTATCCGCAGGGTATTTAGACTCCTGAGCTGAAAGACAGGGATGGAGAACAGAATAAAGTCCCCATAATCCAGGAGGAAGCAGTTAAGGACCTGTTAAGACATCTGGACACCCACAAGTCTACGGGACCTGATGGAATCCACCCAAAAGTACTGCGGGAGCTGGTGGAGGAGCTTGCCAAGCCCCCTCCATCATTTATCAGCAGTCCTGGTTAAAAGGGGAGGTCCCAGACAACTGGAGGCTTGCCAATGTGACACCCATCTCCAAGAAGTGCCAGAAGGAGGATCCTGGGAACTACAGGCCTGTTAGCTTGACCTCGGTACCGGGGAAGATCATGGAGTGATTCATCTTGAGAGCTCTCACAGGGCATGTGCAGGACAACCAGGTGATCAGGCCCAGCCAGTGTGGGTTCACCAGAAAGGCAGGTGCTGCTTGACCAACCTGATCTCCTTCTATGACCAGGTGACCCGCCTAGTGGATGAGGGAAAGGCTGTGGATGTTGTCTACTTGGACTTTAGTAAAGCTTTTGACACTGTCCCCAAAAGCATCTTCCTGGAGAAACTGGCTTAGACAGGTGTACTCTTTGCTGGGTGAAAAACGGGCTGGATGGCCGAGCCCAGAGAGTTGTGGTGAATGGTGTTAAACCCAGTTGGCGGCCGGTCACAAGCGGTGTTCCCCAGGTCTCGGTTTTTCAGGCCAGTCTTGCTCAATATCTTTACTGATTTTCTGGATGAGGGGACTGAGTGCTCCCCCAGTAAGTTTGCAGATGATGGGAGTGTTGATGTGCTGGAGGGTAGGAGGGCTCTGCAGAGGGATCTGCACAGGCTGGATCGATGGGCAGAGGTCAACTGTATGAGGTTTAACAAGGTCAAGTGCCGGGTCCTGCACTTGGGTCACAACAAACTCATGTAACGCTACAGGCTTGGGGAGGAGTGGCTGGAGAGCTGCCTGGTGGAAAAGGACCTGGGAGTGCTGGTTGACAGCTGGCTGAACATGAGCCAGCAGTGTGCCCAGGTGGCCAAGAAGGCCAACAGCATCCTGGCCTGTATCAGAAACACTGTTGCCAGCAGGAGTAGGGCAGTGATTTTGACCCTGTACTCGGCCCTGGTGAGGCCGCACCTCGAATCCTGTGTTCAGTTTTGGGCCCCTCACTACAAGAAGGACTTTGAGGTGCTTGAGCATGTCCAGAGAAGGGTAACGAAGCTGGTGAGGTGTCTGGAGCACAAGTCTTATGAGGAGTGGCTCATGGGGTTGTTTAGTCTGGAGAAGAGGAGGCTGAGGGGAGATCTTATTGCTCTCTACAACTACCTGGAAGGGGGTTGTGGTGAGGTGGGTGTTGGTCTCTTCCCCCAAGTAACTAGTGACAGAACAAGAGGAAATGACCTCAAGTTGTGCCAGAGTAGGTTTATACTAGATAATTAGGAAAAATTTTCTTACTGAGAGTGTGATCAGGCATTGGATCAGGCTGCCCAGGGACGTGGTAGAGTCACCATCACTGGAAGTGTTCAAAAAACGTGTGGATGTGGCACTTCAGGCCATGGTTTAGTGGGCATGGTGGTGTTGGGTTAATAGTTGGACTTGATGATCCTAAAGGTTTTTTACAACCTTAATGATTCTGTGATTCTTTGATTCTGTAATCAGTTATCTCTAGACAATCCAGGTAGCTGTACTGTTAAATGCTGAGAAGTCACCTGCCTGGATTGTGGAAACTCGCTGATGCCTAAAGTCAATCATCTCCCAATCCTATAAACAGTGGTCCCAAGTGAGACCCTTTGAGCTCTTCTGGACCGCAGCCGGCTGTGACCAGCCCCTCCCCCTGGGTGGGATGCCTCTCAGAGCCTGTGTACCCTCAAGGTCACGATCAACTCAGAGGCTCGAAAGTCCACCTGTTGAGTGATGCAAAGCGTTCAATGTGAGTCTGTGACTGAATTCAAGAGGAATATTTAATAAGTACTTTTGTACATATCCATGTCTTTTCTCTACGTCTCTTTATGTGTCTCTATCTCTGCATCTACATGTGTGTGGTTAAGGAATCTTCGTAAGTTTTAGGTTACTTATGCTGCTAAGTTTCATATGATTTGATACAGTGATTTATCTCAATATCATTATTAAGTTTGCTGTTATTTTGTATTAGATTGTTGCCATCCTAAAGTTACACCAAGCACAAAATATATCATTACACCAGAATCTCCAATACTCTATCCCTTTAGTAAAAAAACGTTGACCAAGTCTGGGACTAGAAGTGGATTCAGCCACACTTAGACTCCTCTCTGAGAAGGAGTTTAGAAAGCAAGCAGGTCCACTCTGAACTTCGTGACTCAACAGGAGGGCATTCCTTTACTTTCCTTACCTAACCTTAGTCATAAACCATTGACCAAGTCTGGGACTAAGGGTGGATTTTGGTCCGCTCTGAACCTCGTGACTCAATGGGAGGGTGTCCCCTACTTTCTCTCCTCAATATACACATTAACCCAATTCGATCCATGAGTAAATCATTCCAATTTAATTGTAATTTGGTTTCTCTCTGTATAACTTTTCCATATTGAATAAGTAATAGAGTGGACCTTGCGATCAAATTCTGTTAAGTTGTGCTTTTACAAATTTATATTAAAATCATTCGCTGATACCTTTGGTGGTGATTCTTAAGCGGCCTAAATTATTCATTCATGATACAAAGAAGATTACAACATCACAACATTCAGTTACATCATCGTCGGGGTATCTCTTCAATACAGAGATCCTCAGGTGGTACAACTGTTCCCACCTTCTGACTGTTGTTACTAGGAAGGTTGGTCCTATTTATGAAGCAGTAACTTGGCGTTTATGAGTCCTAGATTAAATTTCTTGTACCTCTGCAGGCTTTTTTGTGACCTTGGCAAACCTTTTAGGAAAATATATTTAAAAGTATTGAATGCCTACAGCTGTAAAGATGTGCTTAGTGATTTAAATGGGACATGGACACCTTTGAAAATATCACAGAATACCAAATATCTTATTTTCAAATTTTCCATTTAATCTTTTCGTTCCTCAGTTGTTCATCAGTAGATAGGAGATAAGATCACTCTCCTGTCTCATGGGATAAAAATCCATCAGGATTGTGAGCTTTTTTCTACATCCATGTAAGAAAAATGAGATTCCAAAGTTTTAATGCAGGTGTTAGATGGACAGATGTACATGTAATTCTTAGTATAATCTGAAAAATCACAGATTACAGTATTACTTATTTTATCATAGTGGGACAACTTTGAAATCTCCAAGCTGTGTATTTATCAAAAAATATAATTGTATAAAAAGAACCCTCTTGCTACTCTAAAAACACTATTTATGGCAAGAGTTCTCAAAAGCAGATGTATTCATATATGTATACATATATACTAAATAGCACACTATAAAATCATGTGTATGTAACAGAAAATTACAGCTAAAATTATATCAGGAAATGGTAGTGGCATCTAGTAGCACAGGTCTAAGAACAAAACAACCGAATACATATGCAATAATCTGTTTCTACAAAGAGGTTTTTTGTCTTATCAGATGTTTCTGTCTATATCTTTCCCTTGGCTTCAGATCAATATCTTCCTGTAGCAAAGACTACAAATCCTTGTGACAGTGAAATCCTTATTCAAGAGACGATCGCAAATATGTTTTTGCCTAATTGCTTCTAATGCTGTTTGTGCAACTGCAGTGTGCCTTTGTAATCATTATCTTTTCAGCAGAACTGAGCAACACATGGAAAGTTTAGTGAAAGAGGTTGTTTTGTAGGATAATAACATATCAGAGCATGCGAACTTGAAAGTAATGCCCTTTGATGCAGAAAGAGTCATCTGTCTAAGTCTGTCATAATCATAAATATCTCTATCCTTTTCATTTGTGCTAAGTGCCCAGCACAAAGCATCTCTTCCACATACTGTAGCTCTTTGTGCAATTGCTGGTTTTGCTCTGTGATCAGTTGTATTGCTACTTAAGTGGCAGCATAATACATATTTCTTGACTAACTTTTGTGTATGTTTGTGCCTATGTGTTGTGTCATTTAGTGAAAGTAAAGTGAACCTTTCCTGCAGACTGATGGGTCATCCTGCAAGGTGGCGGGAATTCACAACAGCCTCTCTTCCGGCCTCCATACAATTCCATACAAAATCAAGACCCCATGTTGGTCATTGATGGAGAATACAAGAATAAGCAGGCAAGAAATTCAGGGGACAATTCAAGTATTAGTTTCTGCCTGTCTCAGAATGTTGAATGAGTTGGCCAAATTTGCTGATCTGCTTTAAAGCTACCCCAGAAAAAGACCAAACAAAAAAATTAGCTTTCTTTTGGATCAATTAGTCAGTAAGTGATTTCACAGGAGCATTATCACTGGAGCTACATAAAAGACATGGTTGGCATGCTTGTGTAAGGAATAGACCTTTTGGAGTTAGTTCCTATTATAGTTTGATTCAACTGGCTGTAAAACCACAGAATTAAAGAAGACTCCACTTAATAAGCACAATTCTGTGTTCCTTATAACAAGCAGCAAAAAGACTATGACATTTTTTATTAAAATGTACTTATACATTTCTTACATACAAACATTTTAATCAGATTTCTCGTTAGAACTTTTTGTTATTCCAATTATTATTATAATGCTTCATAAGCTATTCCCTATGGTTACATTCTTGGGGAATGGGGCCACTGGAGATTAAAGGAAAAACTCCCAAGAGGGAAGACGTCCTACATGATGGGTAGGCTGGCCTGATATTAGAACACATGATTTAACCTGGACAGACACTGCTGTATTATGATTTTACAAATTGCTTTCCCATTCTTATATTGTGGCTTTGACAGCTGTAAAGCACAAATAATTATACAGGCCTTCGCTAAAAGAGTATTCAGATTCATGAGAACAAAGTGTGCTCTTGGAGACATGTATATTACCAACAGTAATTAAGCCTTGCTGGGATTAATGGAAGCAAGAAGAACTAGGGATAAGATGGAGCTGAATCTCTTTTTTTCTGTGTACCACTTTATTGTGCTTATCATTGATGAAATTGGAAGAAAAGCATCATTTAGGTAACTGAAGTGCTTAATCCCATGCCCAACTTTAGAGGTTTAAGAGGTTCTATGGCCATTGATATTGCCTGCATGGTAAGGTTTGTCACATTTGTCATCAAGGACTGATGATGAGTTAGCAAAAAAAAACCTGTCTTTGAAAGAGGTAAAAAAATTGTTTTGGATGGTGTCGTGGTTTAGCCCCAGCCAGCAACTACGCACCACGCAGCCGCTCGCTCACTCCCCCACGGTGGCACGGGGGAGAGAATCGGAAGAGTAAAAGTGAGGAAACTCATGGTTTGAGATAAAGACAGTTTAATAAGTAAAGCAAAAGCCGCGCACGCAAGCAAAGCAAACCAAGGAATTTGTTCCCCACTCCCCATGGGCAGGCAGGTGTTCAGCCATCTCCAGGGAAGCAGGGCTCCGTCACGCGTAATGGTTTCTTGGGAAGACAGACGCCATAACTCCGAACGTCCCTCCACCCCTTCCTTCTTCTTTGTCCCAGCTTTATATACTGAGCATGACGCTATATGGTATGGAATATCTCTTTGGCCAGCCTGGGTCAGCTGTCCCAGCTGTGTCCCCTCCCAGCTTCCTGTGCACCCCCAGCCTGCTCGCTGCAGGCCAGCATGAGAAGCTGGACTGTCCTTGACTACTTAGCAACAACTCAAAACATCAGCACCTTATCAACATTTTCTCATCCCAAATCCAAAACATAGCCTCATGCTAGCTTCTATGAAGAAAATTAACTCTACCCTAGCTGAAACCAGGACAGATGGTTAAGATATGGTCAACAACAGTCTGCTCTGCATTGTGTTCCTTAAAAGAAATGTCAGCCTTCTTGTAACTTCCCAGCTCCTACCACTGTCCACCACTGGTGTGGTGGGTTGACCCTGAGTGGATGCCAAGGTGCCCACCAAAGCTCCTTGATCACTCCTCAGCTTGATGAGGGAGAGAAATATAACAAGATTAGGAAAGGCAGAGACCATTCAGCAATTACCGTCATGGGCAAAACGGACTTGACTTGGGGAAAAATTAATTTAATCATCAATCAAATCAGATTAGGACAATTAGAACTAAAACCAAATCTTAAATCCCTTTCCCCCCACGCCTCCCCTCTTCCCAGGCTCAACTTCACTCCCCATTTCTCTCCCTCCTCCCCCCGAGCGGCGCAGGGGGACGGGGAATGGGGGTTGTGGTCAGTCCATCACACGCCGTCTCTGCCGCTCCTTCCTCCTCAGGGGGAGGACTTCTCACCCTCTGCCCTGCTCCAGCCTGGGGTTCCTCCCACGGGAGACAGTCCTGCACGGACTTCTCCAGCATGAGTCCTTCCCACGGGCTGCTGTTCTTCACGAGCTGCTCCAGCCCGGGTCCCCCCACGGGTGCCATCCTTCAGGAACAGGCTGCTCCAGCCCGGGTCCCCCCACGGGTGCCGTCCTTCAGGAACAGGCTGCTCCAGCCCGGGTCCCCCCACGGGTGCCGTCCTTCAGGAACGGGCTGCTCCAGCCTGGGTCCCACCATGGGTGCCGTCCTTCAGGAACAGGCTGCTCCAGCCTGGCCCCCGTGGGGTCCCAGGTCCTGCCAGCAAACCTGCTCCAGCCGGGGCTCCTCTCTCTCCCCACGGGGCCACAGGCCCTGCCAGGAGCCGGCCCCAGCGCGGGCTGCCCACGGGGTCACGGCCTCCTTCGGGCATCCCCCTGCTCCGGCGTGGGGCCCTCCCCGGGTGCGGGTGCAGATCTGCTCCCCCGTGGAGCTCCATGGCCGCAGGGGCACAGCCGGCCTCCCCATGGGCTTCCCTGGGGGCTGCCGGGGACCCTCTGCTCCGGCGCCTGGAGCCCTCCTGCCCCTCCTGCTCTGGGCTGGGGGATGCAGATCTGTTTTTTTCACATATTCTCATTCCTCTCTCCAGCTTCAATTGCATTCCGCCTTTTTTCCCTGCCCTCCTTAACTCTGATCTCCCAGAGGCACTACCACCGTCGCTGATGGGCTCGGCCTTGGCCAGCGGTGGGTCCATCTTGTAGCCGCTGGCACTGGCTCTGTCGGACATGGGGGAAGCTTCTGGCAGCTTCTCACAGAAGCCGCCCCTGCAGCAGCCCCCTCCTCCTCTCCCAACCTTACCATGCAAACCCAACACAACTGGACAAGTTGCAGATTCAAGTGAACACACAGGGAAGTTAAATAAAAAACAATAAAGCTAACAGTACGTAAAGCAATTTGAGGCAGTAATAAAGCTGCCAGGATTTGATGTAAATGGCACTAAGTTTGTAGCAAATGTTATGAAAGTCTGCTTACATCAGATGTGTTGGGTATCCATTAAATGCACAAGACCCTTTTCAGACAGCTATGTCAATTCATGTCAGAACAAAAGAACAATAAAGCAGTGGATTCTGCAAAAGTTGAAGATTATGAAATAAAATTCCAGTGGATTTGATCTCTTGAATGTTGTATTGTGTATTTTTTAAGATTAAATGCAGACTTTCTGATTAATCCTGACATGTTTATTTCTTCCTTCCCCAGCACAACTAAAATAACCAATAAACACAAAAAACTCTCCTGCAGAGATTGTGTTATCATTTTTCTTCCAGGTTTTGAGTGCCTGGCTTTTTGATGTACATTTCATTATTTATTTTATGAGTGGTAGTAAAAATATGTAACTAACTAGCTAGATATGTTTCCCCTCACCCTCAACATCAACAGAGCTGTAAGCACTGGTTTATTTGAAAAAATGTTTACAGCTTTTATAGGACACTTTTGGGTAAACTTTACAATGGCCATTGAAAGGTTTCTGCAAAAATGTCACATTGCCACAACATTATTTTGATGTTCCTACATTGTAATGACTGGAATGTCAGGTGAATACTTATTTGGCTTTGTCAACAGAGTCTTTTGTCTAGAATAGCATCATTCTGGGGAATAAAAACGTGTATATGATGGCTAATCCCCCTTGCCCACTACAGTGACTGTAGTTACGCGATGACAACATGTGCAAGCTCTAAAGAGAACAGCCCTACAAGAAAAAACAAATATTTTGCCTCCACTTTACACACACAATGCCACATTTTCCGGAGTACTTCAAGAGCTCGTGTTATGTTTGTAGTATATTTCATAAACTGCACTAAATAAAGCAGTAAAGACTAATGGTAAGAGACTAGATAGCTTTGGAAAGTAGAATGAGTTGATCCGAAATTATTTTATATAGTGAGATAAGGGAGATGATAACCCACAAAGAAGTGAGGTAGGGGTGGACTGGGTTGGCAAGCAAAGTGTGCAGTGTGATGTGGAATAAAGACACCTTGAAAACAAGAACAGGGATGAAGGGGCCCCACCCCAAGAATATGCACACCAGTAATGAAGTGCCTATAGGACCTCAATGTAAGGGGAGCTCTTGTACCTTTTCTGGGAAATCTCCATGACTGAGGGCCCATCTGAAGAGCCTGTACACTAATTCATACAGGAAGGGAGATGGTTGGTGGCATGGCATGGACACTCCTGATTATCTTTAAAGGTCATTATGATCAGGGAAGGTTCCTGAGGATTGGAAGAAAACAACTATCACTCCTCTCTTGAACAGCAAGAGGAAAGATCTGGAGAAATATTAAGTGATCAGCCTTATCTCAATCTCTTGCAAGGTGATGGAGCAAATCCTGCTGGAAACCATTTCCAAATATATGAAGGGGAAGAAGGTGATTGGGAGTAGCAATAAACATGGATTTGTGAAGATAAAATCATGACTGACCAACATGATAGATTTCTACAATAAGATATCTGTCTCAGTAAGCAAGGGGAGAGCAGTAGGTGTTGTTTACCTTGAATTCCACAAGGCTTTTGACACAGTCACTCATAGTACCCTTAGATAAACTATGAAATAAGGACAAGATAAATGGACAGTGAGGTGGACTGAAAGATGGATGGACTGCTGGGCACAAAGGGTTGTGATCAGCAGCAGAAAGTTGAACTGGAGGCCAGTAACTACTGAGGTACTCCAGGGATCTGTACTAGAGCAAATACTGTTTAAGACCTTCGTCAGAGTACAACATCACCAAATCTGCAGATCATATAGAACTGAAAGGAGTGGCTGATGCACCAGAGGGTTGTGCTGCCGTCCAGAGGAACCTGAACATGCTGGAGAAATGGGCTGACAGGAACCTCATGAAGCTCAACAAATGTAAGTGCCAAGCCCTGCCCTTGGGGAGGAATAAACCTGTGCACCAATACAAGCTGAGGACTAAGCAGCTTGAATAGCTTTGCAGAAAAGGACCTGGGGGTCCTAGTGGACACCAAGTTGCATGTAATTCAGCAGCGTGCCCTTGCAGCAATGAAGGCTAGCTACCTTCTAGGCTGCATTAGGAAGAGTATTGCCAGTAAGTCATAGAATCGTAGAACAATTTGTGTTGGAAAGGACCTTTAAAGGTTGTCCAGTCCAAATCCCCTGCCATGGACAGGGACTTCTTTCACTAGATGAAGTTGTTCAAAGCCCCTTCCAATCTGACCTTGAACACTTCCAATGATGGGACATCCACAACTTCTCTGGGCAGCCTATTCAAGTGTCTTACCACCCCCATCATAAAAAAGTTATTCCTTATATCTAATCTAAATCTACACTCTTTCAATTTACAACTGCACTCAATCCCACTGTCTGTGTTGTGGATAAAGATATTAAATAGTTTTGGTCTCTTGAGAGATACAAGTCATTACTGGTATCCACTTGAACATTGAGCCATTTACTGTAACTCTGGATGAAGGCATCCAGCCAATTCATTATCCATCTAAGAGTCCATTCATCAAACCCTTATCTCTCCAATTTAGTGGCAAGAATGTTGTGTGGAACCATACCAAAGACCTTACAGATGCCCAGGTAGATGACAGCAGTACTTCTTCCCTTGTCCACTGATGCAGTCACTCCATTGTAGAAGGCCACTAGATTATTCAGGCAGTATACCCTTCGTGAAGGTCAAGGGAGATGATCATAGCATCACAGAATCTTTTAGGTTGGAAAAGCTTTTAAGATCACCATGTCCAACTGTTAACCTAGCACTGCCAAGTCCACCACTAAACCATGTCCCTAAGCACCACATCTACACATCTTTTAAATACTTCCAGGGGTGGTGATATAACCAATCCCCTGGGCAGCCTGTTCCAATGCTTGACAACCCTTTTGAGGGAGAAATTTTTCCTGATATTCAATCTAAACCTCCCCTGGTGCAACTTGAGGCTGTTTCCTCTTGTGCTATCGCTGGTTACTTGGGAGAAGAGACCAACACCCACCTCACCACAACCTCCTTTCAGGTAGCTGTAGATAGTGATAAGGTCTCCCCTCAGCCTCCTCTTCTCCAGGCTGAACAACCCCAGTTCCCTCAGCCATTCCTCATAAAACTTGTTCTTCAGACCCCTCACGAGCTTCGTTGCCCTTCTCTGGACACGCTCCAGCACCTCAATGTCCTTCTTGTAGGGAGGGGCCCAAAACTAAACACAGGATTCAAGCTGCGGACTCACCAGTGCTAAGCACAGGGGCACGATCACTTCCCTAGTCATGCAGACAACAGTATTTCTCATACAAGCCAGGATGCCATTGGCCTTCTTGGCCACCTGGGCACACTGCCGGCTCATATTCAACCATCTGTCAACCAGCACCCCCAGGTCCCTTTCCACCAGGCAGCTCTCCAGCCACTCCTCCCCAAGCCTGTAGCGTTGCATGGGATTGTTGTGACCGAAGTGCGGGAGTCATTGTCTGCCTGATATTGCCCCCCTGCTTTAGTAAGACAAATCTAGTGTGCTGTGTCCAATGCTGGTGACTGGACCAGATGATCTCTAAAGGCCCCTTCCGACTTCAACTGTTCTATAAATCCATGATTCTTTAACAGGACCTTTTACTGAAAATCAGCTTATATAAACATAATTCTTTGTGGCAAACTATCCAAAGGAACCATGAAGACTGCATAATGATCAATTTCAACATAACAAGAACATGATTAGAAGACTGCTGATATGCTAGAGTTCTTTTGTAGAAACTCTAGTGATTATGCAGAGATGATGTTACAGGAACTTATGAAAAATGCAGCACAAAGAGATCTTGGAAACATCAGTAAGGCAAAAAAAGTAATATAAAAACTCACAAAGAAGCAGCAAGAAAGCAAAGGAAATAACATTGTATTTACCTTGGGAATATGCAAGTTAATAAAATTAAGGAAAAGAGTATTTAAAAGAGGAAAGAAAACACAATCAAATAATAATGTTTAAAAATCTGGACTTAGATTAAAAAAATATAATTGGTGTGGGAAGTAATGCTGCAACTAAATAACACAGAATAATATGATTTTCTGCTGTTTACTCTGAGACTTTGCACCACAAAAGACAGACAGCTGGTGTGATAACGTCTGGTATGCTCATAGATACATGGATTTTGAGGTAATTTTTATCATTTAGTCTGATCTCACTCAGAAAAAAACTTTTGAGTTCTGACATCCAATATCTTGTGGTTCAAGTTACATCTTGAAAACTTCTTGGAAGTTCAAGTTTCAATATTTTCCTGAACTTGTTGGGACATCAGAAAGAACCACCAGTTAGGAGGCTGATCGCGTGTTGTGTTTCTGTTCTTAGGCTCTTTAGACTCAGAAAACAAGGGGCTTAACATCTGGAAAGAAAAGGTGGTGCCAAAAAGATTTGTTCCTGAAAAGAAGGGGAGGAAAACAAACACAGGGTCCATAAAGAAAAAGGCGAAGGTCCTGGTTGGAGGAAACATCCTGGAAGTGGGAAGATGTCTGGAAGATGGAGGAGATGCGTAGAGATTAGTCCTTGAGGACAGCCAGGGACCTCAGTCAGTAGCATCCGTGACTGGTGACTGTGAGCAGAGGTGCAGCATGGACGAACACAACTTTCTGCTGGAGCATCATGGATCAGCAGTAACCTCCTTGCAGGAGAGGAGAGGTAAGACTTGGTGAGCATAGTGCTGCAGGGGAGAGTGAGTTAGATAATCAAGTGGGGAAAGACTCCTACATACATGCTTCTTAAATAAACTCCAGTATCCAGATACAATACAGGTTGTCATTTACTCTTTCTTGCCCATGATCTGATACAGACAGAGAAAAGGAGAAACAGCATATATGACGTCCCAATTGCAATCCCACAAGAGTTGTGTTTTTTGTCCTCTGTGCATAGATGTAGACCTAGAAAGAAGGATTAATTCCCTGGACTTGGCTTCATCTTAATCATCTTTAGAAAAAGACAGTGCAGATAGCTACATTTGAGTTAATTGTCTGGACATCTAGAGAAGAAAACCAGAAACTGTAGGCTTGTAGTTAATTTGTTTTATGTTACAGGTTTCCTTTAGTAATGAATGACAAACTATTTATTTGTAGCCATTAAAATAAAGGGAACCTAGAAAAGTAGGTTTATATGAAATATTTGCATTGGGATCATATCAATAAAAGCTTTATATTGTAGTGGGATAAGATTCATAAGAAAATGATACAATATGGAACGTTTTGGTGCAGAGTACAAGGAGTGACTTCAGTGTGCATCAGGGGCTCACAGAGCTCCAGTTAACTGAGGACAACCTGGAGGTAAAACACAACTGTGTAATATATATCGCTGCGCTCAAATCTCTCCTAGAACTAGTCCCGCTGACTTCACTGTCCTTCTTCGCAAACTATTACAGTGCTTGATTACTGTAACAGCTTGGAAACTGAGCTTTATAACTTCTGTTTTTACAGTTCAGGAATGTACAAACCTAAACTGGTCTCACTCTTCGCTGAATCCTGTTACGATTTTTTCTTTGTGCTCACCTTATTATCAGATGCAGTGCCAAACCCAGCTTCTTTAATAAGTTGAATAGACTGAAGTCCTAAAGCTTTTCAACATAAAATATGATCCACAGAGCATTTTTGCTGTTTTCCTGCCATCTTCTTTCTTGCACAAGTATTTTTCTGCATCCTTTACAAGTAAGAAGCACAGAACTTTGGGGGATCTTGACAGCTCTGTGTACAGAGACAAGTCAATTTCCTTATTTTTGTTTGACAGTCCTGCTTTTTATACTTCTGAAGATTATTTTAGTCCTTTCTGTTTACAGCACTTCATTGCTAGCATGTTGAGATGATATTCTATTGTTGAACAAAAAGTGGTTTTTTTCTCTGACTTACTACTTTCCACTATAAAGTCCCTTATCAAGTAAGTTCAGCATGAATTTCCTGCTCTTGCACATGTTACTGAGCAGTTGATCATAGGGAAACAATTTTAAGACACTTTAGTTTCTTGATTTTAAAGTGTTGAATTTTAGCAAACCTACTTATAACTACCTTTATTAGAAACATTGTGGTTTCTGTTTTATTCACACGTCATGTAAAGCAAAAATATATACTGAACGTTTTTCCTTGTTGTGCATCCTCAACTCTTACATTTCCATCCAAACATAAGAGTAGATGCGCGCATTACCCACGTGCTCACCTTCACTGTAATATGCCTACTGACTGTGCCATGACCCATGATTTTTACTGGGCCATTTAAACTTCAGTGATTGTTTTGCTTTCTTTATCAGCTGCCTGCATTAAATCTTCTATTTGATTTCATTATAGTTCAAGTGGTTATTTTCCCATGTCATATTGCATATTGAACTAGAATAGGCATTTTCACCTCTTCTTTTAGTCAAGATTTTTTTGTGTGTTTGGAAAGATCCTCTGTGTTTATGAAACCATGGTTTCTTGTGAATCCAATAAAATGTCCTTGAAGTATTTACAATGTCCATTAACACTGCCGTCTTTAAATTTATCACTTCATATAAAGCATCATTAAGAATTGGGATTAAATTTGTCACTTAATATGAAACATCATTAGTTTTAGAATGTTAATATTAATATAATCTCTTGAATTCAGAGAAAGACTTGCCAGTGCCTGTTGTGATTATAATTGATGAGCAAATCTTAAGTTCCATAAGTTTAATGATGTCCAAAGGTCCAAATGTTTTTTGTAGATGCACGTATCTTCTCTTCCCCATTGTAGCTGTAGATGATATAGGTAACTAATCTCAATAGTATCCCCAACAAATGGACCCTGTCTAGTTACTCTTGTTATTTCAGGGTCCAATCTCTAATTTGACTGTGTTCCCAGTGGTTGTCATTGCTTCTTAAAAATGGCCTCATGGACGTGCTGCAGATCTGTAACTATTTACTTTAAACCTGCTGCTTTCTTGAATGTGCAATTTTATCTGTATTGCAAAGCCCCTTGTGACAAAATATTCCCTTTTGAAAAGGACCATACCTCTTCAAGAGAAGGTTTTTCTAGCGATAAGGCAGGATATTGCTGCAGAATGTAGTAAGTGTACAATCAGGGTTCAGCAAAGTCTAAGAGATAGTCAACATAGAAAGGAAACAGCCTTTTCTGCAGGAACAGCTAGGTTTGTACTTTTCAGGAAAGTACATGGGATGCTAAAACATCTCTGTGTAAATCAAAATATGAGCTGAATGTACATAATGATGCCCAGAAGGTATCCTGTTTTCCTTACCAACCTGTTACAAGAAAAAGATTTTCTTGCCATATGAAAATGCTTAAGGTAATGAACAGGGGAAAAAATCCCTCTTTTTTACAATGATGAAATTGCATAGTATCACCAGTGTTGGAAGGGACCTCTGGAGGTCATCTGGTTCAATCCCCTTGCTCAAACAGGGCCACCTACAGCCAGTTGCCCAGGACTGTGTCCAGACAGTTTTTTAATATCTCTAAGGATGGAGATGCAACAACCTCCCTGGATAACCTGTGCCAGTGCTTGGTTACCCTCATAGTAAAAAAGTCTTTCCTGATGTTCAGAGAGACCCTCCAGTGTTTTAGTTTGTGCCCATTGCTCTTGTCCTGTCACTGGGCACCACTGAAAAGAAGCTGGCTCCGTCCTCTTTACACCCTCCCTTCAAATATTTATACACATTAGTAAGACAACCCCTGAGCCTTCTTTTCTTTAGGCTTGTCCTGGTTTCATCTGGGATAGAGTTAATTTTCTTCCTGGTAGCTGGTATAGTGCTGTGTTTTGGATTTGGGATGAAAATAATGTTGATAACACACTGATGTTTTCAGCTGTTGCTGAGCAGTCAAGGATAGTCCAGCTTCTCGTGCTGGGCTGCCAGCGACAAGGCTGGGGGTGCACAGGGAGCTGGGAGGGGGCACAGCCAGGAGCTGACCCAGGCTGGCCAAAGGGATATTCCACACCATACAACGTCATGCTTAATACATAAAGCTGGGGGAGTTGGCTGGGGAGGTGCCACGGCTCAGGAGCTAAAAGGACAGCGGATGGTGAGCAATTGTGCTGTGCATCACTTGTTTTGTATATTCTTTTATCATTATTGTTATTATTATTATTATTTATTTTCTCTGTGCTTTTAAACTGTCTTTATCTCAGGCCACGAATTCTACCTTTTTTTTCTCCAGTTCTCTCCCCCATCCCGCTGCAAGGGGGAGGGTGAGCCAACAGCTGTGTGGCTGTTATAACTACCTGCCCGGTTAAACCATGACAAGACTGAATGGTCCCAGATCTCTCAGCCTTTCCTGATAGGAGAGATCTCCCAGCCTTTCCTGATAGATCTCCAGCTCCTTCACCACCTTTGTGCCTTCATTGTATTCTCTCCAGTATGTCCATGTCTGTCTTGTACTGTGGAGCCTACAACTGGACTCAACGCTTCTGATAGGTCTTGATAGATCAAGATAGATCTTGACCTGATAGGTCTCAACCAGCTCCTTGGTTTGTTGGCAACACTCCTCCTAATGAAGCCAAGGAGACTGTTGGGTGTTTTTATTGCAAGGGCATATTGCTGGAGCATGTGAAACTTGTTGTCCAGTGGGACCTCCAGGACCTTTTCTGCAAAGCTGCTTTCCAGCTGGTCAGCCCTCAGCAGGTATTGCTGCATGGGGTTATTTCTCCCCAGAAGCAGGACTTGGTTTTTCCCTTTGTTGAACTTTATGTTGTTCCCACCAGCCCAGTTCTCCATCCTGTTGAGGTACATCTGAATGGCAGCACAGCCATTGTGTGTGAATTCAGTGGTCTGAATAAGGAGGGGTGGGATTTCAGTCCATAGCCAGTAAGATCCTGTGACTCCCATACATATTTCACCTCTGGCATTTTCCTCCATCCAGTAATTTCATATTCAGACACTGAAACTAAAATGTCGTCATGAAAGGCTTCCACTTGACAAGCTGTGTTTTATGATATCTCTAATGGCAAGAATGCCATTTCTAATGGCAAGAACATACATCACCCTTTTGGTCTCTAGAGAAATTTCTAGATTCAAGGTCATAAGTCAAGAAAAGCATTAGCTCCTCAAAGGAAGCATTGAGGCAGTGTGGGGAGAACTTGAAGGAATACAATCGCAATTCCTCCATCTGGTGACAAACATTCTGTCATTTGCTGTCCTAATACGGAACATGGCAATTAAATATGGCTAAGCACTCAGGCTAGTTGTGATTTTTTTAATTAAAAGAAAAACAAATTGCTTTGATTTTTTATCACAGGGAAAAGTTGTATCGTCTACCCTAGTGCACAGATGCAATTCAATTCAAATTCTGACTAAGCCTCTTAAAGCAGAGAACAAAACCCAGCATGGCCTTGTTTAGGCTTTTCTTCAGAAATACACAAACACCTGCAATCAACTGTCATTTGCTAATGGATAGTATTTTATGCAGCAATGCTTTGGGCTTATTTTTGCTGGTTTTGAAAGTACCCAGACACTGTCATATTGGTAGGTACTTTAAATACACTACGGTTTGTATAGTACAGACCTGACTGAGTCAGGTCCTGGGAAGAAGGAAAAATGTCAGCTGTTGAGGAGTGTTTGAGGGCTCTGTTTAGTCTGCTTATTTGCAATACATCTCTCTCACTGCAGGAACTAACTCCTTATTTTCTATTTTTCTTATTTTCTATTTTTCTTCCTAAAAAGCTGCTACAGACTTCAGAGAGAAGGATACTATACTAGAACAGACTTTTGGGGTGAACCCCACACTTCTTACAGACCTGTGTGAAGCAAAAGTAACACCAGTGCACAGGCAGACAACTGAGCAGATAACTGAATAGTAGTATTTGTTGACAACTATGTCAGAGCATCATGCCTGATAAGAATGGTTTGTTTTGGTGCCAAATCCCATTAAAATCATAGAATATCCTCTGTTGATTTCAACCAGATACTTACTTTGAAGTAAAAACGCATCCTCTGAAATGTAATATGTATTTATTACCTCACATAATACTTTGTTACTAACCATCAAGAGTACAAATAACTGATTCTAATTCCAGTAATTTCTTTTTCCACAGTGATTATACGCCAAACCTACCACAGATGAGTGGTACTCAGAAGTTCTTATCATCTCAAGAGTGGCTGATGGTCTACATGAAATAAGTTTGTGGATCAGCTCCACTACCTATATTTCATTCCTAATCATGCTGTTTTTCCAAGCATAAAGTCTGAGCATAGTGTAGTTAGGACTCAATCTTCCCTTATCTATACCAGAGTTTTTCAACATACTGGCATGGAAACATGTAAGCAACAACATACGCTCTGTCTACCCTGAGGCAGTTCTTAAAAAACACTATATTATTTCATTAAACAGCAAAAATAATATGCATATTTAAAAAAAGAGAGAGTGAGGGGAGGAGAGAGAAGGTTGTCAATACTAAAATATGTCCATTCATCCTGTGGCGGTACTCTGAGATGTTTTTCGCACTGGTTGCTGTACCCAGTTAATCCTGTTAACTGTAAATGATGAGTCAAGTTGACAGCTTGGTCCCTATTTATGCTTGCATTTTCTTTATGCTCAAAATTTAAATAAATGTAATTTGATGGGGATGAATAAACCCCTCAGGCTTCTTACTGGAACAGCTCAGGAAGAGGCTATTTTAAATGGAAATAAAAGAATGTAAAACCAGAATTACCTGAGAGCAAAATAGCAAAGCAGTTCTAAAATCCTGCATATCCTACCTACCAAGTAAAGAGTGAAAATGGAAAAGAACCTTTATAATTAATGAATCCACTGTCTAATAACTATAGCTTGGTCAGCATCACAAACTACATGGGCAGGAAAATACAAATATTTCTTTAACAGGGTATAATACTTATTAGAGAAATTGAAGCAACGATGGAAAATATCCTTAACAGACGACCTGAACATAAGATATCAGCAAATTTACCTCCCACTACTGGATGATCTAAACAGCTACTCTGATCATTAGTGTAATACGCCTTAACTTGTCAGTTTATGCTCAAGTTATGATTAAAACATTGATTAAACCTTTCCTCATCTCGTCTCGTCTCGTCTCGTCTCGTCTCGTCTCGTCTCGTCTCCTCTCCTCTCCTCTCCTCTCCTCTCCTCTCCTCTCCTCTCCTCAGACAAGACAATAGGCAATGGGTACAAATTGAAACAAAAAATTCCATTTAAACAGAAAAGAAACACTTTCTTCTTCTCACCCCTCTCCCCCCCTGCCCCTACCCTGCCACCATGAGGGTGACTGATTACCTGGAGAAGGTGTTGATTCTCCATCCTTGTAGGTATTAAAAACCCAACTGCATATGGCCCTGAACAACTTGCTCTAGCTGACAACGCTTTGAACTGGGGGTTGGACTAGGTGATCTCCAGAGGTGTCTTTCCACCTCAGACAGTCCGTGATTGTGTGAAAAAGCTTCAGTAAAAATCTTCTTTATAAGATGGAGTGAAAGCACACACAGATATAAATATGTGTCTCCATTGACAGCCCAGCTTTGCCAAATTCTTTGAATAATCAGTCAAGAGACAATACAGAAACCCAGCAAGACTTTGGAAAACTAATTTATATAATTAGTACTGAAGTATATCTTAGGAATTAAAGAAATTAAATCCAGAAACCCTCAGGAGAGGTACTGTGCAAATCATATTTTGTTCGGAAAACTGGCGAGACAAGGCATATTGCCAGATGAAGTAGTATCAAGAAACAATTAAATATTATGATAACCGGTGATCTCAGTACACCAGTGATCAATATCTTATTGTGCATTTTGTTACTTTTAGGGAAAAAGGAAGAAAAGGATTTGCTTTGTGCAGAACTCCCCCCAGCCATGAAAGGACACTCAGGTGAAAGCACAGACATCATAGCTTATCCAGCAGTGGGTAGGAGGTTGGTATCACAAGGTATGGCAGCCAGAATATGAACTGTGAATATAGAACTAAGTATAGGCTTCAGCTCCTCTACGTCTTGTTTGCTATTTACATTATTGGCTGAAGTGCCAACTGAGTTTCAGGTCCTGAGTGACCTGTGTTTGCACGATTTCAAAAGTCGCATTTGGGACAAGACCCAAGTCTCTGCCCTGCCTATGCTATGCCTCCCAGAATTTAATAAGAGGAGCCTGACTGAGCCACTGGGATGGGCTTTGAGCTTGTTCCTTGGCACTGATCTGAAACAGGATCTGTGAGCATGTCTGTGTATGAGCACTTTGGCTGGAGGAAATCAGGGTAGGCCCTTGCCTTAACCTACAGCACAGACACAACTGCCTTGGGCTGACTTCTTGAAAGTAGGATTTAGCAATGCATTTCAAAGGAAAGAGAGAGGAGGACTAAGGGGCACTGAAAATTGAGGAGATAATCTTTCATGCTGGCAGAAAGGTTGCAGAGGTCTTCATGACTCTAAGAGGATTCGGTTCTTTCCAGATGTATAGTATCTGATATATTGCTCAAGAGTGTAGAGACACCAGTGCAGACCAGGGAGGTTTCTGTTAGCACAGAGTAATATAGTTCTCATCAGACATTCATTCTCACTTCCTTCTCTCAGCTGAGGACCAAATTTCAACAGCAAGCAGAAAACTTAGAGGAAAAAGAAATAAGGAAAAAGAAATAAAGCTGTCACAGAATCATTCTGTGCAGATGTTAGCATCTTAGGAGTATTCATAGAGGTTCACATACTTGCCAAACTTCCAGCTGAAAGATAGACGACATCTACTCTAACAAGCACTGGTCTCTAAACAAACATTCATTGATTTTAGTGTTGTTAAATCATGTCCTGGTTACTCAAGGACAGAAAGAAAGAAAGAAAGAAAGAAATCTGGAAAAGAATTTGGACAGGCTGGATCGATGGGCCGAGGTCAACTGTATGAGGTTCAACAAGGCCAAGTGCCGGGTCCTGCACTTGAGTCACAACAACCCCATGCAACACTAAGGCTTGGGGAGGAGTGGCTGGAGAGCTGCCCAGCGGAAAAATACCTGGAGGTGCTGGTTGAGAACTGGCTGAACTTGAGCCAACAGGTGGCCCAGGTGGCCAAGAAGGCCAACAGCGTCCTGGCTTGTATGAGAAATACTGTTGTCTGCATGACCAGGGAAGTGATCGTGTCCCTGTACTCGGCACTGGTGAGGCTGCACCTTGAATCCTGTGTTCAGTTTTGGGCCCTTCCTTACAAGAAGGACATTGAGGTGCTGGAATCGAGTCCAAAGAAGGGCAACGAAGCTGGTGAGGGGTCTGGAGCACAAGTCTTATGAGGAATGGCTGAGGGAACTGGGGTTGTTCAGTCTGGAGAAGAGGACGCTGAGGGGAGACCTTATCACTCTCTACAACTACGTGAAAGGGGGTTGTAGCATGGTGAGTGTCAGTTTCTTTTCCCAAGAGGGTAGGACAAGAAGAAACAGCCTCAAGTTGCACCAGGGGAGGTTTAGATTGGATAGTATGTAAAATTGCTTCCGTGAAAGGATTGTCAAGCATTGGAACAGGCTGCCCAGAGGAGTGGTTGAGTCAGCATCACTGGAGATATTTGAAAGACGTGTAGACGTGGTGCTTTGGGACATGGTTTAGTGGCAGTCTTGGCCATGCTAGGTTAACGGTTGGACTCAGTCTTTTCCAACCTAAACTATTCTATGAATCTTTGAATTCCCAAACACAACTCAGCAATAACCAAATTCCCCATGAGATGAAGTCAACAATTTTACTGACATCTCATGATAGAGAACAGGAGTTTAAAAGAATTTAAAGGATAAATAATAAAAGCTGTTGTGTTTTACAATGTGGTAACATAACAGAAAAACGTAGCTGCAGAGAAAGTAGATTTTTAAAAGAAAAATGAGAAGACTACTTCACTGGAGGAAGAAAAGATATTTTAGTGAGATCAAAGCTCTCATGAAATCCATTTGCTCATAAAAAATATAATGATTTATTTATTTTTGGAGTATGCTTATGAGTTGCTTTGTAAGGTTAAAAGTGCCATCTATACTCCAATTACTCAGTCTCCAGTCAAAAGGGGGTTTTGATGCTTTTGAGAGGGAACACTGTGGACCAAGAAAACTGTGCAGTCCAAAAGCAGAAATCGGTCTTATGTCTTAGTCCCAGCTCCAGAAATGTGCCAAACAGAAGATCTAAACGGTGTGCTTAAGTATTTATGGGTTGGGTGTTTTGTCCATTCTTCTACTAAATGGCAAAAGTGTTCTCATATTGCATAGCAAGTGTACTTTTCTATGGCAAATGGTCACTTACAGAAAGAGGGAGGGCCTGGGCTGGAGATCAGAGTTTGGCAGAGCATGTAAGGTTGCATCCTGCTCCCCATCTTTCCAGTGACTTAAGGAATAGTTCAGGGCAAACAAATCTTTCTGTTTCCCCCATTTGTAAAATCACAGCATCATAAATGAGCTTAGGGCTCTAAGCCATCTAAGGTGACATCACTCCTGTCACAGAGAGATAGCAACCAAATAACACTGCAATTAATACCACTTACTATCTTTGGGTGGAGTGAAATTTAATCCACTAATGCTTATAAAATGCTTCAAGATGCCCTGATGAAAGCCAGCATGAGAATGTAAAGCATTAGCCTTGTAAGTGACAGCAGTGTGCACTCTGGAAAGAAGAATAACGATAAGATCATCTGGTTACACTCTCCAAATTCAAAGGAATTTTCACTTGCTCCTCACAGCATTTCTTTCCCAAGCACGTCTTGGTAGCAACTCTAATCCTGACAACGAGTGGTACTGACTTCAGATGAACACCAGTGCATCAGAAGATCTTCTCCTTTTCCTTCTGAGCTGGAGGGCTGGTATTGCACTGAACTTATTTGCTGAGAAATTACTCTCTCAAGTCTCTCCACTTCTGTGGTAGTATCCACTGACGTTTCAGAACAGGCGGTGGGCAATGCTGCTCTCTTTTCCTGGAGCCAGTTAGTCAGCTCTTGGGTATTACAAAGGGAATTCCTCCTGCTGCGCATGGCTTTGGCCTTAAAAATACCACGGAATTCACTGAAAATTCCTCACCACCTCTCTGAATGGTTTAACTATCAATATTATTAGGACAGGCCTGCTGACTGCTTGTAGCCATTTAGCATATGCCATGTTGGAAATAATCTTCTGGAAAAATCCCCTCCAGACAACTGGCCAAGACTTTGCTCAACCGACCTGTATGTCCCAGTCTTATCTAGTATGAAAGTGTCAGGTGCATACAGCATTACTACACCCTGGATTAAACACTGTGTGTTTAATACTGGGGCATTTAACCCCAAGGTCTGGCCCAAAGAATGCATCTTCTAGCGTAAGGCTTGGAGCCTTGATTCAGCCAGGGCAAACATAAACAGAAAACCCCATGTTGAGAGAAGTTATTCTTTGTGTTGACCATAGATTATTACAGAATGCATATGTGCCTTTAAAAAGATGATATATATGGCTGTAAGGTTATAGAATATAAAGTCACGGCATTTCTTTAGTCCAGGGACTGATGTTGAGCAATGAGTGTTTTCCTCCACAGCCCACCAAATAACAGTTGTTTATAGGGTTACCTTGTACAGTTTCTGAAAGTCTTGTTATGGTCATAGAGAAGTTCAACAAGAGTAAAAAGAAAAAAAGAAAATGTTATTAGCACACCAGCATGGCTATTCTATAGTGTCCTTTTGGAATATTTAACCTAGCAAAACCAGCAAGTAAAAAGCTACAGTACATACCCATGAAGTAAAAATTTGTCTATTCTAGGTGAGTGTCACTCCGGTGAGTCCTGTGTTTGAAATAAGAGACCTTGTCTTGTTAGGGTGAGCAGAGAAATGTCCTTCTGTTTGGTGCCCTCACATGAGAGTCAGCTCCTTGTGCACCTTTAGAGATCTACTGTGTCTCATCTGAGAAGCGTAGTAAGTTGTTTTGATAGTTTGCAGCTCCCATATTATTCCCAGATCCTTGTTCCCTTCATTTCTTTTTGTTTGTGCTTGCCTGGAGAATAGGGATTGTCTGAGAGTATACACCTGAGTGACCTAAGTAGAAATTATCTGTCAGTGAAGGGTGATAATCATCCACCAATAAAATAAACATCCAGTCTTTTTCTTCCCCTTCCTTCCTTTCATTTTTCCTCTCAAGTAAGCAGCTCAGTCACTCCCAGAGCACAGTAATAGAAGGAATGAAAGACACGGGTATTACATCTGCATTTACGGGGGACAGATTTTCACCTGGCTAAGATGTGGCACGAGCACTTGAAACTTGTGCAATAGACATTCAATTTGATTTGTAAATGCACAAATAGCTGCCATTTTGCTGCAGAATTGTCAAGGAAAAGACCTACCCCAATCTTGGCTGTTTCTCTTGTCATTGCTGAAGGTGAAATTACTGCTTTCCTTCGCCTCAAGAGCTGTCAGGAGGCAGGTAGAATTAGCCAACAACTTCAGACGGGGAAAGTAAAGCTATCTGCTGCACACATCCAACTCCTTTTATATATGTAAATTATATGTTAAATTTGTTCTGTCAAATGTTGTCACTTGGCCACACAGTCATTTCACTAATGCAGACTTTTATTGAACAAAGGTAGTCAGAGTGCATTTTAGAAAAGAACAGAACAGAACAGAATAGAATAGTTCGGTTGGAAGGGACCGACATTTTCAGTGGCCAAGGTCTGCCATTCGCCTTTCTAAGCTTCACTATGTCTCTTTTCATGTCCTCTGCCAGGCACTGGCCTACCCTTTTGTTTAGGATGGGGTTTTGGCTTTGTGGTATTTCCTTCCCTCCTGTGAGGATGTGCAGAGGAATGGCAAAGCACAAGGTGACACCACAAGTCACAAGTTCCGTTTCAGAAAAAATATCACAAGATCATCGCTTGATATTTTAACACTGTTTAATGTGAATCCCACCGGCTTGTTTATGCTTGCCACATAGCAATAGGAAAATGAGGAAGAGTGCGCAGACATGGCAGGATCCCAAATAATTGCGTGTTCTTACTATATATAAACACTTTCATGAGCCTGTTCTGCAAATTGCTGTAATCTGCAGTAGGAGGTAGTGACACACGTTAGATGGTTCCCAGAGCCTTTAATAGACAAGTCCTTTACCCTTAGTGTCAGAGAGCAGTGAAAGCGGGCTGCTCTTCAGGGGAGGGGAACCATGAGCCAGAGCTGACAGCCAGGCAGGCAGGGCAGTGCTCTTGCAGACAAGGGGTACGGTCCCGTAGTACCCAAAAGAGAAGAGCAGAGCATGTGACAGTAATCAGGGGTAGTGCGGAGCAATGATCACCACATTAGTCCTAATGGCAAGTCAGGTCTGAGTTCACGCCAGCAAGTCAGGATCTGCAAGGCACAAGGCCAGGCATGGACATACCTGCAATTGTAGCTCAGGTAAAGACCAAGGGCAAGGGCTGGAGCTCAAATGCAACTTCTGAACAGGACAGAACTTGTAAGCATGGGCGAGGGCCTTGGATAAGGCTTCCCGTAGGGCTTTCTCACAGCTTGGCTGTGCTAACCAGGGTTTGCTCTAGGGCTGCACAGATGCATCACATGAAGGCTGACCCTGAACACAGGCAGCTAAACCCTTAGGCTGGAAAAGAGGAGAAAGGGTTTGTGGAGGAGGGTGATAGAAGATGTTTTCAGGCTGATCAGAGCAATCAGAGCCTGCTGGTTCACTCAGGGCCCTGATGCTCAGTGTTCCATCCCTGACCTCTGAAAACCAATGTCAACACTATCCTCTATTTATTAGACCATGAATCTTCCCTGCAGCATTAAAAAACAGGCTATAAGGCAAGTAACATTAAGCTATATCTTAACATAGCCATTAGGGTTTGAGACAGCTGCTGCACTGAATACCTGAGACATCTGCAGAAGCTGGCAGATGTGAAAGAGGGCTTGCAGAAAACCTGCAGCAGGAGGACAAGCATGGTGCATTAAGACATTTAAAATTACACTAGAGACTTAAATTTAGGCAGCTGAATCAAGCAGTTTATCAGGATCATCAGGATTATTTTACCTTTGTTTAATTAGACGATAACTTTTGCTTGCACGGGAAGTGTCTGCAGATTGGCATGCATAAGGCTCCCTGTGAAGTGGAAAGGCATGTCTTTTGAAAATGTGCTGTGTTAAGCAAGCTGTTAGGGATAATTGTAAATGGTAATGTCTCTGACACTTATATGACCCATTAGCTTGTCTGGCAGAATAAAACCCTAATGTCAAATTGTGCTTGTGTTATTACGAAAGCATTTTTTTTTTATGGTCCCTGGACTCAATGCCCTACAGTGAAAAAGAATAAATTCATATGCTGCAACTGGGGATGAGCATAGGGGTTGTGAGTTTTGAGATAAAGAACTATTCATCAGTGATATTATTCCCTTTAATTATTACTACAGCCCTGCTGATTTTGATACCTAGAACCCAGTGATGAAATCTATTACCTTATCTAATAACTGAGACTGACAGGTGATCAGAAGCAAAAAGCAGTAATGAAGAGCTGTAAAGGAAATTCATCTGGCTGAGCATGAAACTAGTTTCCAATGAGTGTTAGAATGATGACTGTAAAGTTGTTTTGTTTGAGGAGAGTCTGAGATGCCAATTTGCAGAGGGAAAAACACGTCCTATTCCTCAACGCTGTAGCAGATCTGGATCAAATAACTCTGTAAACATCCTCCTCCACCTTCTTTTTTCACACATTTATGCATGAGCAGGGAAGTCTGAACATTTTCATGGAGGAAATTTAAACACAGTCCCCATTTCCTTTAACCCACACATCAATGTTTGGCAGGTGTATATCTCATTAAGTCTCTCTGAAACCAGCATCAGTGCATCAGGGAACAACTATTCCTTCTCATTATATACTTATAGCAAGCCTGTAGTCTATGGCTTTACTGGTAGGGATTTGTGTGTTTGTCAGATCTTGTAAACACTAATGTAAATAGCTATAAACTCTTTGCTCTACATTTGAACCACTGTACAGACAGAAATTAAGATGATATTTGAATCAGTAAGGGACAACATATTTTAACTTAGTGGATCAGCTTGTGAGGCTGACTATAGGCATAAGAAAAAGAAATTGAAATATGTTTAAAAGATTGGGTAAAAATTTGTTGCTTCTTCCTCCCTTTCCTGTCACTGGACATTTCTGTCACTGCTTTCCCTCTCACACATAAAATCAATATCACAGTCCATAAAACAAGATGGATTTTTAGGGAAATGAGAGCATATAAAACAGACAAAGACTGAATTAATGACTCAGAAATCAAAATGTTTTACAATGGCAGAAATTTGGAATACTTAAACATGTCAAATAAATAAAACAAGCCAGAAAAAGGTCTACACAGCCATCAACTAGCCTCTGACATTTGCTAATATTGGAGGTTGTCAAGACCAATAGTGTGGATAGAGTTGTGGTTGGTTTGTTTTTTCTTTTTTTTTTTTTTAAATGGCATGTATTGCTATGAATCTAAAGATGCAGTTAGAGAATTGTTTGTTTTAGCAGCTCAGATCATTTCTGTTTACCTTTCCCCTCTCTTTGATCTACTTACTGTCATCTCAGTCTCCCTTCAGTACAAGCACGTGGATGTGTACATCCCAATGCAGGAAGTGTGAACCTAGCTGGAAGACTCATTCAAGTTAAAAATCAACTTATTTTTCTGCAAAGTTATTTGACTAGGTGTGGTTTAGATTCTGATCACAATGTAAAGGGGGTAGAGCAGAGAGAAGAATAAGTTTTAAAGAGTAGATCTAGTGATTTTGCATCATGATTGGCAAAAATAATGTTTCTTGCATGACTCCTTAACAGAAAAGTAGTTAGAAACTTCAATCCAATTGCTTAATTAATTCTTCTTCATTTATTTAAGGACACTGGCTTTCACACAGACAACATTGATTGTAAGTTCAGTGCATTTCTCACTTTCTTTTCTGGAGTTAATGAACACAGAACCATAACTTCTATTTCAATGTTTTTAAACTGATATCCGAGTACTGGTGAGTTAAATACTATTTAACTACCTACAAACTCACATTTTCTGATCAGGCAGTGGAGGTGGCTTAAGAAGTTACTACCCCTTATCTGTTTTTTATTGCTTCCCTGCTATGCATTATTACAGGAATAGCAGAGCTGGCACGTTATGACATGGACTTATACCTTAGCTCCTTCATTTTGTGGAAAGTTTTCTACATTCTAAGTAAAAGCATCTTGAGCATCTCTGAAAACCTGGTTACTAAATTCTATTCCTCCATTTGACCACCTAATTTCTGCCTTCACAGCTGGAGAAAAAATATCACTGTGTATCTATTGGACATCCAAAACTTTAAAATTATATAATGTTACTTTGTGTTCTTTCTGGTGAAGTTCAAAATAGCTGATCTTGCTAAAAAAAAAAAAATTCTGCCTCCCTCCTGCTCTTACATGAATGTTCCTGCAGTGTTATGTTCTCTTTAAATACAAAAAGTGACACTTGTTTAGGAGAGAAGAACCCCGCTGGTCCCTGCACTCTTGGAGGTGTATGTGCTGTTTATTAGACCTCCAGGGGCAGGCAACACAAGAGACACTGTCTCCCAAATCATCTGCTCAGGAAAGAGAAAGACAGAGACAAGTAAATGAGGTCGGGAAGTGACCCTTGCACAAGCTCTCACAGGAAGCTTGTGCTGCAGTCCAAGCATCTTTAGCCTCATCTCCACCGAGGACACCAGCCAATGATGCTTCAAACTGCTTGCAGCCCACAAGTCTGTCACCTTTTTCATTAAGATGAGGACAAGGACGGGATAATCCAGGTGCCAGCGCCGGGGAAGAAACTGCTGAGAAGGGATCTGGCTGCCACTTCTTTAGCTCATCTAGATCCCTTAATCCTCTCTGGCATTCTTACTCACCAGAGGTGTGATGGTGGCCAGCAGGATATAATTCTTGATGATTTTCTCTGAATAACCTTTCCACGGGTCGGCGTTAGCAGAGATAAGACTGCCTCTAGAGAGAGACAACCGCTGATATATTTGGATACTTAGCAAATGTGCTGTCTGAAGCACCTGTCACTGATAGCCGTGGAACAACACTGGTGCAGAGCTGCTCAAATTATCTCAGGTTCAGAATGATTTCTCAGTGCTATCCACTTTGCGTTTTTTTCTCAAGAGGCTTTTCAAATGTCATATCATCTCTACTCTTTAGCACAAAAGTCTTTATGTTAAAACTAGCTACAAAAATCCACAAGCTCTACAGGGGAATGCAGGCTGTGCGTATTTCACAGGGGGGCAATCCAAAATGAGAAGCAGTCAGTAACACTCTTGTTGTTTTGGCAGTGAGAGACTATTATTTACTTTAAGAATGGAGGCAAACTAAATGATAAAAATGTCTTCAAGAGAAAAAAAAAAAAGGTTTGCATCTTTGCTGGCTATTTAAATGAAATAAAATTCTACTTTCACTCCTTACCCATACAGAGGTTTGTGCCACATCAGACGTTTCAGGCTGACAGATCAGCACATCCTACTGAACTAAATCTTAAGGCTGGATGCAGTAAAAGAATGAAAATCACAGAAGATAGGACCTGCATAACCTACGTGGCTCTTGGCCTCCGGACCTGCCTGCAGACCATTGTGACAGTCAGCTTGGGTCTTTGTGTGGGGAGATTTGGGGGTCTCAAAATGACAACCCAAAGAGTCAGGGCCTGACGATACAGCAGCTTGGGGCAAGACAATGGGAAACACTGATGTCAGAGATGATTCTGAATCGATATTCCACTCCCACAGGCATATAACTCATACAGTCCAAAACTGATATCTCAAACTGAAGCAAAGCTAGCACAGGATTGTCCTCCTGAGGGCCAATGTCTCCTTCTGCTTTTCCAGAACAAAAGAAGACTTCATCCTCCTGCAGAAAAGCTTCATGGTTTGAACAGTCATTTGGGATGTGTGGGAGGAAGAAATTCAATGTCATTTTTAGGCTGAAAGGGTCTCAAACCGTACACTCACATGTCCCCAGCAAATGCCCTAACCATTGAACGACTTGTACCTGTCACTGATGTTGAACTGAGGGCACTTGGGATTACCACATTATTTGAACCAACAAGAAATAACATGGGGCATAAGATGGTGAACCCTTGTATTAGGGCCCTCTGGGACCAAGTTACTAATTAATAAGCAAAGTTTAAATAAAAAAAAAAACATGTGCAAGTTCCAGCCTGTTCACATCAGCATTTACTGCCCTGTGAGGTTGCCCTATAAGTCACACAGTTCCTACCTTTTGATGATCATCCTGAACTACCTCATCCCAATGAAAAGCCTCCTCAGGAAGACAGGACCAATCTTTGCAGGCAGAATGAAAACAATTCAGTGGCCTGATCTCTGTGCTATTTGGGATAAATAGGTCAGCTTCTGTAAGCCACTGATCCTGTGGAAATCTAGAAGACCCACTCCTGTAGTGTTCTCTGCTGAACGTCTTTTAAAACCACAGGAGAATGAGATATTTATTTTTGCCTGTGGACTGTAGCATAGTTTTGTATACCAACGCAGTAGGTAATTCAGTGTGAGTGTTCTCTGGAAAAAGAAGAAAACAAAGAATTACACTCAGAGTCCCTGGTTTGCATCATTGATGTTTCAGTGCAAAACTGTGGCAGTTTTTATTTCAATGCCCACGTTCCAATCACTGTTAATGAGGACAGCACTTCATCCATGGGGAATTATGCCATTGATTTAACATGAGAGTTTTTCTAAACTTTATGCTGAGCTGTATTTTTTTTACTCCATAAATACATTTCTATCTTTTTCTTCAAAGCTAGAATATAATCCAAAGGGAAAACAAAACCTTTTGCCATGATAATTTCTTTTAAGAAAAGTTGTCTTCCTGGGTTTATTCAAATGATCACAGAATAAGAGATTGTCTGGCAGAATATAAAACTACATAAATTGTTTTGCCTGGGTAGGGACTCTTCTATTTACTACGGGATGAAAAATTAAGAACCAAGGCCTCAGCATGAACTGGAAAAAGTAACTTTTCTTCTTTTCAATATAAACATCCTCAATTGTTTTTTTGTCTTTTTTGATGAATTTATGTCCCAACAATACCATGGGAAGATTTGGTAGGATATGCTTGGATACAACTGGGATATAAAATACATCCATGAAAAGATAGGTCTATCTGTATTAGTAAGCATGATTCCACCTGGCTGAATCTTCTGTATGACGTGTAAATCTATTGTAAATAGATATAACATCGACATTCCTAGAGTGGTTCTATTTCTTCTAAGGTAGGCAAATGCACCTTCCTTTTTGCATTTGTTTACATTCATGAAGATACCTCAGTGCAGTGTTTTAATACTGAATATTGAAATTCTGCAATTCCTCACAAGCTAACAAGGCGGACAGCAAGGATATATATGAATCAGCCAGTGGTAAAATAATCCCTCTCCTTAAAAAATATATTTTCCCCTAATGTGGTTCTATCAGCTTCTACCATGAATAAATTATCATATGCCAAAGTACAATCTTCATCTTTTTCCTGTTCTTTTTATTCCTAATTGGTCATTAGTACAGAAACAATTTCTGAATGGAACAGTTTTTGGCATTTTAATTTTAAGAGCAGAAGAGATGTTAAAAATGACCTGATGCTGCTGATTTCCTACTCAAAGGTTTTGAAACTCTCACAGTGCCCAAATACCTGGACTTTAGAGGTGGTAAAGTGATGTGTGACATCATCTTCTAAGGTAAACAGAAGTCGAAGGCACTCAACATTTCACATGGTTGGGGTCTTACACTCCAAAGAATTAAACAAAAAAGCAAAAGAAAAGATCTCGCATGTGTACCTTATCTTTTGTTCATACCTAGGTCATGAGCAAGAAAAGATTCCCGGACACTTTTCAAAAGGGAGGTGCATTATAGTTATCTTTCAGAGGAACGTAAGAATGCAGTGGTTGAATAAAATAAATAGTGGTGATGCCAACACTTTGTCTCAAAGACTATCGATATCAAATATTGTAACTAATGTTTCCATATGTTCCGTATACTTTCCGGCTCTGGAAAAATCAGCTCTACAGTGGTATGAGTGCATTTCAGCTCTTTTTCCTTTAGAGAATCACCACAGTAATGTGGAATATGAAACGATTATGGGCAGCAGAGAAAGCTGGGACCTAATTTTTCTTTGCTGATTGACCTCAACAACAGCATTGGAGCATACCCACAGAAAACTTAAAATGACAGTTTAATAGCTAGGCTGATATTGATCCACAAAGAGGGAGGTTGGAGAGTCTGAGAGAAGCAAAATGTCATCTGTTTCATTAAAATAGTGCAATGTTGACCTCCCCCCACCAAAAAAAGGGCAAGAGAAGTCACTATCAGTTTACAGTTGTTTTTACATAAGAACTGATATTTCCACATTCTATCATGCAGTCCCTTCAGACAGATTTTTTCTTAGTATTTTCTTCATGCAGAAATTAAAAAAAACCACAGCTCTTCAGAGAAGTGTGAATATGCATTGGTGAGGCATTTTATCTCTCCTTTTTATCACAGGAGACATGATTCAGGGTGTTTTGTGCCAGGAGGTAAGTCCCCTGGGTTTTGTTTTGGCAGTTATTGTCAGAAACCTGTGATTTCTTTACACACATTCAGTACTTTAATCTGTATTGTTTGGTTTTTTTTTCCTGGTTTTGTTTTCTCTGCATACTGAACAAAAATTCTTTCCTTCAGATATTAGAGAATTGCAGGGTGTATCTGTGGAGTAATCACTGAGGGGCACTTTGGAAATTTACCCTCTAAGAACAGCATTGAAACCGGGTGGAACATAGCACTCATGTACAACGAGTCTGTACCATGGAGACTTCCTAGATGGCCTTGGATGTTGGCAACATCAGGCGCACCTGGTGTGCTGACTCTGGGAGAGATGCATGGAGGGTGGAGCGGAGTGGAGACCTCACGGCCACGCTCTGTGAACAGGGGAGTTTAGGGATGCACAGGATGTACATTGATAAGCTGCGCTTACAATGTCCTGGGTCAGTGACCTGTCAACTTTGATGAAGTGCTGTACTTGGAGTGAACTTTGCTAATTATAATATCATTATAATACTAAAACACACACCCCTCTCAAAAGTTACCACCCTCCCAAGGTGCGACCCCTCCTCAATGAGTGTGCGCACTGAATTTTTCCTAGTCTGTACCTTTAAACGCGAAGCGAGAGAATTCTGCACCAATCCTGATAAAGGTATGTATGACTCGAGTCACTCAAGCTCCACCTGCAAAGTAAAACACTATAAAATAGTGTTTTACGAGCTGGATGTTAGGGAAGATACCATCGTCGTGTACTATTCTAACTTCTAGGATCAGTCGACGGGCTGAGCCTCTCTTCCCCCCCATCGGGATGCCGTTGGGTAAGAGTCGAACACTTGGTCATACCAAGTGCCTCCCCGGGAAACTTAGAAATCTCTATAGAGTCACTTTACATCTTTTAACGCGTTTATAGCCAAGTAGTGTTACTCATATTTTTGGCATTTGCACATGCTTTGCAGGCAGTGAATTTATCACCGGCAATCCAAAGAACCTGTGTATCTGTTGCTTCAATAAATAGCACTATTGATTGACTCAGCCGTGTGTGTGTGTCCCTGAACGCGACCGTACCTCCGAGTGCGGCCGTGTGAGTTCAGGAGGTGTCCAGCTGAGCAGGTAGTGTGATGTTAGTAGTGCGTCCGGACCCGTGATAGTCCAGCGAAGGTGTTGGGCACGACCGGACTACCAATGTTAACTTTGGGCATCACTCAGAACCTGAGCTGAGCCGCCCCCAGTCCCTCTGATATCTGAGGGTCGACTGGAAAGCAAGGGGGTTTAGTTTCTGCCAAATTGCTCTGCCTCTTAACGCAACAGTATCTAAACAAATTTTCTTCCTATTTAAAAGAATCTCACGATAATGTAGGCTATAAGAGGTCAGATAATCCAATTTCTTGCTCAAACCAGGTTTTGTGGCTTCTTATTGCTTCCTGTCCTACCACTGCACTTCTCAGAAGAGTTCCATTCTGTTTCCTTTAGACCTTACCATTAGGTAGGTGAAGACAAAACACAAGATGTTCACTTAACTTTCTCTTTCAAAAGAGAAAGAAACAATTCCAACTCTTCTCAGCCTCCCCTCATGCCACTTACACTTCTTTTCTAGTCTGATCTTCATCAACAGTGCATGTATATTACTTTACATTTGAGCTTTGATATGGAGTAAAATAAATTTTATTTTCAATTATAGCTCCATGCATGAGGTACAAATTTCACTAAGCTTTTTGAAGGTGCAGTTTCTAATGTAAGAATCAACTATTTTTCTTTCCCAAAGAACAAGGGACTTGACTATTTCAACACTCCTAAAAGTGTTATTTTGACTTGTCTAAATTAATTTAAAAAGTAAAATATTTGCATAAACTATTTTATGGCATATTATTATAATTTAAAACTCGCTTGGTGAAAGACAAATGGTTAACAGTTGAAACAATGTGATAATATATTTGTGATATAAATATCAGCAACATTTTAGAAAACTTAATTTCAAAAGTCTATGGCAAAAAAATTAGTCATCTAATTAGGGTCATGACGATTTGTTTCTTTGGACTATTCTCTGTCGTATTTAGCACCAGACCAATTACAGGGAAGTATTACTTACACATAGCTGCAAAAGAAATTATTCAGTAGTCCGCTACGTGAGTGTACTGCTGAGAGAAAGACTGGGGGGGAAATCCTTGGTTTAGAATTGGTTTCCAATGATTAAATCAACAAAACAATTTGAAAATTCTCATCGTTTGGGGATGTCACTATAAATAAGCAGTTGAAAAGTTATATCCATTCCTATTGTTTAAAATATATGTTTTCACCTCCTTTGAGATATCTGCAAACACTATTTAAATTGTGCTAAACTGGTATTTCTACACATGAGTTTCAAACAACCCACTAGCCAATTTAATCTTAGTATTAAAATTCACAGCTGTTACAAGCTAAATCCTGCACCCCCTTTAATAGTCTCTGTTGCTGCAACTTTGTGTTGGGAAATAAGAAAATTATTTAATTTCCTTATGATCTCAGTTCCCAGTCTGTACACTGGAGATGAGAGCACTTTGTAAGCCCTTTCTGCCACACACCTGCTCGGTTTTCTGCATATTACAGGAAAAACTGAGCTACAAATTACTGGAAGCTGAGAAGTTCTCCCATGAAGTGAGTCACTTTATTCTTTCTGCGATAGTACCTTTGTTCTCTAAGCTTTTGTTTTGGGCCATTGTCAGCAGTGGGATATAGTATTAAATGGTCTGACACAATACAGCTACTCTCATTTTATAATCCCAAATCACTGCCAACAGCAATGCAGTTTGGATTAGACTCCTGGTTTAAAAGCTTTTGAGGAAAGAAATGTGAAGAAAATAATAGGAGTCTTCTATTTGTACTGCCAATGACATTATATAACTACTTAAAATTATCATTTTTTATCAGTTTCTTGTCAGAAGTACACAAAAAGCAGAATTATCCTAGACTTACTTTGGATTTACCGAGAACAAAATTACATCTTTATTTCATTAATTTGGTTTGTAGGCATCTTTAGGTTTTCATACTGGTTAACAGATAAAAAAAGGGGCTAGCTGTATATTTATTCATTCATTTATTTATTTAAAATAGAGCTTGTTTTCATATTTTGGTTTCTTGTACATGGAGAATACTGTTATATCAAAAAATATTTTAGGCCATAATTAATACTTGGAACAATTAATCACATGAAGTAATATTATCTTAAGAGAGGCAAATGACTTTGTTCAAATGTTTTTTGCCATTCAACCTGTATTAGAGAGAATGCACAGGGCATTAATGATAATAACAAGTCTGTTGCAAAAGCCATAGATTATCAAGATAAGGGTGTCCCCCCAGATAAGTAGTGAGTGATTAGTATTTTATTGGCCCTTTGCCAACTTCAATTATGTTTTTTGAAAATACTGTTGAGAAAGCAACATTTGAAATGCTGGATTTAGGGAGCTAAGTGTTAATCAGGTATTTAATATAAAAAGATATCTGTACATAAAACAGTCTTAGTATTGTAATTATTAATTTCAGAAATATGCAGATATTGGTAGTCTTCTACAACAGAAATTAATTCCTCTAATAAAATAAGGCCCCAGCAAAAAATGCTGTTATGATGTATGTTCTGATATTCACTAGAAACTCCCTAGCAATAAGCCATTATTATTTACAAGTATAGATTTTGAGGACAAGCTTTTCAAAGCCACTTAGGGGCTGAGTATGCCCAATTCTCATTAATTTTATAGGTGATTGGATATCCAAATCCCTTTGCAAAGCCGAAGAGCTCATTTTCTGAAAGTCCAACAGGCATCTATGTCTAGATATTTCCTCTTGGGACCACAATTTGTATGTGTCCTAGGCACTTGAAGAATGATTTTTTCCATTAACTTTTGATGCAAGAAGTCAGGACTTGACACTCATGCAATATGTATATGAAGCTAAAATGGAAACTTTGATCTAACAAGTCATGTGATATGAACAAAGAAAGTGAGCAAGGAAAAGACAAAAAACTATTTTCCTTATTGGAATATATTTTACTTCAGGACAGAGAATCCTCTACTACACGGCAAAATGAGCCCATGTCATTAATACAAAATCCATAAAATTTCTAGTAAAGCCTAACTTTGCCTGTTTTTCTCTCAGAACTCCACACTATATTCATGAACGAATTCTTACAAATTTCTTACAAAGGTGTTCTTAAGACAAGTTTTTCTACCTCAGAAGGGGGACTTTTCTCACTTGCCTTTATCAGGAGACATCCTGGTAGAAGTGGAAACTAAGAGTTGTAGTGTTAAGAAAAATTTCTAGGAGATATGGTATACTTGACTACTATTAGCAGTGTCAGGAGTAACCTAGATTGCAGACAGAGTAATATATATATATAAAACAGTGATTTCTTAGTATTAGCATTTTTTTTCTGGAATTTCTGTGTTTGTAATTGCTGTGGGTTTAGAATAAAGCAGTGTTCATTTCAGTGGAGCAGGTGATTAATAAGAAGTGGATGAATAGTATATTACCTGGAGTAGAGGTTCAATAATCAACTGTTATATGCCTGAAAATAAGATGATCATTTTATAAAATCATAACAATAAAATAATAAAGGCAGTTTTTTTAATAATTTATGGGCATTCTGGGAAACCTGTAAGTTTTTTCTCAGTCATCTGGAATGTTGTTTCTTTTTTTTTTCCTAAATCTCGTACAGTTAATTGTTCATAGGAGTTGGTGCTTCCAGTAAATCCTTGTGTGATGAGGTGCTAGGAGCTGTCAGTGCCCTGGCTATAGCCTAAGTCATACCCACAAGCTGTCACTTGGCCAGCAAAGAATTGGTCATAGTAGATGACTTAATGAAGGAACATTTTCCTTGATTAATTAATTATCAACCAACTTGTTTTCCTCCCTGACCAATCTTGTTTCACTGTAAGTATCTATTCTTAAGACCACTCTCGAGATCTCCAGTTTGACACCCTGCCTAACCCCCTAAAGACATATCTCTGTTTTTCCCCATCATGTTCAGATCTGCATCCACACTAGATACTATATGAACCTGCAGAAAAAACAGATTAATTTCTGAATGAATCTGGTCTTTTGACTCCAGTTTTTGCTGCCTGAGGAGTGGTTATTGGAATGTGGAACAACAAAAATAAAGAATAGGAAAAGTTACAAAGGTTTATCTTCTTCTTTTTCTCTTTTTCTTTTCTACCCTCCCATGCCCCCCAATCTGACTGCAAGCACTTTGGGGCGAAGATTGTTCCTTTGTTCTATATTTACAGGGAGATTCACATATCTACTGAGCATTCAGCTTCTGCACAATACTTTGCTCAGGGCAGGGTATAAAGTGCTACTCTAACTCTGCTCTCACGGTGTGCAGTGGCTTCCTATCTCCCACACAGCACATCAGTTTGCACACATTTCTAATTACCATCTAATTTTGGATTATTTTTTGATTCCCTCCTCTGGGCTTTTGTAATGAGATTGTGAGTTACATTGGCAGAAGGTTTATACTTAAAATGCGTCTATATGGTAGAACCTCCTAGGCAGTTAACTGACAATAGGATTAAAAAAATATCCAAAACAAACAAACAAAAAAACCCAAAACCTCCCTATTTGTTAGACATCTGGAGTCTTATTTTTTTTAATTTCATCAACTATAATCAAGGAAAGAATCTAAATACTTTCAGCTCCCAGCAGTTTTTTCCTTGCCTCTCTTTCCATGCATTAAGAAGCTGGGTGTTATTACTATGTTGTTCTTATTTTCCTTCAATATGCTGATGTGGGAAAGTGGACAATTTTACTAAATAAAATGCCTGCAGTTCAAAATCTATGTTCTTAAGTAATTGCTTCTAAATTATTTGCTAAACCCCAGTGCTATTGGGGAAAATACGTACTTTAAATATAAAATGAATGCAAAAGTTAAACATTAGATGAGCTGTTCTTATTTATCCATACCATATGCAGGAATTCACCATTGGAAGTGTGGCAGTAAAATTGATGTTCTTCACACATGTTGATATAGATTACTTCAAAAAGCCCAAATCCTGAAAGGTACCTAGTTACCTTTTCCACATGCACACAGTTTGTTTAAAAAGAGATGTATTGCTAAAGTACCCTGATGAGATGTTGACAAAATAAATTAACAAACACCTAAAGGCTTCATTATTCAAAACATTTTAATGGATGAAGGAACCAAAACTTTCAACTCAAGCACCCAAGTCTAAAATTGACTTCTTATCAGTCAAAGTTCATATCAGCAATTAAACTTCAAGGTCCATAGTTAAGACGACCCTTTCATCCCATTCACTTTGAACGTATACATACCAGAAACATATGAAGGTAGATATCCTAAGCCTTTTTGCAATTCCTGGGGAGAGATTCCTTCAGAAACCATTGCAGACCTTTTCTTGACCATATCACCCCATAGAGACACAGATTTCAGTGTAAGCCTGAAGTCTGAATAGATTCCTGTTTAACTTCCCAGAGGGAAGTGTTCAATATTATTTACGTGCAATCCACATTTAGAATCTCAGGTTTTCTGCAGTAAAGCTCTAGGACTCCTAGGTTCAGTGCCAAAAGAATCTGTTGGATATACCAGAGACTGGCAGTTCTGTGGTTTCCTGGAGAAACCAGTGGAGGCCAGCTGGAATATCCAGAGGCACACAATGAAACGTGACATTGAAAATTGTCATTGTCACATGCCCCTTGCACTTTTCAGGCACCTGAATGTTGCCTAGATTTCTTTGTATTAGTACTGAATATGTATGGTATTCTGATGTCTCAAGACAGCTGAAAAAGACATTTCATAAAATCATAGAATCATAGGATCGTAGAATTGTGGAACAGTTTGGGTTGGAAGGGACCTTTAAAGGGTCATCTAGTCCAAACCTCTTACAGTGAGCAGGGACACCTTCAACTAGATCAGGTTGCTCAGAGCCCCATCCAACCTGACCTGGAATGTTGCCAGGGTTGGGGCATCGACAACCTCTCTGGGCTACCTGTGCCAGTGTTTCACCACCCTCACTGTGAAAAATTTCTTCCTTAGATCTAGTTGAAATCTACCCTCTTTTAGTTTAAAACTATTACCCCTTGTCCTTTTGCAACAGGCCCTGGTAAAAAGTCTCCCCACACCCTCCTCTTCTCCATGCTGAGCAACCCCAACTCTCTCAGCCTGTCCTCATAGGAGAGATGTTCCACCCCTCCGACCATTTTTGTGGTCTCCTCTGGACCCGCTCCAACAGGTCCGTGTCTTTCCTGTGCTGAGGGCTCCAGAGCTGGATGCAGCACTGTAGGTGGGGTCTCACCAGAGCAGAGGAGAGGGGCAGAATCACCTCCCTCGCCCTGCTGGCCACAATTGTTTGGATGCAGCCCAGGATACGATTGGCCTTCTGGGCTGCAAGCGCACATTGCTGGCTCATGTCCAGCTTTTAATCCACCAGGACCCCCAAGTCCTTCTTAGCAGGGCTGCTCTCAACCCCTTCATCCCCCAGCCTATATTGCAGGGGTTACACCAACCCAGGTGCACAAACTTGTTGTTGGTCTTGTTGAACCTCATGAGGTTCACACAGGCCCATTCCTTGAGCTTGTCCAGGTCCCTCTGGATGGCATCCCCTCACTCACATGTGTCAACCACACCACCACACCACTCAGCTTGGTCTCACCTGCAAACTTGCTGAGGATGCACTTGATCCCACTGTCTATGTTACTGATGAAGATATTAAAGAGTGTTGGTCCCAATACGGACCCCTGAGGGACACCACTCACCACAGATCTCTATCTGGACATTGAGCTGATGACCACTAACCTCTGGACGCAACCATCCAACCAATTCCTCATCCATCCAACAGTTCACCCATCAAATCCATCTCTCTCCAATTTAGAGAGAAGGATTTTGTGGGGCACCATGTCAAAGGCCTTACAGAAGTCCAGACAGATGACATCCATAGCTCTTCCCTTGTCCATCCATCATAAAAGGCCGTGAGGTTTGTCAGGCAGGATTTGCCCTTGGTGAAGCCATGCTGGCTGTCTCGAATTACCTCCCTGCCCTCCATGTGCCTTAGTGAGCTTCTAGGAGGATCTTCCCAGGCACAGAAGTGAGGCTGATGGATTGGTAGTTCCCAGCATCTTCCTTGCTATCCTTTTTAAACATGGATGTGCCTTAGTGAGCTTCTAGGAGGATCTTCCCAGGCACAGAAGTGAGGCTGATGGATAGGTAGTTCCCAGCATCTTCCTTGCTATCCTTTTTAAACATGGATGCAATGTTTCCCTTTTTCCAGTATCCTGGGACTTCACCTGACTGCCAAGACTTTTCCAATATCATGGAGAGTGGCTTGGCAACTACATCAGCCAATTCCCTTAGGACTTTGGGATGCATCTCGTCAGGTCCCATAGACTTGTGCATGTTCAGAATCCTCAGGTGGCCTCGAACCTGATCTTCTCTTTTAGTGGGAGGGACTTTGCTCCTCCAGTCCCCATCTTGCAGTCCATCCCCTCGCGAGGTGTGGGAAGAGACACTGTCAGTGGAGACTGAGGCAAAGTCACAGAGTATCTCAGCCTTCTCCTCAGCCATTGTTGCCAGTCTGCCACTCTTGCTCATCAAGGGGGGTACGTTTTCTTTGACCTTCTTTTTCTGTCTGACATACCTGTAGAAGCCCTTATTATTCTTTGCATCCCTTGCCAAGTTCAGCTCCAGCCATGCCTTGGCCCTCCTGACCTCATCCCTACACAACTGGGCAGCATCCCTGTACTCATCCCAGGATCCCTGTCCCTGCTTCCACTGCCTGTGCATTTCCTTCTTGCCCTTTAGTTTGCCCAGCAGGTCTCCACTCAGCCATGCTGGTCTCTTGCCTTCCTTTCCTGATTTCTTATACCTGGGGATCAAGAGCTCTTGTGCTCTATGGAAAGCATCCTTAAAGATCTGCCAGCTCTGTTCTGCTCCCTTGTCCCTGAGGGCAGTTTCCCAGGGGGGTCCGGAGCAGGGATCCCCCGCAGCCCTGGAGAGAGCCCGTGGGAGCAGAGACCCCCCCCCACAGCCCGGGGAGGGCCCCAGGCCGCAGCAGGGGGATATTTCCTGCAGGAGCTGCGGCCGTGGGGAGCCCGGGCGGGAGCAGGTTGTCCCTGAAGGGCTGCAGCCCGGGGAAGGGCCCGCGCTGGAGCAGGGAGACCTGTGAGGAGGGAGGAGCGGCCGAGAGGGGCTGGAAGGGACTGACCGCAGCCCCCGTGCCCACCCCCACGCCCCTCGGGGGGAGAGGACTGAAGGGGTGAAGCTGGACCTGAGAAAGGTTGAAGGGGAGAGGTGTTTTAATTTTGGTTTTGTTTCTCACTAGCCAAATTATTTTGGTTGGTGATAAATGCAATTAATTTCTTCAAGTCATGTCTATTTTGCCTGTGACAGTGACTGGTATGTGTTCTCCCTGTCTTTATCTTGACCCATGACCATGTTTTCTCTCTGCATCCTCTAAGGAGGAGGAGTGAGGGTGCAGCTTCAGGGGGTGTCTGGCTGCCAGCTGAGGTCAACCCACCACACTCGGAAACACACATGCACATAGAACAGAGTCCATCATCCAGAAAAATTATTAGAAAGAAATTTAATAAGATAATAAATCTTGCAGGTGTGTTCAGAAAAATGTACTGGCAAGAAACTTTTTTACATGTGACACTTTTATCCCCTTATCCCTCATTTTTTTCATACTCAGATCACCTAAGCCTATCCACTTCCATACCTTTGGTTCCTCCCCCAAACCCACATAATAAGTCATGCACAATCCCGGGATGCTCTTGCCCTGCGTTCCATAATGGGCAGTGATCCCGCTTAGTCAGTGAGGTTATCCAAAGCACCAGTCCTGTTGCCCCATAGTGTGGATGCCACCCCTGGCCCACCTCACAGAGGCTTTCCTGGGACAGCACGGGCAGGGACTCATGTCTCTGATTGGGGTAATGGGGCTTTTCTGCCTCCCTTGTTCCTCTGAGTTCTTCTGTGTGTAAGAAGACAAGATTTTCATCACATAACCTGACAGTGTTAAGCATCTTGACTTCTTTCTCACTCCAAACCTCTAAGGCATTTACATCCGAGACACCCCCCTGTCTTGTCCACAGACCTCAATCTCATAGTCATTTTCAGAGTATTCCTAGGAGTTCAGACCCTGTGAAAGGCACGGGGATGGTAAGGACCTTTGTAAGTATCTCTGAGAGCAGTCTCCTTGTTGTGGAAGAGGAGAGAGGAAAGGAAGAGGAGAGAGAACTTTGAAGCATGAAGAAATGTGCAGCTAAAACATCCCAGGAGAGTATTCAAACATAGGATATCGTAAGAGACTAGAAGTTGTGGAATCCCATTCCCTCCTCTTAGAGCTCATTTATTTTAAATAGGTCTTTGAGGGAAAATAAAATAAAAACTGTGAGAAGCAGTCTATGAAACTTAACATACATGTCCCATGATAGTTAAAGAGCACTTGACTGCTGAAGCCACCATCTTCCACCATATTCTGAAAAAATGTACAGAATACTATGATTTTTGAAAGAGATGTACCATATACTTGACCCCAGTAATCAGTTTAGGATAGAGACCAAAAGCAGAAAGACGTATCTGAACTCCAGAGACAGAATATATAAGAAAAAGTTTATTTGTCTTTGCAATTTCCTCTGATAGATGAGTGGCTTAAACACATTTTTCTTTTTTCTTAGGAACTAAAGACAGTGCCCCAAAAAAAAGATTTTCACCTCCATGTATTTTATAAAGGACTGTGCAATTAACAGAGATACTTCTTCTAATCTTTTAAGTATCTGCAATCCTCTGTGTAGATCTTCTGTAGCTCCAGCTGGAATTCCACAGTGCAACGCCAGAATGTGGAGGTATTTCCATACAATAGGTATTTTCTTTGAATCTAGAAGAAACCTTACCTTCCTGGTAGATCCAGTAACACAGAGTCACAAAGAGCTGCAAGGAAATGCCACACAGCACGCCAGGACCATAACTGAGACTAGAACTGAGGTCTTTCATGTCATTGGTAAAGGTCTAGTTACAAGTTCATTATGCCTTCAAGATACGCTTTTAAACTGCACCCCGATCCTGTTTCAACTACTGTCTCCCTTTGGTTTTTGGTGGTGGTTTTTTTTTTCCTGAATACCTCAGATTCTTTGTTTTCTCTTCCCACTGTCAAGCAATTAGTTGTGAACTCTGAACAAATACATATTGTAGGGCTGGATTACAGAGGAGATAGAGGAAATGTCTGCTATAGCTTGCTTTTTGGAAAGGTAGATTTATTGTAAACATAAAACTGCCTTGCAACTTTAACAGAAAGGCATTTAGAAGGAAAGCTGAAGTGATTAATTATTACACAGTGGAGAATTAAATATTTATTAAATACAGGGGATGCATACTGTAGTGAACCAACTATTGTGAACATGAATTGAGTTTATTGTCATTATGGCAATTAACTATATGTTCAAACAGAGCTAGGCAATTTGTAAGTATTTGAGATGCCTGTCCCCAAGAGAGTTTGAAGCTTTTTGTAAGATACTAAAGCACAGGTAAATCCGTTTAAGTAGTAGACTAAACAGTCCTTGCAGAGAGGACCACTTCTTCCTGCACTGAGCACATTTGATCTCCTCAAGGTGGTATCAAAACATACAATCACAGCATTTATTTGCATATATGTGTAAGACCAAGCAACAGTATCCTCTGGAATAGCCTCAGACTTACAGCTAATGAAGGGAATGAACATCCTTTTCTCAGTGGCAGAAAAATATTCACAAAAAAAATCTTTAGCATGTACCTCTTCATCCTAAAAACCTGTAAATACTTTTTAGGTCTCTATAGTCCAAAGAAGCAAAACTCACATGTTACAGAATTCTAAAAATCACTGGTGTGAAAGAAGGACAGGCTTAATAGCACTCCACAATTTTCTACCACTTCTTTAACTCCTGTTAAGTCTTTCCCAGAGATACTGGCTACTGTCTCCAACTTTTCCAGAGGGACTAAAGAATAGTCTTGCTACAGTTCCATACGTTGTACAGCTAATGAATATGCTCTTCCCTCAACTTGTCTATCAGTTGATATAACTATCTCAACTTGGTTTTTATCCTGAATATATTCTTGGACTTGAGAATTGTTGTTCTTTCTTGTGACCTGAAAAAGATTTTGTGAAACCCCTGTGCTTTTCAAAGTCTGCTCGCCCTTAATGTGTGGATAGTTGTAATTAAAAATAGCACTTCTTCTTAAAAACTTTGCCTCTGTTATGTCTTGTATACCACCAATACAACTACTGTAAATGATAATAAGGAGATATCATTAATAATAAAATGAATGTAATAAGGAGAAAGACATGATGTAATGGTAATACAATAAGCTACACTCTTCCTCTAAAGAGCTGCCAGCAAATGTGTAATGGCAACTAGGAAACCTCCAAGGAATCATGCATCTTGGGCAGATACAAATCTTAGTAAAAATCTCTTTTCTAGCTTGAGTGTGAAAATAAAATAATAATAAATAAAATAAAAGGGATATCAGAGAAAATGATGGCTTGGAAAAAAACATAGGCATTTAGTGCTACTTGGGTTGCCTGAAATTATCTAAGGTTTCCACACATGACACAGAGCTTATGGGAGGTTAATACCTGTCTAAACAGTCATCTGCAGTCTATGGTGAGATCTGAGACAGCCCTGGTTTTCAATTTTTAGCTAACTGAAATGTTGTCTCATGACTGAATGGTGTTGCACCATGCCATAGATGTTGCTTACATACTCTGGAGGTTGCCTGTTTTGGAAGGATAAAAGGTTTGTTGTGAAATCTTCTCATTTTGAATTACAAGACTCCAGTGAAGGAGGGTGAATGAAGGATCATTTATAAGTTGTAGAGAGGTGTATGACACTGGGAAAGAGATGGGAATGACTGTAGGTCAAGAGAAGAGAGAGCGGTAGCAGTCTGGGACTAGGAAGAACAAAGATAGAAGGACATTACATGCAAAGGGAAACCAGTGAGGCAGAGCTCAAATGGGGGGAGTAGAAAATCAGTTGATGTTGACAGCTGGAATTGTTCAGTGATTTTCTTGAAATCTCAAGCCCTTAACCTTTTCTAACTATTGAAAAGTAAGTTCTTTGGTAAGTAAGAATAGGAAGAATAACTGCACAGTTACTCTTAGGGGGTATTTTAAGTAATCTTTCCATTAAAAGAAAAAAAAGGGAAAAAACCCAGAAAAAAGTGTATCTTTCAAAAAATAAAGTCATCTTCATTTTGATTTCATGACTTTTTCAAAGAAAAAGTTTAAAATGTATTCCATGTATTAAGAGTGTTTCTATGCTCCAAGAGGCTTTCCTTTGGGTACTGTAAGATGGTTTATTATCCATTATCTGTAACACAAAGATAATGAAAGTGGTTCTATTGTACTGTATGTGAAACCCACAGGAATACCAGAATTTGACAGTCATGATATATCTCAGTTAGTTTCTAATGTGTAAAGCCATCACAAATCATAGAGAAGACAGTCTGTTGGTTAAATAAGTCTACAAAGTAAGATGTTGGAGTTCTTCATTTATCTTCATTGAAATAGATTTGACTGCTGTGTAGTTGATAAAATAAATCTAGTCCTATTCAGAAACTCTCCTCTCTGCTCATTGTAAGCAAGCAGTTTCTATTCCAGTGTATTAATTCTTATGCAGCCCTCATCACCCACAATATTGGAGCATCTTCCATTAGCGCATAAAGTGAAGTGACTAACATGTCAACTGTAGCTCATTTGCTTGCTCAACCTCTCCCAGGGGAGACAATTGTGTATGCAGTGAAGCATTTTGATTGGAATTTTTTTTCTGTTTCCTTTGTCTTTTCTATGTGTTCATAAGAGAGATTATAGATCCAAGAAATGCAATAAGAGATGGAGAAGTTCATTATCATTGTCTGTTTTTAGGGGAGCTCATTGTACTATTGAAGAATAATCCCATGAAATTCCATGAAATTCATGGTTATACAGAAAGTTCAGTGATGCCAACAGACCAGAGCTGTTGATCACAGTCTCACAGCCTCTGTTTTCTGAAAGTTCCTGTTCCTCTCCAATGGCTATAAAGATACTTGAAGCACATGAACACATATACCATGCAAATTTTAAAGTTAGACAAGATAAATATATTCTCCCTCCCTTGGGGACCATAAATAAGGCTCCAGATTCTCAATATGACTTGGTGTTTAATAATAAGCTATGATAAAACCAGATAATTATGTTATGTCTCCTGGACACACCAGATCCAATGCCGACAGTATCTGCAATTAATGATTTAATTCAAGCTATATTTCATGGCTTTAACCCAGCCAAGAAGTGAGAAAAATATGAATATCACAGTCATTGCTGGAGTAGTGTTAAGTCTCTTTGGGCAGCTGGTGACAAATAGAAGGCATCACTCAGAAGTGTGGGTCAGTAACAGCCTAAAATCGGCAACAAATACAGAAAGAGTAATAAACTATAGATTGTGTTGCCCAAAGACAGATATGTATTCTTCAGCCAACGGCTGTTTCTTAATAGCAACCTTTTAAAGTGCGTTTCTTTGCTTATCAGCATCATCACTGACTTTTTTGGCTTTAATTTCAACAAACTGTTTTTCATCTCAGACCTGGACCTGCTTTCCAAGTGTTGTGCCATGTATACTGAAGTGGTGGAGTATCTTATCTATGCTGAAAAGTTGCTGATATGAGTCTATATCATTTTATGACTGCATTTAAATAGCATGCAGGACCAGAGAGATGGTTGATCTTTGGTACCATTTTGCATCACGTTCTTTGGATATACATATGAAAACATTCCCTTGGAAATTTTACAGAGGTGTCAAATGACTCAGGGAGGTCTAAGATAAGAACATCTCTCTGTTAATCATTCCTGATGGTAGCAATCCATCTATCATTCCACTGAGACTTTTTATGTGCTAGTCTGAAACTGGATTATATCAAGTCTAGGACAATGTAATTTTGCAAGTTTGAGATTGACCTTGAACTTGCTTTGATGTGAAATTCCAGTGCAAAAAGGGATTTGATTTGGGCAGAGGAAATAAGTCTTTCCAGAACGGAGTTTTTCTTGAATACAGTTTTTTGTGTCTTAGTCACTTGTTTTCACAGAGACTTTGAATGGCATTTTATAAAGGGGATATAGTATTAAACAAAGCATACAGGAAAGAAACAAGCAAGAAAAGAAATTATAAATTTTTAAAGGAGAGAGAGAAGAAAGAAAAAAAAAAGTGTTATCAGAGTGAGATTGTGAGTTGTGGAACCAGCTGCTTAAAGTCAAGGTATTTTATTAATCTCCCCGCCCATCTTTAATGTCGCTGTGATTTCTTTAGGGTGTCAATGTAGAACATACATTAACTATTCAGGTTTCAATACAAGGGTGAAAAATCCATTTAGTGCTGAAAAGGAAATTACAGATTACTGTAAATAGTCAGATTTCCATTTAGACTGGTGTTACAACAGTGTAAAACACTTTTTTTTTCCCCCCTGGCCAGTCTAGTAGAGTCCTGGTACAAAATGGTAATCCACTGGCTATCTGACAAGAAAATAGGAAGGATTTTAAAAGGTTTACCAGGATGACAGACATGACTAGTTGCTTAGTGGACAAAAAAGAGGTAACTGAGTGGGAAACTCCCTAGGAAATATTTTGCAGGTTATGCTTTTCCCCCTCATAAATTAGAATGACCCCCTTGCTGTTATTGTTTTATATCAGAAATATGAGGTATGGTCAGGAAAGGTGGCATATTCATTTAAAAAGTAGCAAGGGAACGCTTGTCAGTTCTGGGACGTCCCCAGTGATTCCATTTTTCTGAGAGTAATATAATGATGCTGGGGGTGGCACAATGACAAAATATATGAAATGCCTTAAATTTTTTTGTCTTTCACAAATCTTCTGAGGAAAGAAAGTAATTGCAGTTCCTAAAACCTCCTGGCAGACTAGATTGTTTCAGGCCTTACCCTTGAGTTCTTCTCAAGCTAACAGAAGACAGAGATCTTGGTGTCCCCACTGTGGTCATGTGCAAGACCAAGAGCTAAATGGTACCATGAACAACAGAAAGAGGTCATGAAGCTCTGAAGAGAAATCAATCTCCAGCAGATAGCTATTGAACAGCTGCATCATATTTTGAGAAGAAATAAGATAGAAAAATTAAGCATAGGTTGCATTTACAGCTGGGCAAAGAGGTAGACAATTAAATTTCCCTTCCTTTCTTTTTGCAACTCTGGTGCCTGTGGTGCAAGTCTGTTAGACTTCAATAGCCGGCTAAAGCTAGACTGAGTTCAGGAGCATGTGGTAGAAGGGGAGGAGGACCAGCACACAACTGGTAACATCCCTGGTTAAGCTGGTGTCACTTTTCTTCTTGAATGAATATTGAAGGAAATGTCTTGTAGCAGAGAATAAGCATCACATGTAATTCTTAAAGCTCCTTTATCAAAATAAAATCCCAAGGACTGTGGTTTACCTAGTTGCATTGCCAGTGCTCCTTCTGCTGGAGACTGATTGCTTAGTCACAGAAAAAATTTCCTGCTTCAAAGCAGAGCTGAGAAATAAAAAAATTACAATACAGTGCAGCTCTTTCATCAAGGAGCAATGAGTGCCACTTGCATACATCTGAGTCAAAGGTACACTGTGACTTTAAATTAATCTTTGGCAAAACTGTGAGGAAAGTAGGATCAATCTACTTTCCTCAATAAAATTTGAGGACTGTGACTAATCTTTCATGGTGCTTTGCAGGACCTAGTCCTATGAGGTCTGGATCATCCAGGCCAGAGTTCTTCAATTTATATTTGTACTTGTGAAATATATTACTACTAACAAGCAAGAAATACTCTCAAATTAGCCTTTTACACTGCATGTGAGCTGTAGTGGAACTTGCTACATCGAATTATTGAGATTATATTTCTACAAGTAAATGCAAAGTGTAAAATGTTTACTTACAGCTGCTTACTGCACTTATTCATCAATTCATTGATTCTAAAACCTGAATGGACTGTAAGGACCAGAGCACTACTGACCTCATTTAGAGGAGGAAAAAGAAAAGCCTGAAATTATTTGCCTGATCAGTTCTACCTGGGATACCCAATACCATTGGATGAAGCAAGAAGTTTACTATTGTAATTTGCATCTCTCCCTCTAGGGGACTGGTTTCCATTTTTTCATCATTAGTCTGTGAGAAAGAAGAGATAAAAAGGACCCCAAATCTGATTTTTCTTCCTTTGTACTGACACAAAATATCTTTCCTTTGTGAGTTTTGGCAGTGGAAAGACCAATAGATTTAGGAAAAGTTTATAGAGGTTCTGGAGAAAGGCAACTGTCCTAAATAAACAAACAAAAACCCAACCAAAAACCCAACCCTCCTATGCTTTACCAAGGGGTTGGGGGAATAAGAGGTAAAATGGAAGAGATGGAAAAGATTTTTTTTTTCACAGAATGCTCTGTGCATCTTCAGCTGACATGGAATATTTTGAAATTTCTTGACAAAATTCTGTCAGCAAATTTGGTCTGATGAAACTCGATGTGTAAAATATGTAGTAAGCCATCAGAATGCACTGACCTGCCAGCTGTGATGTTTTCTTCATGGTTTCCATCACTGTAGATATTTAGGATGCATCTCTCAGGACTAATTTGGATAGCGCTGACCTTACCTGGGTGGATGGCATCCAGGAGCAACAAGAGATGGCTGCTCCATGAGATAGGATGGCCTGGAAGATGGAGTAACCCCAGCATAGGCAATACCCTCATGGAGAAGGGCTGTGTTGAATTAAATGTTAACATTTTTAGAAGAGCTCTTTTTTTTTCTTTTTTTATAAATCATCTTCTGTCATACATCAGTCATGACCCTTTTAATTGTCACTTTTTACCTACACAATGAGCTTGTACACAACTTTAAACCATTTGCAACATTATCTCTTCATTTCATGTTGTGTATTTTGAAAAGCTATATTTAGCTATTTCCTGGTTTTCTTACTCTCCTCCAGAAAGTGCCAGAGGTGCCTTATGTAGATCTTCATTAGTCATTTGATGAATTGCAATCATCCTGCTCATCAGCCTAGTACCAGCTGCTCATCAGTTAAACTGCTGAGTTTTGCTGATGTTGATATTAGCATCTGCAATTCTTTCAAAATCAACAGTTGCCCTGGAAGTCAGTCCCAAAGAAATGTATTTTAAAGTTAGGCATGCAGTGTAAGCTTGGCTTGTTATATAACTGATTGAAATGGGTATGCCAAGGGAACCATTTGATATAAGATGAATGCTAATTTTAAAAGAGAACCACCATTCAGACTCAGTGAGCTATAGGGGGAGCCTGGGTGATTAGCTTAGATTTGACTTTTAGATGGCTTAAGTTAGGCAATTATAAATCCCAGCATACATGCCTGGGGTTTATTGGTATTTAATCAACAGATCTTATTTGTATGCAGCTTTCTATTTTTAAACAAATGTAATCTAGTTACTGAAAATAAGCTGAGACAACAAAAGGAGATATTACAGTTGTAGTGCTAGCTATAATGAAATTCATGGAAATTTCCACTAACTTCTCTACCTACAAGTAAGACTTTGCCTTCAGTTCCAGCTCCTGATACAGAGGTATTGATTGCACATATGAGGACTGGACTCTTATGTTTCTTATAGACATCTCTAAATACTGTGTCATTGAGATATTTGAATACTTTTAAGGATTGCAAATTTACCTGTTATCCTAATTCAACAGTTAAATAATGAGGGAAAATAATTTTCTTACATCGAGACACGTATTATGATAGAACTGTTAGACACTATAATAAGAAAAGGGGGTATGCATACCTAAAAAACCCCAAACCAAACGACCAATAACTGATATGCAACAAAAGAAATCTTTCATATATATTGTTCTGAACTTTTGACAGCACTTAGCAATTTGCTATCTACCATAACATTTTGTTTGGTAATTTTGTTCACTACATTACATGAGGTTTACAGACCATTAAGATAAGCTGTGTCCATTGACCACTTTTCTCTCTGTAAATAAGTAATTGAAAGTTGTTTTAGTCGGAAAACTACATTGTTAGAAGTTGAAATTATTGAAGAATATGCAACAGTAATTAAGCAGAATAATCAAATCTGTGGAATGTCCATCTTGCCTACTTGGAATCTTAATCAACACAGTTAAGCACAGAAATCGGTCCAGGCATAGTCTGAGCTGCCTGGGGCAATCTGGGATTTTCTGAAATTCTCACCTTTAGAGCTCCTGAAACAAGTACTTCACTGTGAAGAGGGTTAGGAGGTCAGTCAACAATTTTGGCTCAGGTCAATTTATTGTCTTAAACCAGTCCATTGCCTCATCCATACTGACACGACAATAAGGAGCTGACAAGGAAGACAAGGTGAAGAGTTCTTGGGCCACCTTAGGGATTAATGACATAAATGCACTGGGTGTGCACACAAGATACCCCGTAATTATAACTATAAAGAAAACTTGAGATTCATACTTGTAACAAAGTCCATAGCTCTTGCCACACTGGTATTTTTGTGGTTTGTATTTGAAGGCCAGAAGAATTGGACTTCAAATGGCTTTTTGCTTTGCTGGTAGTCCATAGTCTCTATTCAGATATAATTTCTTGTTCAAAGTTAGAAGAAAGTTTATTTTTTAGTTAGGACGTTTCAAGCTTGTACGAAAAACTTACTGAAATGAGTTAAAAATTTATTTGCAAACTCATTAGTTGGGAAGGTGACCCTGAGTTTTAATTCATTAATTTAAAAAAAAGGAAAAAAAAAAGTAAAATATGGACTGTCATTTCTCTCTCTTTTAATTAAATTTCCAGAAACCTTTTAACAAATTTTTTTTTCTGCCTTCGTCTCTTACCAGAAGTGCTAGGTTCTGTAAAATATGCTTTTAATGCCCAGTTGAATACTAATAAAGAGAGTTCATACTCACTGTTTACAGCTGGAACTAGCTTAGTATATTATCAGTCATTAAAAAATTCTACAGTGCAGTATCAGCTTTCAAGTATAGTGGACTTTGTTTAAGACCAGACTAAACAAGCTATTTTCATTAGCTTGGCCTAGAATGTATTAAAGAGATATAATAATTAATAAACAGAATTTGGCTGTTATATGCAATGTAAAACGGGACTTGTTTTGTTGACGTCAGTAGAGCTAACCAAGTAGCAAATGAAAACTGTAACCAGAAGAAGGGGGAATATCTTCCAAACAGTGAAAAAAAGTATCTATATTTTTGTCTGAATATTAAGAATAAGAACAAGTGTTCAAACTTAATGAGAAACATGGAAATACCCGAGACCAAGAGTTCTCTGTTTCTATTGCAACAGATAATGGGTTCAAACCTCTCTTCTTGAAATCAGTGGAAGCACACTCAACACTTTCTGCTTAGAAGATAGTTTGAGTTCTTGGTAATTTATATAGATAAACTTTCTGACTGCACCTCAAAACAGCACTAAATAGAAAGACTAAGTTGAGATCTACTCATAAAACATGTATATGCATGTGTGGTGGGTTGACCCTGGCTGGATGCCAGGTGCCTACCGAGCAGCTCTACCACCCCCTCCTCAACTGGACGGGGGAGAAAATTATGACAAAAGGTTCGTGGGTTGGGATAAGGACAGGGAGAGATCACTCATCAATTACCATCAGAGACAAAACAGACTCGACTTGGGGAAATTAATTCAATTTATTAACAATAAAATGAGAGTAATGAGAAATAAAACCAAGTCCTAAAAACATCTTTCCCCCACCTCTCCCTTCTTCCTGGGCTTAACTTCACTCAGTTCATCATATGTTGTTTCTGCCACTTGTTCCTCCTCACTCCCTTCCCCTGCTCCAACATGAGGTCCCTCCCACGGGAGACAGTCCTCCATGAACTTCTTCAACGTGAGTCCTTCCTTCTTCACGAGATGCTCCAGCCTGGGCCCCCCCACGGGTGCCGTCCTTCAGGAACAGGTTGCTCCAGCCTGGGCCCCCCACGGGTGCCGTCCTTCAGGAACAGGCTGCTCCAGCCTGGGCCCCCCATGGGTGCCGTCCTTCAGGAACAGGCTGCTCCAGCCTGGCCCCCGCGGGGTCCCAGGTCCTGCCAGCAAACCTGCTCCAGCCGGGGCTCCTCTCTCTCCCCACGGGGCCACAGGCCCTGCCAGGAGCCGGCCCCAGCGCGGGCTGCCCACGGGGTCACGGCCTCCTTCGGGCATCCCCCTGCTCCGGCGTGGGGCCCTCCCCGGGTGCGGGTGCAGATCTGCTCCCCTGTGGAGCTCCATGGGCTGCAGGAGGACAGCCTTCCTCACCATGGCCTTCATCATGGGCTGCAGGGGAATCTCAGCTCCGGCACCTGGAGCACCTCCTGCCCCTCCTTCTGCACTGACCTTGGTGTCTGCAGAGTTGTTTTTTTCACATATTCTCACTCCTCTCTCTGGCTGCAGTTGCTGTTGCTGGGCTTTTTCCCTCTTCTTAAATACGTTTTCGCAGAGGCACTACCACTGTTGCCGATTCGCTCAGTTTGGCCAGTGCTGGGGTCCATCTTGGAGCCATCTGGCATTGTCGCTGTCGGACACAGGGACAGCTTCTGGCAGCTTCTCACAGAAGCCACCCTGCAGCCCCTCTGCTACCAAAACCTTGCCACACAGACCCAACACAGAACGTTTCTTTTGAAATGTTTGTTTGGGTGAGTTGAATTTTCTTCTTTAAGTAAGTATATTCTTAAACACATTGCTAAGTAAGGGTGAACTGGTAACTATAAGACTATGCTATATCATGCAAGCCATACCTGAATGAGAAAATAAATATATTTCATTACTAATAACTTGTTTGAATACTCACAGGATATAGGCTCAAAGACACATACCTCAGCTTTTTCACTGGAAATACTACAATCCCAGATTCAAGAAAAATAAAGAAACAGTTTGCCCAGAATAATAGAGGGCTTTTAGTGCAGTGGTTATTTTTTTATCCCTCTGACATTTATGGATGAAAGGGTAAAAAAAAAGATTACTGCAGTTACTCTTTTTTTTCCAGGTGATAGGCCTTTTCCAAAAACAACTGACTGCTATGATCAACAAGTTTTGCTAAAAATATCTCTGACTTATTTGGTGAAATGTCAGAACAATAAAGCATTTGTCCTCTGGAAGCTGGCCTGAAATTATGAAAAACTACTGAAAACTGCTTTTCAGTCGTAGTCAAACTACCCCACCTTGAAGATGTTGTTTCAAGAGTCTAACAGTTACTGGCTTTTGGGTTGAAACCTGATATTTTCTAGAATCGGTCATTTCAGTTGATGCTGCCAAAACTACAAGGCTCCTTAACACAAGGCAAGACTGCATTGCAGACAACACAGAACTGGAAGGAGTGTTTTGCTCACCAGATGGTTGTGCTACCGTTCAGAAGGACCTTGTCAGGCTGGAGAAACAGGCCGACAGAACCCTCGTGAAATTCAACAAAAGGGAAAGCCAAGTCCTGCACCAAAGGAGGAATAACTCCATGCACCACTACGGGCTGGGGACCAGGTCTGAAGAGTGGTCCAGTGGACACCAGTTTGCACTTGAGCCAGCAATGAGCACTTGCAGCAGAGAAAGTCAACAGCTTCTTGGTGTGCATTAGGCAGAGCATTGGCAGAAGGTCAAACCACCTAAGTTGTTTCTGTAGCACCATGAATGGACTTCAATGCATGCTTTTAAATACATACCATGTAGATATTTATCTCTGCACCCTGTGGTCAATACAAAGCAACCATCAACAGAAAGAAATAAGTGCTATTAGTAAAAAGTTATCTAAGCAGTTTTAGATGCACATCTTCAAATAATTTCACTGAGAAGTACCTATTTATCTCCATGACTATATCACGTGAAGACACACACACTTTTTCAAATGAGTCCTGTCTCTAGAGAATTTATTCAACAAGAAAGTGGGTTGGCTTGGATACAGAACTGTACAAGTGCAATTAATATGCTGCCACAAGCTAATCTCCCCACGGTGCTGCATTGAGCTTTATAGGCATACTAGTTTTAGCTGCCCTAACTCACAGTCTCTAAAAACTATGCATCATTACACAAATATTTATTTTCCCAATAATAAATACTCAGATTAGTTGTAAATTGATATTTTGGGATTTCTTTATTTCCTATGGATATTTCCATTTTAAATAAACAAGCCAGGATTCATTGAGAAGTCATTCTGAAGGAAAAAAGACTGCAGTCTAAAGGCCAAGTGTGTTTTGGTTCACCTTTTATCAGTGGCAATGCTTGTACACGATCAAAGTTCCCAGGTCCTTGGCTTTCCTTTGTTGATGCCTTGGTTTCTGATGGACAGAAACTCAGCACAAGCCAGGAGAGGACCATTGCTTTCTTTGGATAAACAATCCACACATATATCAAAAAGGTGACAAAAAATGTAACACCTTAGGACACTAGGTCACTTTGCCAACGGCCTTCTGTGGATTTAGGGATTTCACTGATTTTTGAAAATATAAATTTATGTTTATCCAAGTTCACAGGGATCTCAAGGACTGTGATTTTGAGATCCTCACTGCATGTTCTTCATTTCATCTACCTTAATTTTCCATTTAAAATGGCTGGTGTTCTGCTTTTGCTATTTCTGTTCTTTCCTGTTTGTGTCTCCTGAACTCTGTAAGGAGAGGAAAGTGAGAGGAGTCCAGAATATTTAAAAGGTTAAAATTTCTGTTTGTAAGTCCATTAAGAGTTTATAGTTTTAAACAGACTTTACTGGCCATTAAAATTCTGATGCCTTTGCCTGACAAAGATTGTAATAAGAATAGAAAATGGCATTAAATGGAATCCATTCTGAAGATGATTGCAAAAGATACAAGCCTAACTCATTCTCATTATAGCTTTGTGTTGGTATAATTGTGAGTGTTACTCAGATACCTGAAATACTTGGAGAGAATTTTATTGGGATTGTAAAATGAAGCTACTTCATTTGTTTTAAAATTGGAACTGTAGTTGCCTACTTTTGCTGTACTGCAAATGGCACAGGAGCAGCTGACACTGATTTTGTGTAGGTCTGCAGGAATATTTTTCTCCCACTTAAGCCCAGCTACTGACATTCAAGACATCTATATATGGTTTTAAGACTCAATTTGCTGATCATCCACGAGGCTGACATGTCAGCTGCTCCTGTCTTACAGTTTAGGGTGAAAACAGACTGGTGAAATACCTACAATTTTAGATTGTATAGAAACATGTTCTTGCCTTTGTGTGGATGATCTTGAGGACACTGCCTTGATATTTGCTTCCAGGTAGGGTTGGATTTTTTCTTTCTGGAGATGAGAAGCGATAAATATCCGCTTCAGAGTCATCCTAGACAGATTTCAGTGTGGCCTGCCTAGGAATCTTCGAAAACTCAATTCAAGCTAGTGGGTGTTGTCTTTCAGGAGTGCTCAGGCAGCTCCTGGAGCCAATGGGTTTAAGCAAATCAGTAGACATGGTCTGCGCCTGTATGGAAGAGACAAGTCCATTCATTCCTGAGAACTCTAAAAGCAAGGAAGCCATGCCATATGGAGTACCATTTGGTAATACATCAGTGGAATTTCATGGAAATTTGGTTTGCAAGTGCTGAAGCACAGTACATTTACATCTTTTTTACTATCTGTCACAGAGAAAAGTCCTCAGTTACTCTGTCTACAAAATTAATGTAAGTCTATCTTTTACAGTAATCCTAGAAATTATCTGGTACCAAAAAATCTGACAAATTATTGAAGTGGACTGTTTGAAGTTCAGACTTTTGGCTAAGGAATAATCATTTGCACTTTTGTCTGTTATTAGATAACACACAAGTAACATTTCCAAGGGTTCCTAAATGTTTTAGGAGCCTGGCTTACAGATTTAAAAATCAAAGGCTTTGGGAAAGACAGCTTATCTTTAACTACGTACCAGATCCAGCTTTCATTACCTCTAAGAGGAGCATAATCAGCAGCCAATAATTTGCAATAAAAAAATAACTACTTTAATTACTACTAGCAGGAACAGTAAGAAAACTGAAAGCAGAGATCAAGGGATGGCATTGTATTTTAGTGAAGAAGAGGTTTGGAACTCTGGTCTCACCTCTTGACCTTATGTGGTCTAACAGAAAGATTAGTTGAACCAGAAATTCAATGTGATAGATGTATTATTCTGCTTCAAGTATCATTTACCCTTTAAGAAGTTGGGTGTAAGACAGAGTACTAGGGAAGGAAGTAGTAGGTTTCCCAGACATCTAGTAAAAACTCTGAGGAATTTGGCAGAAAAGTATATTATTTCATAAAATTTCTAAGAATGAAGGAAAATATACTTCAAATTTAATAGCACTTAAAGATTTTTTTTAATTTTGTTTTGTTTTGTTTTGTTTTGTTTTTTTCAAAGGAAATAATGTAATTGCTTCTAGATGAGGGCCTGTTTTGAGAGTACATTTGAGTACATAAAATACTAGCAAGTCTCATCATCACTTTTCCCAGGTGTCATGCACAGCTACTTACCTGAGGAATAATCCACAAAGAAAGAAAATTTGAACATCATTTAAATAACCTTAGACTTTTAATTTAATTTGAGGCACATCTCAGATCAACAAAAGGTCATAATCATGAAGAAATTTTAAGTGATCTGTCCTGCGGAGTGAATCATTTGCTAAGCTTCTCCAGCTTCACACATTCCAAATGCTTTGTTTTCCATATTTTTTAATCTCAAAGTGGGTGTGTTGGGTTTTTTTGCAGAAAAGCAGGGAAGAGGAGAGAGAGAAAATACATAAAAATTGCTCAAATTCTCTAAAACAAAAACTTGTGCACAGTGCACTCAAAATTGACCACAGTGGACTGTATCTTCAAAACTAATAAAGATTTTTTTTCTATTTGTAAAAATAAAATATGAATTCTCCTCCTCAAATCACCTGTTTCTTGGTGTTGATCACAGAGCTCAAGGCTGGTGATGGACACTAAATGTGCTAAGAAAACCTCTTAGTACAGGTTCAAAAAGCTGTTAATATTGCATAAGAGCCAACCCTTTCAAACCATCTATCTTGATGACTTTTACCCCAGTGTGTTATTGATGAATGCCAGAATCAGCTTTTTCTGAGTGGCTATGTACTAAACCTGCTGCAAGAACAAATGAATCCCATGAAAATTCTTGTAAGGCAGTTAGAGAGACCACTTAGCAACTGGCAATGTAGCATCCTCTGAAGGAAAGAAGATGTCATGAAAATATTATAAGCAGCAAGAAAATGTGGAAGAATCAAAGCTGACAATCAACTAAGGAGGAAAAAAAGGTTTGCTTACAACATCACATTTGTCACACGTCCTTATCAAGGTATAAAACTTAATCAACCGAAGTCATACATGGTAGAATACGTACAGATTTCTACAGTGGTGGTCCCTTGTCACAGTCTTGATAATTTCCATAATACCAAACCAGATGGTTGGGGGGAAAAAAAAAAAAAGACAACCGTTGTCAAAGGCAGAATCTTTGCTTCTGTAAGAAAGAAAACTACTTTTCATGGAGAACAATTACAATTAAGTCTACCAAGAGACACAGAATCTTCCACGATGTGTCAGAAGCCAAAGGAGACATGGATGTTATTTATATGCCACAGCACACATATGTCGAAGTGGATGCCACTGGCTAAAATTTATTAGGGAAACTTGTTTATCCCTTCTCAAGAACATATTCAGTCTCTGTATAATGGTGTATACATACATACATATATTATATATACAGTGGTGAATGTAGGTAGAAAGCCTGCCTTATCATACTGTCTGAGAAGAAAAAAAAAAAGATAGTTATGGACTGCAACAGTAATTTGAGGCCCATATTCTTTTTGAATTGATTAAGAATCAATATTTCATACAGATAGAATTGGTACCAAATCTAAGGGAAAGACAGCTCAGCCAAGAAACCATTGATCTGTTTTGTGCAATACATGCTGTTTATGCAACTCTGTGTATGCTTTCGCATGTCCACATGTATCTTTGTGTGTAAACCCACATTTGTGTATATTACTTCCCAAGAAATCAATATAATGCAATGTTTTTGCTTAAACTTCTGCTTTGTAATATGGATTCTTAGAAAGGGAGATTCATGGCCTGCTAATGTAGTGCAAATTGTCTTACAAGGTTCTTAGCAGTGGTCAATATGTTTACTGTTTTAGAGAATAAAGCATTACCCTTGAGAGATATGGCTCATATCCTAAAGAACAAAGAAATGTTTAGTGAACAGAAAGCAGGAAATACAAATAGAGCATGCACTGAACATATTAATTTTAAATGATGTGGCCACATTCTTCAGCACTTGCTCACAGCAGTTTTTCCTTGACATAGTAGAACTCCTTCTGATTTACATCATGTAAAGAGTAAGAGAATCTATGCTGCCGTTTAAATATGTTTCACTGGAAAACAATGAAAACAGTTCTAAAGGCATGCATTTTTGAACATCATAAGCAGTTGAACTGCACAAGCAAGATATTTATATTGATCCAAACAAAGATACTTCAGACTTTCTGGGGAGAAAATAGAAATAGAGAAAACTAGCTTGTTCTCTTCTTGCCTAAATTCACTGAATTTTTACTACTTCTGTCACCTTTTTATTCTCTTTAAAATCTTGTCAAAGTGAGTCCAATTAGGTGTAAGAAGCCCTTTTTTCTTTTTTTTTTTAAGACTGCTATATACTGTTTTATATAGGCTTTGTATGGATCTGATCTTGCAAGATTGCATAGCTTGTCTGGACTTGTCTTAGCCTGTGCTGATTTTAGCTTCTTTTGGTTGCAAATCATCTCACCATGAAGTGTCATCTACATTTGTTTAAGCTTTAGTTTAACTTTGTGGTATTGTGTGGTGTACTGCCTATTTTTCATGGATAAGTAGTAAAGCAAGTACTCCGCACAGGGTGAACTATCTTATGACCCTAGAATAAAAATGTAGGGTTTAAGTGATGGCAGGCACAAGATGACACAAGAAATACTAGTACTACACACAAATCACAGTGGACAGATACTGGTGACTAAAGGTATAAACAAACAAATAAATAAACAAAAGTGAGTCAGGTGAAAGAGGTTTCAGGGATAGTAATAGAAAAACAAGTATGCTGTGGCACTGGAAACCAATGAAGTACTGGGTGAATCACCGCAAGAATGAAAGACAATATTCTTTTAGAGGAGGACTGAAGCTGATGACCTTCAGAGACAAGTGAACATTAGACAGGTGAGCATAACACTACAGAAGAATGTATAGATTCTAGAACGTTTTTGTTTATCAGTCTTAACTGTGTTATTAACTACAAGTGTTAGCATCATCATAACTGGACTGTAATAACTGTTGTGCTTTGATTATATTGCCTCAATTTTAATTGCAGTAACTATAAATTCTTGGATCTGTATGTAAAATGTGTTTCCTTTGGTCCAGAAGAAGAATTTAAGTGTAATGGTTTGTGCACATGAATGACTGACTTAGATACTTGCAACCAAAGCCTAGTTATTCCAAATGGAATATCCCTTATGCTGGACCATGCCAGAAATGTGACCAAGGTCCCTCTTCTCTAGAAGCAGACGGTAATGGCTGATTAAAGAAAGAGTAGAGGACACAGGGAAATACGGAACAGCTCCTGCCCCTGACAGCCATCCCACTCATTATCAGCCTGAAATTTAGGAAATTCCTGTGCCAAATACATTTAATAGCTTCTGATTAACTAGTCCTTCATGAATCTGTCTAAGCCCTTTCTGAAGTAATATCATGTCTTTCAGACATAGCTACCACAATTCGGTTATGCATTTGGTTAAAAAGGTAAACAAAATAAAACAACCCACCACTTCCTTCTTTTGAATGCATAATTCTTCCTTCTTTATGTCAGCATAACTGACAGTGTATCTTATGATGTACATTTTTTAGTCATCTTCTGAGCTATGCTTATGGTTATAAACGTGATGTCATATTGCGTTCACTAAGACTTAATGATTGATACAGGAGTGAAATTAATTCAGACTACTTAGGAATAAATTAAAAAATACAAACATAGAAATACTTACATTACAAAGACATTGTTCTGTTTCATTACTGTCAGCTGAATCCATCTGCTTCTTTCTTGGAACTTCAGGGAGTATAAGCTGTACTCCAACTTAAATGCAAGAACCAAACAACATGTCTTATACATAACATGCTACTACTTTGTGACCTGTTAAACCTAATTAAGTATGAGATGTTTTCTAGACTGAAACAATCTCCTTACACAGTTTACACTCAAAATTCTATGGAAATTCATCTCTTTTCCTTATTAAGACATAAAATGGAAACTACAAATTAATTCCTTAAATTCACAGTTAGAACAGTTTTCATAACAGGTCCTTCTATCAAAACATTGAATACTGACAAAGAAATATTTTTTTATGAGTGTGTTTTTGAGTCTGAACAACATTGTTTTGGCAGTATGACAATGATGTCCCTAATAGCTTTGTTTTTATGACTGACATTCATCCTGGGTCAACTCAATTGATACCAAGAGATGTATAACAGGTATAATAAACAGGTCTTGGCTTTTCCAAATTAATTTCCTTGACCTAATATAGAGACATAATCAAAATCTTGGGTCTTCTTACAAGACAGTTTCCCCATTCCCATTAGTGTTGAAGCAGATATTAGCAAAGTTTAGGCTGTCATTCACACTGGGGAAAATTTTGCATTAATTCATTTCGCAGCCCTTCTCTCTGTTCTTAATGAGGGCAGACTTCATCCCCGAGTACTTGCTTATGTCTATGGCAGAGGGGTGTAACAAGTACAGCAGTGTCAGTACTTTTAGAATAGTTCAAGTTTCTTCCTTTTTGGGATTTCTTTTCAAATCAGTATGTGAGTGACTGCCTTCTACTGCAGTGGACATGACTATATATAAAGGATTTTCCTGCTAGCAGGGATTTACTAGCTAGTTTGGTTCTGGCAAGCAGAAGATTATTAAAGAGCATCAGATCCCACATTCAGAAACGTCTTCCGCAGCTAGGTACAGCTGACTGGCATCCCCAGTACCTGTGTATACATGGCCACAGATCATCGTAATTGACTCTCTCTGCTCTGTTGGTTTAATTACCAGGAAGAGTTTGCTTATAAAATGAGTAGTCAGGTTTTATACCTTATTAACTTTGCTAAATAACAGTGTCAGTGTTGCGCAACTCCAGTTAATGTGTTGTCTGTCTTTTGTGACCTCTCTGACTTTTTTTCACTCCTCCTCCCAGAATTTATTAATTTTATCAACAATATGGACAGAAGATTGCATGGGATGTACCATGGTTGGCTGAAGATGACAGCAAAGATCTCTGGACAGTCTAGAAATACAACATGAGACCTGGAAGACTAGCTAAGGCAGCAGATGTTGCAAATTGGGAGCATCTCCTGAGGACTGGAGATACACAGATAGGACCTGAGTAATCTTAAACAGTCACTGAGCCACAGGATGATGCTATTAAAAATAATTTACTTCTTCATGTGAACACATTCATGTGGAGTAAAGGAGCATAATGCAGAGATCTTTGACTCAGTACAAATGAGGGAAAGTCTATATGATTCTGCACAATGTTTATGATTTTACCTGCTTGGACTTAGAAGCAACCTAGCTGTGATTGTTGCATATGGTGTCCTGGCTTGTAAATCCTCTGTTGGCAGAGACGCAATATCACACAAATACAGAAAAGAATTTGTGCTGCTTTTCATTTCCCCACCTTTCTGGTTCAGATAAGTATGCAAAATTAACTGCTCATTGTATAAACGCAACAATGCTTTACAAAGACAGAGTGTCAGAAGACTACAATCATTAGCACAGCATTTCTTCAAGAACAGAATTCCCTTTTTCTCTCTGTCCCAAATGGTGGTCAAAGGTTAATGATTTTAAAATTATTCCTGTTTCACTTGGCCTTACTCTTACTAAGAGCTTATGAAAACAGCACTCTTGATGTGAAAATGAGCTGCATGTGTGTCCTATCCATATCCTTGCAAAGCTTCATGCCTCCTCAGGCCTCCATACTACATTCCTCGTATTAGTGGTCATGCCCAGCTTCCCTGTTATGAACTGAAACCACAATTGAATCAACATGGATTTTAAGAACAATTGTGTACCAGATCCTACGTCATGAATCATCATACTTCCCCTGTGATATACTGTGATATCTATTATAATAGAATCATAGAATACTTTGGGTTGGAAGACACCTTCAGAGGTCATCTAGTCCAACCCCCCATTATAGGTCCTTATTGGTCAGTAGCAATGTCTGGAATTCCTTCTGAGGGCAGGAGGGCTCTGCAGAGGGATCTGGACAGGCTGAATCAAGGGGCCGAGGTCAATTGTATGAGGTTCAGCAAGGCCAAGTGCCAGGTCCTGCACTTGGGTCACAACAACCCCATGCAACACTACAGGCTTGGGGAGGAGTGGATGGAGAGCTGCCTGGCGGCGGAAAGGGACCTGGGGGTGCTGGCTGACAGCCGGCTGAGCATGAGCCGGCAGTGTGCCCAGGTGGCCAAGAAGGCCAACAGCGTCCTGGCCTGTATCAGCAATAGTGTGGCCAGCAGGAGTAGGGCAGTGATTGTGCCCCTGTACTCGGCCCTGGTGAGGCCACATCTTGAATCCTGTGTTCAGTTTTGGGCCCCTCACTACAAGAAGGATGTTGAGGTGCTGGAGAGAAGGGCAATGAAGCTGGTGACAGGACTGGAGAACAAGTCTTATGAGGAGCGGCTGAGGGAACGGGGGTTGTTCAGCCTGGAGAAGAGGAGGCTGAGGGGAGACCTTATTGCTCCCTACAACTACCTGAAAGGAGGTTGTAGTGAGGTGAATGTTGGCCTCTTCTCCCAAGTAACTAGGATGAGAGGAATGGTCTCAAGTTGTTCAAGAGAACTCCTGGGTGGAAAAGGACCTGGGGATGCTGGTTGACAGCCGGCTCAACATGAGCCGGCAGTGTGCCCAGGTGGCCAAGAAGGCCAACAGCATCCTGGCCTGTATCAGCAGTAATGTGGCCAGCAGGAGTAGGGAAGTGATTGTGCCCCTGTACTCGGCACTGGTGAGGCTGCACCTCAAATCCTGTGTTCAGTTTTGGGCCCCTCACTACAAGAAGGATGTTGAGGTGCTCGAATGTGTCCAGAGAAGGGCAACAAATCTGGTGAGGGGTCTGGAGCACAAGTCTTCTGAGGAGCGGCTGAGGGAATTGGGGTGGTTCAGTCTGGAGAAGAGGAGGCTGAGGGGACACCTCATCGCTCTCTACAACTACCTGAAAAGGGGTTGTGGTGAGGTGGGTGTTGGTCTCTTCTCCCAAGTAACTAGCAACAGAATGAGAGGAAATGGCCTCAAGTTGCACCAGGGGAGGTTTAGACTGTATATTAGGAAAAATTTCTTCACCGAGAGAGTGGTCAGGCATTGGAACAGGCTGCCTAGGGAGTTGGTGGAGTCGCCATCACTGGAAGTGTTCAAAAAACGTGTGGACATGGCACTTCGGGACATGGTTTAGTTGGGTTGAAGGTTGGACTTGATCTCAAAGGTCTTTTCCAACCTTAATGATTCTGTGTGATTCTGTGATTCTGTGCATTCCTGAGACAGTTCATGCCAGTAATATACTGTCATATGTAGTGTCTGGCTGCTACTAATACATATTAGCATTATCTCTTGAGGTTGGCTGAGCTGTTCCCTGAAAACAAAGAAAAAAACCCTGAATATTACATAATTGAGTGGAATGCTTGAATCATCCTATACAACCACGGTCAGTTACACAGAAAAACATGAGTTCTCTGAGACTAAAATACAGGCAGTATAAATATCATTTTACTCAAGGCATCCAAGATTTGGTGACAGTCTCCTGTGTTGGCCCCATTGTTCTTTGTGTATAGATGTGCAACAACTAACTTGAATGTCTTGGACTTTCTTGCAAGACATGAATTAATCAAAATCAAAATAAAATGAATCTTTACTGAGGATGTGTTCCTGGCCCTGGTAACCTGTCTTCTTGCATCCTTGCAACTGTTTTGCTATACATAATCACTGCTTTGGGTTTCAAAGGAAATAATTGCTCCAAGATAAAATGATGCTAAATTCATGAAAATTTCCACCAAGGATGTTTTTCAACCCTTAGATGACACTACTATATTATGGGAAAATGCATACCTGCATATCTCATGATCTATAGAGAAACAAATGCTTCAGTAAACTTGACCATTTGGAAATATTGTAGTCAGATTAGAAAAGTGTAAGTAAAAATCATTGTCTGTCTTTATTTATTATACAAAGGCATAAGATAGGGATTTCACCTAACAGTTACCCTGATAATAAGATGGAAAGTAGACTCAGATACTTTATGGAACATCCTACTCATTAGCCATGACTGTATATTCAGTTAGTAGAAGTATTGCAGTTCCTGATAAAAAGGGATCAGCTCATAAGTCTGACAGTTTAGTGTCTTGCCTGAAGTACTGGACAATACCAGGTAACTGATGACAGTTGCAGCAACTCAGTCTTACAGTTAAGTAAGTTCGTTACATTACAGATCACTTACATTAAATCAGACAGAAAGGAAAAAGCTAGAAAGCTTTGACATGGTTGCCGTTACTGAAACTTGGTGGGAAGAATCCCATGACTGGAGTGTGGCTATTAATAGCTACAGGCTGTTCAGAAGGGACAGGCAAGGAAGGAAGGGTAGAGGCGTTGCCCTCTACATCAAGAAATGGACAGAGTGCAAAGAGTTGTCTCTGAGGAATAGCCATGAGCAGGTCAAAAGCTTATGGGTAAGAACTGGGGACTGAGGCAACAAAGGGGACCTTGTGGTTGGTGTCTACTACAGGCTGCCCAATCAAGGGGAATCTATTGATGAACCCCTCTGACTCCAGCTACAGAAGGCGTCATGCTCACAGGCTCTCGTCCTGCTGGGGGACACCAACCACCCCAACATCTGCTGGAAAAGTGGCACGGTGAGCTGTAGGCAATCCAGAAGATGCTTGGAGTGCATGGAGGACAACTTCCTATGCCAAGTAATAGACAGTCCTACCAGAAGGAAATGCACAGGCAGTGGAAGCAGGGACAGGTATCCTGGGATGAGTACAGGGACACTGCTCAGTTGTGTAGGGATGAGGTCAGGAAGGCCAAAGTGCAGATGGAGCTGAACTTGGCAAAGGATGCAAAGAATAAGAGAGTCTTCTATGGGTATGTCAGCCAGAAAAGGAAGGTCAAAGAAAGTGTACCCCCGCTTGATGAGCAGGACTGGCAAACTGGTAACAACAGATGAGGAGAAGGCTGAGGTACTCAATGACTTTGCCTTAGTCTTCACTGGCAAACTCTCGAGGGGATGGACTGCAGGATGGGGGCTGGAGGAGCAATGTGCCTCCCACTGTACAAGAAGATCACGTTCAAGACCACCTGATGAACCTGAAGTTTGATGGGACCTGACGAGATATATCCCACAGTCCTGATGGAATTGGCCGATGTAGTTGCCAAGCCACTCTCCATGATACTGGAAAAGTCATGGCAGTCAGGTGAAACCCCTGGTGACTGGAAAAAGGGTAACATTGCAGCCCTTTTTAAAAAGGTTAGCAGTGAGGACCCTGGGAACTACCAACCCATCAGCCTTACCTCTGTGCCTGGGAAGATCATGGAACAGATCCTCCTAGAAGCTCTGCTAAGGTACATGGAGGACAGGGAGATGATTTGAGACAGCCAGCATGGCTTCACTGAGGGTAAGTCCTGCCTGACCAACCTATTAGCCTAGAAATTTTTGACAAGGAGAGTGGTGAAACACTGGCACGGGTTGCCCAGAGAGGGGGTAGATGCCCCATCCCTGGCAACATTCAAGGTCAGGTTGGATGGGGCTCTGAGCAACCTGATCTAGCTGAAGATGTGTCTACTTATTGCAGGGGGTTGGACTAGATGACCTTTAAAGGTCCCTTACAGCTAAAACTATTTTATTATATGTTTCTATGATATGATCTATACTGTTAATGAAAAAAAAGGTTTTCTTAAAGTGGATTTCATCATCTGCCCAGCAAAATACCTTTAAATTGTGTTATGTGCTGTCCGTGTTATCAACATCAGTAAGTACAAATTTATTGATTGAACTCTTTGTTCTTCTTCTTTGACTGTAGGGGTAATTCATGTGCTGGTTTTTGTGGTATGGAAACTTAATATTTTGAATCAGGACTACCATATGATTTCAGAGTGTGATTTCATACTGTGAATGAAAAAGGCAGCACATAACAGTTTTTCACTTCCAAACTGTGCTAGGCTTAACATAGAATTCTAAGGTAACTTTGTCTAAAGCTGTCCAGAGCCAGACTTGGACCTCCTGAAAGTCTTTTGGCAATCCCTTCTAGAGTTTCAATTCGCATGCAAACTTTGCCCTGCACTAAAGAGATAATGAGTACCAAATTTCTTGGTATGTCCATTTGGCACTTCGCTCTCTACAAGAAAAGTCAGCAGGAGTTTTAGCCTGCTTGAGCCCTGTGCATAAATGTTTACTAAGGCTTTTTAGCAAATTATTTTCTTGCTGCTGGGTTTTTTTCCCATTCATCAGAAAATGCTGATTCATCCCAAGGAAAACATTACTGGGAAGGTATTGCCTTGGTTACATTTGGGAATTTCCTGAGGCTGAAGGTGAAATCTGGATTAGAGGAATTCCCCTCCATTGCTGAATAGCCCAAGTCACCATGGAATATACACAGCCTAAGTCCTTTGCTCCTCCTTTACCTCATTAAAGACCTGTTCAATGAAAGTGGAAGACAAATTTCTCCATCAGAAGCTATCATATGAATAAATGGAAAATCAAATCATTTTTCCCCCATCTATAATGAATCTCACTGGCAGGTTTGTTTGTTTGTTTTATGTTTACAGTAAGAGACTAGACTGCATTCTGAATCACATGAAAATAAGTGCTTAAACTTAAGTCATTTAATATACTGGGTAAGAAAAGGGATATGTTTGTACTTGTTCATACTAATTTGCAAGGTCATAAATCTTACATTTTTTTCCTGAATTGTTTACAGTTGGGGGGTGAGAGATATCTTAGGGAAGAGAATATGAACAAAGATTTAAATAAATGGTAAGGGTAGAAAAAACCAGTGTTCTATTAGCAAGACGCACCTGAAAGAAATTCATCTGACTGTGAGTAAATTAAGGGATCATGTGCATCTCTTTATGGTATGGCTGTCAAGAATTAGCAGTGAAACCTCACAAGGCTCAGTTGTTAAGCTGAGACAAATCTCCTAAGAGCTATGGAATATTCTGCCTTACGTTACAATCATGCAGTTTGACTGACTTCACTGAGTGTGAATGAAGGTACTCTTAATTATTTCAGAGTTACAGGATGCTCACATGGGCTTTTTTTCCCCCAGGTTGAACTCTGTTCCTTCAGTCTTGCTGGGAATACTAAGACCATAATACAGAGGACTGAAATAGCAATACTTCGAAGTTCTGTTGTATTTTTCCACTGATGCACAGAAAGAGGATTGTGAGCAAGTAGGAAAGGAATGTCTGATCTATATACCTCATAATTCAGGTAGTTCAAATAATATACCTCCTTCCTTTCCCATTTCTGTGTGTTAGCAATTCAGGAGAAAGAGAAGAACAGAGAGACTAAAAGTCTATCAGAGTATAAAACCAAAGGATATTAGAAGGAAAATACTGAGCCTTTAGAACTATAAAATATTTCTAGTTCAAATCTGGTTACAAAATCAACACTTATGTAAGAAGGGAGGAAATGCCATTTTTTGTTATCCACTTCACTCATATTATTAAAAAATCATCATTTCTCACTTTCAAGTCTTGCCTGATCAACCTAGTGACCTTCTAGGATGGAGTGACCACATCAGTGGACAAGGGAAGAGCTACCAGTGTCACCTGTCTGGACTTCTGTAAGGCCTTTGACACAGTTCCCCTCTAAATTGGAGAGAGATGGATTTGATGGGTGGGCTGTTGGGTGGATGAAGAATTGTTTGGGTGGTCTCATGCAGAGGATAGTGGTCAACGTCTCAATATCCAAATGGAGATTGGTAACGAGTGGTGTCCCTCAGGAGTCCGTATTGGGACGAGTACTCTTTAATATCTTCATCGGGATATTAAAGTACACCCTCAGCAAAATTGCAGGTGACACCAAACTGGTGTGGCTGACATGCCTGAGGGACGGGATGTCATCCACAGGGACCCGGACAAGCTCAAGGAATGGGCACGTGTGAACATCATGAGGTTCAACAAGGCCAAGTGCAGGGTCCTTCACCTGGGTTGGGGCAACCCTTGGTATCAATACAGGCTGGAGGATGAAGGGAATGAGAGCAGCCCTGCCAAAAAGGTCTTGGGCATACTAGTAGATGAAAACTTGGGCATGAGCCGGCAACGTGTACTTGCAGCCCAGAAGGCCAAGCGTATCCTGGGCTGCATCCAAAGCAGCGTGGACAGCAGGTTGAGGGAGGTTATTCTGCTCCTCTACTGAGCTCTGGTGACACCCCAGGTGGAGTATGGCATCCAGCTCTGGAGCCCTCCTCACAGGAAAGATGTGGAGCTGTTGGATCGGGTCCAGAGGAGGGCCACAAAAATGACCAGGGGGATGGAATATTGCCACCAAAAATGAGGAAAAGGCTGAGGTACTTAATGCCGCCTTTGTCTCAGTCTTTAATAGCCAGACCACTTATCCTCAGGGTATTCAGCCCCCTGAGCTGGAAGAGAAAGATGGAGAGCAGAATAAATTCCCATAATACAGGAGAAAGCAGTTAAGGACCTGCTACACCACCTGGACACCCACAAGTCTATGGGGCCTGATGGGATCCACCCAAAAGTACTGAGGCAGCTAGCGGAGGAGCTTGCCACGCCACTCTCCATCATTTATCAGCAGTCCTGGTTAACAGGGGAGGTCCCAGAAGACTGGAGGCTTGCCAATGTGATGCTTATCTACAAGAAGGGCCAGAAGGAGGATCCTGGGAACTACAGGCCTGTCAGCCTGACCTCCGTACCGGGGAAGACCATGGAGCGTTTCATCTTAAGGGCGCTCACAGGCCATGTGCAGGACAACCCAGGGATCAGGCCGAGCCAGCATAGGTTCATGAAAGGCAGGTCCTGCTTGACCAACCTGATCAAGGTGACCCACCTAGCAGTGGATGAGGGAAAGGCTGTGGATGTTGTCTACCTGGACTTTAGTAAAGCCTTTGAAATTGTCCCCAACAGCATCCTCTTAGAGAAGCTGGTGGCTCATGGCTTACATAGGTGCACTCTTTGCTGAGTAAAGAACTGGCTGGACGGCCAAACCCAGAGAGTTGTGGGGAATGGTGTTAAATCCAATTGGTGGCCGGTCACAAGCGGTGTTCCCCAGGGCTCAGTTTTGGGGCTGGTCTCGTTCAATATCTTTATCGATGATCTGGATGAGGGGATTGAGTGCTCCCGCAGTGAGTTTGCAGATGACACGAAGCTGGGTGGGCGTGTTGATCTGCTGGAGGGTAGGAGGTCTCTGCAGAGGGATCTGGACAGGCTGGATCAATGGGCCGAGGTCAGCTGTATGAGGTTTAACAAGGCCAAGTGCCAGGTCCTGCACTTCAATCACAATAACTGCATGCAATGCTACAGGCTTAGGGAGGAGTGGATGGAGAGCTGCCTGGTGGAAAAGGGCCTGGAGGTGGTGGTCCACAGCCAGCTGAACATGAGCCGGCAGTGTGCCCAGGTGGCCAAGAAGGCCAACAGCATCCTGGCCTGTATCAGCAGTAATGTGGCCAGCAGGAGTAAGGAAGTGACTGTGCCCCTGTACTTGGCACTGGTGAGGCCGCACCTCGAATCCTGTGTTCAGTTTTGGGCCCCTCACTACAAGGAAGGATGTTGAGTTGCTGGAGCATTTCCAGAGAAGGGCAACGAAGCTGGTGAGGGGTCTGGAGAACAAGTCTTATGAGGAGCGGCTGAGGGAACTAGGGCTGTTCAATCTGGGGAAGAGGAGGCTGAGGGGAGACCTCATCACTCTCTGCAACTACCTGGAAGGGGGTTGTGGTGAGGTGGGTGTTGGTCTCTTCTCCCAAGTAACTAGCGACAGAATAAGAGGAAATGGCCTCAAGTTGCACCGGGGGAGGTTTAGACTGGATATGAGGAAAAAAATTCTTTACTGAGAGAGTGGTCAAGCATTGGAACAGGCTGCCCAGGCAGGTGGTGGAGTCATCATCACTGGAAGTGTTCAAAAAACGTGTAGATGTGGCACTTCAGGGCACGGTTTAGTGGTCATGGTGGTGTTGGGTTGATGGTTGGGCTTGATGATCTTATACGTCTTTTCCAACCTTAATGATTCCATGACTCTATGATTGTATGGAACAGCTCTCCTATGAGGACAGTCAGAGCGTTGTACAGCCTGGCAAAGAGAAGGCTCTGGGGAGACCTTCTTGCAGACTTCCAGTACTTAAAGGGGGCTTATAAGAAAGATGGTGACAGACTTTTTTGCAGGGCCTGTAGGGTAATGGTTTTAAACTAAAAGAGGGCAGATTTTGCCTAGATCTAAGGAAGAAATTATTCACTCTGAGGGTGGTGAAACAGTGGCACAGGTTGCCCAGAGAGGTGGTAGATCCTCCATCCCTGGCAACATTCCACGTCAGGTTGGATCGGGCTCTGAGCAACCTGATCTAGTTGGGGATGTCCCTGCTCATGGCAGGAGGGTTGGACTTGATGACTTTTAAAGGCCCCTTCCAACCCAAATGACTCTGTGATTTATACTATATTGCCATCCAAACCGCCAGCTGTTTGGCAAACATTGAAATGTATTATTAGTTGCTACAGTATATGTACAAATTAGCCTAATCTTTAGTGATAATAGAGTTTATCAAGAACTATCTGATGGATTTGAAATATTTGTCTACTTTTCACCTCTCTCTTCTCGTATTAAAAGAGTAATCTGCCTTTCCAGTTCAAATGCAGCCTTCGTAACACCACTTTGCAGTACGTTTCTGATGTCTTTTGCCCTTGTCTGTAGCACTCATGTTTGAAATACAACAAAAGATTCTGGAGAACAAGAGAACTACACAAATCCTTCCTTAAATCCTTCAATCTTTAGATTAAAAATAATCCCTGCATTAATGTTTGTAAACCCAATAATGGGACCAGGTCAAATCATTTATTGTTACATTTACTAATCAGTTCTCTGCTAACAGGAAGATTAGAGACAGGATTAATTTCCAGCCCAAAGTGCCACTTTTTATTTGCCAAAGTATGCATAGATATGCCAAAACATAAAAATACAGGAAAGATAAAAATGGTAATTTCTGATATCTCTTCCTAAAAAAAAAAAGATTAAAATAATTTTAAATGCACTTATATGTTTCTTACATGGATTTTTAACAGGTGAGCTACCTTGACATTCTCCATGGCCCCGCCGGACTTGCCAAAGTACTCTTTCTGCCCCTGTCTTATTGAAGTTAAAAATTACGAAGGCACCAGCTTTGGCGTCTTTATGCTGAGGGTAATTCGACAGTGTCACTGGAGGTGAGCTGCTTCTCCTATGTGCTGACCCAGGGTGGCAAAATGGCAGCCTGATCTGGCAGATAAACAAGTCTGTGACAAATGGCACTGACACCTCTGTCAAAAGAGAAGACATGACTCAGGCCCGCTATCTGTACGAAGACCAGTGCTAGCTTTCAGTGACAAATGGTTTCAGTCTGACAGCGTGTTTCACTGCTTGAACTTTCATCTATCAAAACAAGACGCAGAAGCATGGGGACACACACAAGAAGAAGGAGCACGAGACAAAGCCACAGATACAGGCAGGAAGCCCTCCCATAACGTACTTACAGTTTTTTCCAGTCTTTTAGTACCTTTATCATTCCCTGGTGAATATTTTACTTCTCCTCTCTGTTTTTCTAAAGTTAAAAAGGTAAACCAAAGAAGGTTTATTTTAATTGCCTGCAGATTCAAGCATTAGAAAACCAGAAAAGTGTACATGATTTTTTAATTTAATCTCTCTCCACACAGGAAACTAAGTTTCACTCACCCATGGACCAAGTCTAACAGTTAATATTAGACTAAAGGAAAATTTAGGTGTGGCTGAAGAATAACTTCCAGCCAGTCATCCATTTGTGCTTTGAAAGCATCAGCAGGTAGAGAATCAACACGAGGTATTTCGTTCAGGAAGATAATCACCTTTCTGTGTTAACAGTTTAGATCTAGATTTCTATTTTTGATTTGTTTTCCTCCAAATTCCAGCCATGAATTAATTTTAAGTTTTTCTACACTAGGATTAAAAAAAAAAAAAAAAAAAAAGTGGAGCTCTATAATGTATATCCATGTCAAGTTGCTGGCAGGGGAGTTCTATGGGACAGCCGCTGTGAGGAGCGGCCGGGGCTGCCCGGTGCTGGACACAGCCGGTCCCAGCCGGCTCCAATGCCTGGGAGGGGTTATCTGTATCAACCAGCATCATCTGAGTAATTTTTTCATAAAACCTACAATCTAGAAGACTGTTTTTACTGACATTAATTACATTCCTATATTTTAATTGCCCATGCACCCTCAGCAAGTTTGCAGATGACACCAAGCTGAGTGGTGGTGTTGACACACCTGAGGCATGGGGTGCCATCCACAGGGACCTGGACAAGCTCAAGGAATGGGCCCATGTGAACCTCATGAGGTTCAACAAGGCCAAGTGCAAGGTCTTGTGGACTGTTGTGGTTTAGCCCCAGCCAGCAACAAAGCACCACACAGCCGCTCGCTCACTCCCCCACAGTGGGATGGGGGAGAGAATCAGAAGAGTAATTCATTGTTTGAGATAAAGACAGTTCAATAAGTCGAACAAAAGCCACGCACACAAGCAAAGCAAGACAAGGAATCCATTCCCCACTCCCCATGGGCAGGCAGGTGTTCAGCCATCTCCAGGGAAGCAGGGCTGCATCACGTGTAATGGTTTCTTGGGAAGACAGATGCCATAACTCCAAACATCCCTCCACCCCCCTTCCCATCCTTTAATATAATACACAGATTATCATCCCCTTAGTCCATAGACCTCCCTCCAAAATGTCCGTGAAATGTCCACTGAGTTCATTTAGTCCATGACTTTGGGCTCCATCCCTTATGGTGGTCACTCAGGACAGGCGAGGTGGGGTGTTGCATGGAGTTACTGGGCACCAAAGCCAGCTCAGGTCAGGTCACTGCTGCACTGGCACTGCTTCTTGTAAGGCTTGTCCTCCATTCGTTCAGGTGGTTCCTGCTATAGTAGTTCCTATAACATGCAACTCAAATCATGGGTTACAACAATTTAAAGGTACTTCCATTACACTCTCCACCTCTGGGCCCTTTGGACTGGACAATAGGGTTTAACATTGCAGTGAACTCCTCCCCTTGCCCCTGCTCCAGCTTGGACTTATCCACAGACTGCAGTACCTTCTGTGAGCCACAGTCTCCAGGGGTATATCTGCTGCGGCATAGACTTATCCACAGTTGCAGTCACTTCAAGGTGCACCTGCTCCAAAACGGCTGCCTCCGTGGGCCACACTACCTCCAGAGATAAATCTGCTCCAGCGTGGCCTTACCCATGGTTCCAGTCCCTCCAGGAATGTACCTGCACTGTCGAGGGCTTCTCCATGGCCGCACACTTTGAGGTGCTCCAGCATGACCTCATGCACAACCACTAATGCTTCAAGGTGTACCTGCTGCAACATGAATTTATCCACAGCCACAGACGCATTGAGATGTACCTTCTCCAGCGTGGACTTATCCTTGGGCCACAATCCCATCAGAGGTATACCTGCTGCAGCACAGACACAACCATGGCCACAGATGCTTCGAGATGTACCTGCTCTGGCATGGGCTTACGCATGGCCACAGACACTTCAGGGTGTCCCACTCCCATGTGGACTCACCCACAAGTCACAGTCCCTTTGACTCAAGTTCACACCAGAGTTCCAGCCTGTCCAGTACAGCGGCACAGAAACAGCAGCGATGCCCCGGCCATCTGCCAGCCCAGGCGCATCGCCATGGCTGTTATCAAAGTGTTCCCAGGCCCAGCAGAGGCAGACGATCCGCAGCACAGCAGCACGGCAGCAGCGAGAGCAAAAAGCAGCCACTAACGAGCACTGGACTCTAATATACGTAAGGAAAGCAAACCCATGGCAAGCACCGGGGCCTGGCAATTAGTAGCTAAACAGCTATAAATTCTATCTATCTGGCACATTCCAATCAAACCTGTCGTTATCTCAAACCCTTCATGCCCCACATTGGGCACCAAAGTGCACCTGGGTCAGGGCAACCCCCGGTATCAATACAGTTTGGGGGATGAAGGGATGGAGAGCAGCCTTGCCAAGAAGGTCCCCATGTGCCGTAAGAAGAGCTGGCGGGGAAGGCGACGGGCCTGGCTGAACAGGGAGATTTTGCTGGGACTCAGGGAAAAGAGCAGAGTTTATCACCTCTGGAAGAAGGGGCAGGCAACTCACGAAGAGTACAAGGATCTCGTTAGGTCAAGCAGGGACATAATTAGAAAGGCAAAAGCCCAGCTAGAGCTCAGTCTTGCCACAGTCATAAAGCATAATAAAAAATGTTTTTACAAATGTATTAACAACAAAAGAGAGGCAAGGAGAATCTCCATCCCCTACTGGATATGGCGGGGAACATTGTCTCCAAGGACGAGGACAAGGCTGAGGTACTTACTCTTTGCCTCAGTCTTAAATAGCCAGTCCAGGTATCCACAGGATATTCAGCCCCCTGAGCTGGAAGATGGGGATGGAGAGCACAATGTACTCCTCATAATCCAGGAGGAAGCAGTCAAGGACATGCTAAACCACCTGGACACGCACAAGTCTCTAAGCAGTCAAGGACATGCTAAACCACCTGGACACGCACAAGTCTCTGGGGCCTGATGGGATCCACCCGAGAGTACTGAGAGAGCTGGCGGAGGAGCTTGCCAAGCCACTCTCCATCATTTATCAGCAGTCCTGGTTAACAGCAGAGGTCCCAGATGACTGGAGGCTTGCCAATGTGACGCCCGTCTACAAGAAGGGCCGGAAGGAGGATCCTGGGAACTACAGGCCTGTCAGCCTGACCTCTGTACCAGGGAAGATTATGGAGCGGTTGGTCTTGAGAGTGCTCACAGGGCATCTGCAGGACAACCAAAGGCTCAGGCCCAGCCAGCATGGGTTCATGAAAAGCAGGTGCTGCTTGACCAACCTGATCTCCTTCTATGACCAGGTGACCCGCCTAGTGGATGAGGGAAAGGCTGTGGATGTTGTCTACCTGGACTTTAGTAAAGCCTTTGACAGCGTCTCCCACAGCATTCTCCTGCAGAAACTGGTGGCTCATGGCTTAGACGGGTTTACTCTTCGCTGGGTGAGGAACTGGCTGGATGGCCAAGCCCAGAGAGTTGTGGTGAATGGCGTTAAATCCGGCTGGCGGCCGGTCACAAGCGGTGTTCCCCAGGGCTCGGTTCTGGGGCCAGTCTTGTTCAATATCTTTATTGGTGATCTGGATGAGGGAATTGAGTGCTTCCTCAGTAAGTTTGCAGATGACACGAAGCTGGGTGGGCGTGTTGATCTGCTGGAGGGTAGGAGGGCTCTGCAGAGGGATCTGGACAGGCTGGATCAATGGGCAGAGGCCAACTGTATGAGGTTTAATAAGGCCAAGTGCAGGGTCCTGCACTTTGGCCACAACAACCCCATGCAACGCTACAGGCTTGGGGAGGAGTGGCTGGAGAGCAGCCCGGCGGAAAGGAACATGGGCGTGCTAGTTGACAGCCGGCTGAACATGAGCTGGCAGTGTGCCCAGGTGGCCAAGAAGGCCAACAGCGTCCTGGCCTGTATCAGCAATAGTGTGGCCAGCAGGAGTAGGGAAGTGATTGTGCCCCTGTACTCGGCACTGGTGAGGCCGCACCTCGAATACTGTGTTCAGTTTTGGGCTCCTCACTACAAGAAGGATGTTGAGGTGCTGGAGCGTGTCCAGAGAAGGGCAACAAAGCTGGTGAGGGGTCTGGAGCACAAATCTTATGAGGAGCGGCTGAGGGAACTGGGGCTGTTTAGTCTGAAGAAGAGGAGGCTGAGAGGAGACCTTATTGCTCTCTACAACTACCAGAAAGGGGGTTGTGGCGACGAGAGTGTTGGTCTCTTCTCCCAAGTAACTAGTGATAGGACAAGAGGAAATGGCCTCAAGTTGCGCCAGGGGAGGTTTAGATTGTATATTAGGAAAAATTTCTTCACTGAGAGGGTGGTCAGGCATTGGAACAGGCTGCCCAGGGTGGTGGTGGAGTCACCATCTCTGGAAGTGTTCAAAAAACGTGTGGATGTGGCGATTCAGGACATGGTTTAGGGGACATTGTGGCACTGGATTAATGGTTGGACTTGATGATCTTGAAGGTCCTTTCCAACCTAGCGATTCTGTGATTCTGTGATTCTGTGAAGGACTTGGGGGTCCTGGTGGATGAAAAGCTGGACATGAGCGGGCAAGGTGCACTTGCATCCCAGAAGGCCAACCATATCCTGGGCTGCGTCCGAAGCAGCGTGGCCAGCAGGGCGAGGGAGGGGATTCTGCCCCTCTCCTCTGCTCTGGTGAGACCCCCCCTGCAGTGCTGCATCCAGCTCTGGAGCCCTCAGCACAGGAAAGACATGGACCTGTTGGAGCGGGTCCAGAGGAGGCCACAAATATGATCAGAGGGATGGAACAGCTCTGCTGTGAGGACAGGCTGAGAGAGTTGGGGTTGTTCAGTGTGGAGAAGAGAAGGCTCCAGGAGAGACCTTATTGCAGCCTTCCAGTACTTAAACGGGGATTCAAAGAAAGATGGGGACAGACTTTTTAGCAGGGCCTAATGCGAAAGGACAAGGGGTGATGGTTTTAAACTAAAAGAGGGCATATTTTGACTGGCTCTATGGAAGAAATTTTTCACAGTGAAGGTGGTGAAACGCTGTCCCAGGTTGCCCAGAGAGGAGGTAGATGCCCCATCCCTGGCAACGTTCAAGGTCAGGTTGGATGGGGTTCTGCTCAACCTGGTCTAGTTGAAAATATCCATGCTCACTTCAGGGGGGTTGGATGAGATGACCTTTAAAGGTCCCTTCCAAACTGAAGATTCTATGATTCTATGATTCTGTAACATGAAACTTGAGTGACAGTTCACCTTACTTTAACAGGCTTATAGTCACCAAGTAAGCCCACATACTCTTTTTTCGTTGTTCTTGTTTTGAATACTGGGCAAATGTTTGTAATTCTGCAAGCTTTTGTAATGTTCTACCATTATAACCCTTAATAAATATCTAACTCTATATCCAGAGATCCGCTCAACAACTCCCTAAGTTGCTTGGTCATGATTTTGGAGGCCTCCTGTTTTAATGAAGACAAATAGTGATTTCTTTAATTACCAGTAATTCAAATTACCTATGTGGTACAATAACAGGGTTTTTTTTTCCAATTATGGAAGAAAACTTCTGGGTTTTCTTAACAATTATTTATAATATCACCTGGAACTAGTAGACATCCTCAGAATTGTTTCTCAGATGCTTCTCAGTCTTCTTCATTGTCTATTTAAGCCATTAATTTTCTTTTATGTGTTTGGCTATTCTTATCCTATTTTACTCTTCATAACTTCTAATTTATATTATTATCTGTGTCCCTTTTATTCCTTTTGATAGATATTGATTTTTATTTTCCAATTATTGCTTTCATTTTTCCACTAGGACAGGTTAAGTGCTAGACAAAAAATGTCTTCTTTACGAATATGAAATCATTACTTCTCAGGTAAATATCAAAATAATCTCAGATATTCTTTTCATAAAGCCTCATTTTTCACAGATACTCTTGCTTACTTTTTTTTTTTTTTTGTCTTCCATTTCCCATTTAATTCTTCTTAACTTGGAAACAGAGCTTGACTGAAACACTATATATAATTCATACAGACAAGCTAATCACCATCTTGGAAGCTGGTGGTTTCCTAGGAATTGGTGGTCAAGACCATCTTACAATCAATGAAACACAATAAAAGTAGTTGGGACTATCTTTTATCTGCTTATATTAAATATAAGCAGGTCGTAATCACCTGTCTCTAAGCAACAGCCAGATACTAATCCAGCAATTAATTCATCTTTATCCATATAATGAGATCCAAAATATAGCTGGCTTGTGTTAAGCGCAATGCCTCCAGTGTGAGGGAAAAAAAGAAAAAACCCACCCATATATGCATGTATTCAAGTACTCTAATGACTAACTACTGACTGTGTGAGACCTTTAATATGTCTCCAAAATTGAAATCCTCCTTAGTAACACAGTTTTTCTTTCTCTTCCATACAGATATTAAAAAGTAAATCCTCTGTTCTCTGCTTTAATTTAGGAATCTTGAATAGAATCAGCTTCCATTCTTTGTTATTTAGCCCTTTGGCCCCTTAACATTGAGGTGCCTGTGTCTATCAACCCTAAAACTGGTACTGACATTGCTACTGCTGAGTGCCACTGTTTTTTCTCCTCTTCACCCTTACTGTTCACTTGTTCAACCCGCTCTGTCCTTACTAAACATATTATAAGCAGAGCTGCCAATTCCAGTCATATAAATTAGCCCAACATCAAGGTTACAGTGACTGCAGTTATAACTCTTTTCTCAGAAGTGAGTCTGGTCCCCGGTTCTGTACCACAGATACATAAGCAACTAGGGCAAAGTGGCAAACTTTGTTCCATTGTGTTTGAGTTATTTAGTCGGCATCATACAGATTTTAATTTTTTATACAATTTTAATCCAAATTCAATCTGTTCACTCTTGACTATTCTAGCTACACTCTAAGGGAGTCTTTATATTTGCCTGCAAGATATAAGGTATCCCATACGCATAATGCACTAGCTATGGTGCCAAAAGGCACTTGCCATCGCTGATTCATTGATCCTGTTGAACCACTAGCATAAGCTGGCAACCAACAGCGCTGAAGAGACCCACCTTCAATGAAACTAGACTTCCACAATAATATGAAAAAGGAATTTTTAGTCCTAAGGACACATGTCTAGCTATCAGTTAGTTCCATGAGGATATTGTAAATGCCCTGTGACATCTTAAATGGCAATAGACATCTATGGTGAGTCAAATACATTTCACCCTAAGGAAAGAGGCAGTATATGACTCTTACATTTAGGTCACTGCTTACATATTTCTATTTCTAAACGGCGGTGGTTGGTTTTTTTACTTTTTTTTTCTCACTGTCCCCATCCCCTAGTGATTATAAAATTTCTTAATAGTATAATAGCATAGTATATAGTATACATATGCTTTTTATTAGTAGCACATTATTTCTTAACAGTACAACTGAAACTGAGATAAGAATATACTGAGAAGCTATTCAACTCGCCTGCAACTTTTAATTAATCTGTTAAGTTGCTGAGAGTATTCAGGTGGAAGACAACTGCCCTTTTCTGCATACAGCTGTGACATAAGAAAAGGCTGTAATTCTTGACCACAGGTTACTGCTCAGACTGGTGCAGACTACATCCCTCCTCAATCTACAGAGTAGTTTATTTAAGTGCTCTCTTACTAATTGCTGGTAAAATTACTAGTTTTAGTTGTTTCTTAGTTGTAGACTAACAAACTATTGCAGTTAACTTAGGTCATTTTGCCTGAGTTTAATCAGGTACTGCTCATGAAAATTTTGAATGGTAAGTGAAGGGGGTGGTAATATGCAGGGGAAAGGTAGGGAAGAAGGGGTAAAGACAATAATCTCTTTTGGACTAACAGATCCTGAAGTGAATGTCTGTCAGGGGCTTCAGTTACCAGGAAACGAGCTGCAATCGTTACATGTAATCCCCACACAGACTACAGTGGAAGTTTCAAACCACCACCTAACAAAAAAAGAGACGTGCCAAATTAGTGCAGGTGCAAACTCCTTTGCTCCTGTTCAAGACAGCAGATCCTTTTCAACACTCTTATTTATTCTTCTTGTTTCCTAGACCTTTTCATCTATACTTTAAACTCACCTTGCAAACTCATTAGGGTGGAGCAATAGTAAAAGGTCAAAAACTATCAGGGCAGTCTCGGAAGTGTTCTGTTTTTCATCTGGTTCCATAGGGTATTGAACCATTGGCTTCAACATGTGCTGTCACCATTAGAAATTCTATACTTTTGCTTTAGAGACACATGGATGATTCTCTCTGTGCTCTGTTCTGGACATTCTGGGCACTTTAATGCTTTTTACTGAAAATATTCAGATTTGTCTGAAATCAGGAAGACATGAGAAGACTCATCATCTACATCTTCAGAGTCTAAAAATATTTTTTTTGCCTATCATTACAAATCCCAAGAAATTTAGACAGTTAATTGTCATTGTCAAAAGTGGAATTTGCTGGTTCTTAAATCCCCAAAGTAGGAATTATTTAAAATAACCTTAGGCAACTGAAAAATACGTGTCTCACTGAATCAATGATATTGGCTCACTCTGCAGTTAATGGAGATATATCTCCAGAGAGCAAATAATTCAGTTTAACTTATACATTTATTTTAGGATGGTTGGAATCATCCACCTCCCGTTCACTACAGAGGAATCCTATCTGTCCATGTTAGATACATCATCTTTAGATAGATGCAATGGTCCCAGTGTTGAGTTGCCTCACAAATCATCTGAGACAGTCTGTATGGACAAAACTGGTGGCATGATAACTGCTTAGGAGAGAATCTGCTTTGGAAGATAAAACCACGTATCAGGTGAGTTTGACATTGACAGACACCTCTGGGCTGTCATCAGCATTCACAATAGGTATCTCCAAGAAAGATAAAAAAAGAAAAAAAAATTAGTATTCTATCTCACTTTTTGTTAGGGTGAACGCAGATTTTTTTGAACATTGATAGAAATGCATGTCAATGTCAGCCACACCAGTAGGATTTTTCTTCAATTATGTTTTTAAATTTTATTTTTCAGAGATTGTAGCTAATTCAAATAAGCACAAAAATATGGTGTGTGGTTCTAATAAAATATAACCTCATACAGAACAGCTCTACATGCCCCTTTAGAATATTAAACTACTTCTATTTTTTATGTGCTATTTAAACTGACATGGAGATTTGTGGATATTCAAAGACCAGAGACTATAAAAGGACATTCATAGAGACAGGAGGTATTGCTTTTTTTGTTGTTTGTTTACTTTTTCAATTTAAAATATATCTTTGAGCTAACTTGACCTCCATCACGTCAAGGTTCATGAATTGCTTACGTATGTTTGAAAATACTTTAGTTCCATCTTAGCCACTTCTTTTCTGTGCAGAGATTTAGCAGTGCTCTTAGTAGTTCCTTCTTTTGTCAGGTGCTGATTTACAACGCACAGAAGTCTCTGAAAATTACAGTTCTTGTGTGTAATTGAATGAGCTTTAAGGTCTTTTAGACCTAAATTTTTGTCCTAAATTACTAAATTCTAAGCCTTTCAGAAAATGAAAGCTTATGTGAATTTCATACATTACACTTTTGTTTAAGTATAAGCAAATTTTATAATTTAGTGTGTTAGGCCAAAATTCCAGTCTCTTTGTAAACATTAAAAATTACTGAGTAGTTATTCAATATTAATCATTTTAACTCGAGTACATAAAGGGGGTTTATTAGAAAGATGGGTACAGACTTTTTAGAAGGGCCTGTTGCGACCGGACAAGGGGAAATGGTTTTAAACTAAAAGAAGGTAGATTTAGACTAGAGATAAGGAAGAAATTTTTCACAATGAGGGTGGTAAAACACTGGCCCAGGTTGCCCAGAAAGGTGGTCGATGCCCCATCCCTGGCAACATTCCAGGTCAGGTTGGACAGGGCTCTGAGCAACATGATCGAGTTGAAGATGCCCCTGCTCACTGCAGGGGGGTTGGACTAGATGACCTTTAAAGGTCCCTTCCAACCCAAAGATTCTATTATTATGTGATTCTAAACAGTTCCTGTACTTACAAGACTTTTTAAACATACTGTAGTTCAGTCAGAGCAGGTGTGTCATGGCTAAAATGTTCTAAACTGTATTTACAGAAGTCTCCACTTTCTCTCCAGTTTGAAAAAGGTAGCAGTATAACTGTCTATCAGTTCAGATTCTTCTGAAAGTCATCGAAACATGTTGTCAATCTTTCATGTGAATCCGCAGTTTCACCAGTAGGTGCTTATACACATGTGATTATTAGGGAACTGTGAAATGGTGCTACAAGAACGGAATGACTAGACTTTAGTGAAACTCGCAGTGTAGCTGGAAAACAGAAAATTTTCTGATTTAGTCTTTGAATTGGATCTGAAAATCTCAATCTGTTGATTATTGTTTAATAGTTCCAGAACTACAAAGAATTAAGGATAATAATTCATCTGACCAATAGAGACATCTGTAACGTAGGCAACTAACTAGCTACCTTGCTACCACATCTGAATGTAGCTGCACAAGACAGTAGATAAAAATGGGCATTTTTAGTGAGCAAGCCAACTACCCTCCCCTAGTTTTCATTATACAATGAAATAGAATAAACATCGGAAGTGCCAAATTTCTTCCTTGACTATATTATGAGTTTAGATAGTAAGCTTAGAGACACATCTCAAGACTGTCAATTCTTGCAGCTGATTCTCCCTCAGTGTGTAGGATTTATCCCATCAGTTTCAAGCTCTTATTTTTAGATAGGTTTTGTCACCATTTGGCAGAACTGTGCTCTCTCCATTCTCAGCAGAGAGGGACAAATGTTTGGCTTTTCCTGGGATCTTAACTTTTTGCCTATTTAAATCTGCAGAGGATGAATCCCACCCCTAGTGTCAATTTAAAAGCTATTCAGGTTCAACTGACATTTGTATCTAAACTATGAGTTTGAACCTGAAATGCAAAGAAAATTTTTGAGGAGGTGCATCTAAGCAACGAAAACATCATACTCAATTATATTGACTAAAATTATTTGAATATAGGTATTTACTTTGGGCTTTATTAAAATAGTTACTCTATCATTCAGCTCATGTAAATTAGGATTAACAGAACTCTACAGAAATCAGCAAAGTTACATCAATTTATGCTGCCTGTGTTATATCACCAAAAATATCTAAAATAGACAAATAAGTGATTGGGGATTTAAAATGGATGGTATGGCTGCATTTTTCCTTCTGTCACAAAGCTTATGAATATTTTTATTATGCTGATCAGTATCTGACAATTACATCCCATTTATTGTATTTAACTGTCCCTTGAGTTATACCTTTTGTGTCTTTCCCCGGATAGATGCTATTTAATTCAAGACATGTAAATGAGGTTTATAGGCTTAGAGTGTCATTGCTCTTCCTTGCTAGTCAATAGAGATACAGCTCAAGAAGCAAATAAAATATAAAGTTGAATTGATTTTTTGAGGCTTCTTTCTCTACAATGGCAGAAAAACAATGACACCAGCTAAGATTCTACTTTTTGTTTTTCAGTCAACTGCCTCCATTTTGGAGGGACTAAAACTAACTTTGCGTCTGCCATAATGGTCGTTCCAGTTTGGAGGCAGTTTGGAGGCTCAGTGTATCTCTGTAGTGGTATCTTAACAGCACAGAACAGAATGAATCTGTTCTGTTCACACACAGTTCACATGAACTATCACCTTTAAAAAGTATTTTTTCACGTGATGCTGCTCCATTGCTTGAGAGAGACTGAGGTCGCCAGGCTTGTGTTTCAGTTGTGCACAGCTCCATTTCCTGCTGACTTCCTCTGGAGTTGAATGCACTCTGGCCATACTATTAGGGACTGTTATACGGTATCGCTCAAGACAAAACGCAATAGCTGGGCTCAAAGATATGTAAGTTTATTTTCCAGTGACTCAGTTTACCCTGCTTGTTAAAAGAACTGAGTGGTAACATACTTCTTTTTCACGTAAATGATAAATGCTTGAATTCACTAAACCTTGCAGTTGTGTTTAGAGGCCATCTGGTGGAAGTGGTGGAAGATGTTTCTTACAGGAGAATGAAGGATTTCATAGTTTATAATGTTTTTCTTCTATGGTGGGAATAAAAAAAAAAAAATCAGGCAGAGATTTAAGTGCTAGCCACTAAAATCCAAAGTATTCTTTCATCTGATCTCCGTGGAAGTGAGATGAAGTCCCTTTAAGGCGGGGCGGGGGAGGGAGGAAAACACTCGGAAGTAGTCACCCGTTATATTTTTTCCTTTGTAAATAAATGTAAAAAATAAATTATCATTATAAAAACAAGCAGAAAGTAGTCAGGGAGTAATTAATTATCACTATGAATCTCAGACTTTTATTCAATTATGCACAATTTGTGATAATCAAATTATGCACTGTTCCACTCATATAACTCCTTAATCGCACATTTTCTACAAAAATGCTAAGATCGGGAAAAGTAATGAAGAACAGAGCACTAAATTAGTGAAATGTTATCTGAGCATCAGAGCAGTATGAGAAGTGGTCACTATATCACAGAAACACAGAAACAAAGGCTTTTTAAACTGAAAAGTCTTCTCGTCAACCTGTTGTGTTGAAGGAAGAGCTACACACCTTTTGTAGGCATCTTTGTCTGATTTATTCCTAGTAACTCTTGTTATAGAAAATGTGTTCCAGGGACTTTTCCTGTTCCTGATATTAGAAAATTTTGTTTTCTTGTTTGTTTAAGCAAGTATCCCTCATCTTAAAGTCCACAACTGTTTTCACCTGAGTGGATGTTTCTTTTTCTATTTCCACAGGATACAGAGAAACATTAATAATGGTCTTGCAAATACAAAAACTCTTCCTAGAGGAAAATGTTCACCTTATCTCTTATTCAGTCATTTCTTTTGCAGATTTAGTAAACTCAGTCTTTTCAATCTCTTTTTAATGGTGTGAATTTTTACACTGAAGGGAGAATTTAAGAAGCTATCACCATATAATTATTCATCGTTCCAAGGAAGTTGTCATGTGGACACGTGGACATGTGGAAGTAGGAATTATTTTCAGCCTCATCCAGTTTCTTCTTAGCAAAGGAAGAGAAATAGAAGTGAGAAAAACTATGTTGGAGTTCAAAATGGAGCAACCACCACAAGAAAGAAATATGTTTAGGAATATACAGGGCTTTACCCTATTTATAGGGAAATAAGCCTACAGGACTTCAAGTAAGGAAAATAAGCTACACACTAAAACAGGCTTTTCAGGAAAGAAATTATTCTTTTTGTTTTAGGGTTTTTTTCCCCCAGATGCCTGGGATTCAGCGTAGCAACTTAACACATCCTTCTAAATCTAATTATCAGTGGAATTAGACATTGCTCTGCCTAAATCCCATTGGTCATCTATACCCAGGTACACTGGAATCACTGTGGACAATGGCAACCTGGGGGCTTTGGACCTACCTCTGTGAATGACGTTGTCTCCTGTAAAGCTTCTATCTGGTTCCCAGCAATGACACCACAAACACTCTGGGTCTCTGGCAGTCTGAGTTGTCTGGAGGAGACATTTGGCTTCTTGGTCAGAGTTTGTTTCTTGAGAAGGCAGCACTTTTCATCTGCGGAAAAGATGCTGAGCCACAACTGGAACCTTGCTGAATCATATTTCTTCTCACAGCACAACTACCCCATCAGTGTGCATTTCTTTTTTTTTTTTTTTATTTTGTAATGAATGAATAAATAAAGAGCATCCTTAGACCGTAGTGATGACACTCTCATTTATTAATTCACTGATCTTTTGGGGTTTCTTTGATGCAGACTCATGAGAGTCTGGAGAAGGAGATCCAGGTTCAAATTCGGTGTGAGCAAATTACAAGTTCATACCTTAGCTACCAGAATTTAAGTTGACTGGAGAGTGAGAGAAGGGTCCTGAAAAAGTTGCTAACTGTGCAGAAAGAAGGTGCAGATCCTTTGGGAATGAGGGACCATGCCATGGGGAATATTGCTCCTCCACCTTCCAGCTGGACACTCATATTTCCCTGAATCTTTTACATCTTTTGCTCAGTTACAGGTTCATAGAAATCTTGGTTCTCTGACTTGGGTGAGTGTTCTAAATTTCGTGGGGTTTTTTGTTTTGTTTCTTTGTTGTTTTTTTTTTCCCACTCCACCACCCCCCAAAAAAGGGGGAGAGTTTACATTACTGTTAGCTTCTGCTCTATGTATGCATAAAAACAGAAGCCCTGGCTGGAAAAATCCTAATATAAAATGCATACATACATAGATTTCAGACGTCATATGTTGAAAACAGATGGAGTGACATTTTAAGTCTCTTAATGACATGCCCAATATAGCATTGCAGATTTTTAGACACTGTCAGGTAACATATCCTGCTGTTAACCTGTGGGCATGTTGTGAGATTTCTCATTGCACATACTATATTGTTTTCAACCTTTTGAAGGTTTGCCAGCACTTTATTTGCTATACACTGATAAAGAGACTAGGTTTTGAATCCTTCTGTAAGGAAAAAGCGTTATACAATTTATCAATGTAAATTCTAAATTCTTGGTTCTTTACTTACGCTAATAACAAAGGTTTCACTAACTTCACTAGATATGAAATTAAGCCTTCACTGCCCTAGAGGAATGAAATCAATGTTTCCTTCATCATGAACATGTCTGATTGAATTAATTAGGAATAGCCTGCTTTGGGATTTGATCTGGGTTCTCTTTCATGTTTTTAATTAATTAGTTGCGATCTGATCCTCTTTTTCTAGTTTCAAGGCTTTTTAAACTGGATTGTGTTCAACTGTTGTCTATCAAAGTGTAAACTTCAGTCTGCTCATATTACATGTATCTTTTCTATACGCTGTTTTAAATATTCTGTCTTCTCTGAGAATTTACTTTGATTTTTTTTTCCTTGTGTAGTTTTTCTTATACAGTTTATGTTCTTTAACCTCCAGATTATATACAAAATTATTGCTGTATCTGGCCATTTTACCAATTCAAGATGCACTTTGTAACAGAGAAGACTGATTAAGGAAATATGTTTGTTTGTTTGTTTGTTTAGCTTTTTTTTTCCTGATTGTTTTCTGATGGGATTAATAAGAAAGCCTTAACAAAAAAAAGCATCAAATGATTAATAACTCACTCACTGGTATGATATTTTAGATGAATAATCACTTGTTCTAAACCCGCAATATTTCTGAGCTTCCTGAAACTTAACATGAGTACTCAGCAGGAGCTTGGGAAACAAAGTTTTTTGGTTTAAGATTTTTTGAAGCCAGTTCTGTCATAAAGCAGATATTCCATTTTTGTGCAAATCATCTCATAAAACTCTTAATTGCACTAGTGAAATTAACACAAAAAGAGATTTGGTTTCCATGTTATTTTAGTAAATATTACATCAACAGAAGTGAACGAGGAGGTTTTAATTTCGTTGCATTACAACACAAAGGTTTTAACTCTGTAGTCATGAAGCTGCTAGGTACCATGGTGGGGGACACTGTGGAAAATGCAACATCAGACAGATTATGACAGATGCAATCATAATGAATGGGAGAAAGGACAGGGCTGAAAGAGAAATAATATCCATTACCGTAGTAATATGTTCTGAATACTAAGTGCCAGACTGAGCCTAATACACTATGAAACATTCTAATGACCAACGAGTACATAACTCTAAGTGAATTAGGAAGTCCACCTAAATAAAATAAAACTCATAACTTAGTATTCACAGATCATTTTTAAAACTTCATTTGAAGGATAATAAGGGCTGCTCAGGGAAGATTTCATCACTGTGAATCCATGGCCATAGGTGACTTACAATTTCCTATAATAATCAAAGACAATTTTTCTTTGGATTTCTAATAACTGCTTGAAATACGTTGTAGTTTGCCTTTACTTATAATTTCCATCATATGCATTGAGTGGTGGGAGAATTACAGAACACTGATGAACACAGGTTATAGATTTCAGAATTTGGTTAGAAATTATTTGCTGTTAGTTAGTAGAACTATTTGAAAACATGCTTCAAAGCATAAAGAATTATTAAGAAAAAACCCCAAACAATAAAGACAAAAATAGCAGATTTTGATGTGGTTTTATATTTCAGTGGCCTTTGGTGCCAATCAGTATATTAAAAGGAAGTGTTGAAGATTCAAATTAACCTTAGAATTTTGTGGTTCACCCCTTTCATGCATTTACTTTAAAATGGTACCAGTCTGGAGAGTAACTGCCAGTTCTAGAGATAGTATGTCATATCCTCAAGTGTTTTAAGTTAGAGTATTTTTATTAGCATCAAAACCTATACCGCTTAATATCAGTTGAGTGTTTCATGGCAAGTCTCCATTCAGGTTGAGTTCTCGGTTTGGCAATGGCTATCCAGGTCTCTGATGATGATCTGCAGTGAAGACTAGCTCCCAGATTCTGCTCTCTCTGTTAAGACAGTGGCGAACAAAATCTCTGCCGTTAAACAGGAATAACACAAACATAAATACACCCACATCTGCACACACAGAGAAGCCCTGCATTGATACAATAACATGGTCTCTGTTTCTAGTTTGGAATAGGGGTGGTTTGCATGAAAGATAGTTAACATTGCATGTTCTGTTGCCGCTCACCACAGCACCTTAGTTGGACAACTGGCACCTTGAAACAGTATAAGAACCTATTGCTGACTGATGCCACTGTCATCTGAATCAAGTTCCTGGACTCTGCCTTTCTTTTCTCTATTACATTCTGAAAGTCATCTTTCCTTCATTTCCCACATCTTGTTTCTCTTTTTTCTTTGCTTGAAAGACTGAAATTGCTCATTATCTGCTATAAATTGGCTTCAAAGGAGTTATCGCAATTTATACCAGCTGGACCAAAGCAGTGAATGGCTATAAAATGCTGTTTTATTTTATGATAGGCTTGGTTTGGATTTAACTTATTTTTATTTCACTGGCAGGTTTTCTTCCTCTCCATCATCTTGCAATAAAAGTATTTAGTAAATAAACATACTGAACTGTAATAGTTCTCCTTAACTTAAAAACTCATATATTTACTGTATCAAGTTCATATCAGCCAGACTGGGTAAAGTATGTTTAAAAAGCTCTTGAAGCAAAGAATGTGCAATGTGAGGTTATGTGATAAAAGCTCATATGCAAACCCTCAAAGAAGCTCAGAGAAAGCAGAAGAGGGTGACCAAACTACTACCTGCCTGCAGCTACTCCCAGGCCCAGCCCAGGAACCATCAGCCCATCAAAAGGCCCATCTGCAGAAGCCCAGAGGAGCACTGGAGAACAACGGCAGGGGGAAGGCCAAATTAAGGACTCAGAGGAAGGGACACCCTGTCTGGGTCCCTCCCAGGACTGTCCCCAGGAGACCCTCAGACCTGCTGTCCAGGTGTGAAACCCATCACGATGGGCCAATGTTAGAGCAGCCTTTGAACTGAGGGGGTTTGCTGCCTGGGGTATGGGGCACATTATGGGATGCAGAGGAAGAGCATTTGGGGATTGTAGAGGATTTATGGGATATTTAGCGATCAAGGGCAGGGAAAGAGTTAGGCAACTGCAAGCTGTGGTGTGACGTTACAGCCTGGTTCAGCTATGCATACAGGGCACAGGTAAATAATATGCAGGTTAATTCTAGAGCTCGTTTACTACTGATGTAACACCGTACTCAAGGCATTTGAGCTATTAACTTGGTCATAATCCTAAAAAACTCATAGTTTCTTAAAACTGTTTTGGCTGCATTCAAAACCACTAAATCTTTTGGGTTCACACTGAGTTTTCTGGTAGGTTTATTTGCTATTTCATCTAGATGTGTTCACCTATTTCTACCTGTTTGTTTTTTGTTTTAAAATCTCCAAACCTCCTTTGATAAAGGAAATGCCAGTCAGTTTGAATAAGGATCATAATGGATCTCCTTAAAAAAAGAACAAATCTGTCAGAGGATAATAGGTGGGAATAACATCTTCCAGCATTTCAGTTTAGATTTTCCCCACAGTACTAAACAATGTCTCTCAATAATTTAGCTGACATTTAACTATAATATTGTTAACTGACAATTATAGTGCTTTCTTAATATCACAAATCTCTAGTGCGCAATATAGAGAGTCACTGAATGGTATAAAATACGCAAAGGACTTGAACTAAAAGTTCTGAGTTCATTTAAATGTTGAGTTGAAATAAGAATATATATAAAAAAATCATAACAGGATCTACTTCCTAAATTCGATCAAGAAATGGGACTATGGGTTATCCAGATGCATACAAGTACAGCAGGAAGGTACACGTGATGAATCAGAACTTTAGGTTCTATACCACGGAACATCAGCAGTGCATCATTCTGATTTATACCCTCCGGAAATATATATGCACATAAAAGGCCAGTGTAATAGATATAGAACAAACACCTATCCAAAAGTATTTTCTATAAACCTAGAAAGTTTGATGAACTGTAGCACTGCTCTAAGTAAAATATCTGCAGTGATGTCTAACTAAAATTGGTTTTACATGGAATCAGATTCCCTCCTTCAATATTATGGGGTTCAATGGCATCAGAAAAATCCAGGCTAAGCACTTAGAAGTTCTGTTGAAAAATATTTTGGATATTGATATTCTGGTTTGGATATTTGGATATTCTATTTATCAAGTATGCTCTTGCAATTTTCTTTTTTCTCATGACATTCCAAAAATAATTTTCTAACTAGTCCTCACACTAAAGTCTGAGAAGATCTGATTTTTAATTCTTAAATTGTTGTATGGGTTGCTGTGGAAGCAGTGATGGGTTTTCATTATTCTGATCATATTTTCATTTGAAAATGTATTGCATATTTAACTAGCTGTCAGATTATAGAAATGACATAAACTGACTTCCTACCTATTATTGGCTAATTTAAAGAGCTTGCTTGTGTTAAACTTTTACATCATGTTCAGTTTACCTTTAAAAGTATGGTACACATGATAATACTAAAGAAAAAAGTTTTCCTGTAAGCATATTTCTCTTAATGAACTTAACTGAACTGCTTTGTTTAAAAAATGTTGCATTTCCAACTATGTTTCCAGAAATATATATAAATATAAATATACAATATGTATCTATAGACAGAGGGGTATGTACATATGTTCAAAATTAAAGTGGATTTTTAAAAAAAATTCGATGTATTTGATTAATATTATATCCTGGCCTGTTGTTTACTGATAAATAATGGTAGAAGGTTAAATCAATAGGGTTGCTGGTAAGAGGAAAGAACTGGAGCGATATCTGTAGATGACCAATCCTACACACAGCACTTCAAAGTGAAGAGGGCAATAATAAAGCTATTATTCGAAGCCTTGGACTCTAGGCCGTCATTTAGATGTACAACACTTTTGCCATGCAAATGAAACTTGAGTATATTCATGCATAGACATGTGTGTCATGGTTTAGTGGGCATGGTGGTGGATTGATGGTTGGACTTGATGATCTTAAACATTTTTTCCAACCTTAATAATTCTGTGATTCTGTGATTCTGTGTGTGTGAGCTCTTTCATAATTCCTGTAGAAAAGGAGTCTAAGATTTCCTAATAAATAGTTTGATACTTTGATTGAAATGTTGGATTTGTGGTTAGGACATTGATTAGATGTTCAAAGAATGCAGCTTTGCTTTCTTGTCCCATCTTGTCTAGTTATAATTGAGAAATTAAAAAAAAAAAAAAAGTAACACCAGCACCTGGTGGAAGGATTCACTTTTCCTGTATCTTCACAGGGAATTCAATTTATTGATCCAACTTACCCAGGTTAACATAAAATCCAAATTATGGTTGTAGTTTTCATGTGAAACAGCTAACCATAAATTGGTTTTTTCCCTCCTGATAAGCAGAACACTTAATGGAATGTAACAATCATGTCAATTTTCACCATATTTCAGAGTACATTGTAGCTTTTGTCATGATAGTGTCCTGTTTGTCCATCTTCTGTATTTGCGTAACAGTTACCTCTTTCAAGGTAGAAACAACTCAGAATACCTTTGATGACTCATTTTTCCTTTGATGTGTTTTTATCTCCATGTTTCTTCCTTCCTTGATTTCAGGAGAAGCACCTACTCAAACTTTAATTCAGTCCCTTACTTCTCCTCTGCTCAGCACCGGTGAGGCAGTACCTGGAGTTCTGTATCTGTTTCTGGGCTCTCCAGTTCAAGAGACATGGTCATAGTGGAGAGAGTGGAGAGAGTCCAGGGAAGGGCCACGAAGATGGTGAAGGGGCTGGAGCACCTCTCCTATGAGGACACACTGAGGGAGCTGGTGGGACTGCTCAGCTTGGAGAAGAGAAGGCTCAGGGGGATCTTACTAATGTGTATAAATACCTGAAGAGAGGGGGCAAAGAGAGGAAGGAGACAGGCTCTTTTCAGCATTGCCCAGTGACAAGCAAAGAGGCAATGTGGCACAAACTGAAACACAGGAGGTTCTCTCTGAACATTAGGACACATTTTTTTTTACTGTGAGGGTGACTGAACACTGACACAGGTTTCGCACAGCCTGTGGCATCTCCATCCTTGGAGATACTAAAAAACCGTCGGGACATCATCCTAGGTGACCAGGTCTGGGTGGCCCTGCTCAAGCAGGGGAGTTGGAGCAGATGACCTCCAGAGGTCCCTTCCAGCCTCAACCATTCTGTGATTCTGTTATCCTGTATGAACAAACATTCTCTTTGTTCCAAAAATGGATGGTCTTGTTTCTATGTCTTGACGCACTGTCTTACTAAGGGAAATGTGATAAACTTGTTAGAATTATAATTCTCGAGGTAGAATAGTTTCACTTGGAATAATTTAAAAATAAAAAATGTGGGAGAATGAATGGAAAAGTAAAATATAGCGGCAAAACTAGTTTTTGAGATTAGCAAAATTCAGCTTTTCATAAAATATTATAAAGTATGACTAAATAATCTGAAAAGAAACTTTAATTTTTGGGTGGATCCTAAAAAAACCCCCGCCTGTAATGTGATTTAGTTATGTTTTCTTCTGCTCACAAAAATGTCTTTCGAGGCTTTTCCCAAATTTATTTTCTTGTCCCTTCATTTCTATACTTTTATGAGTTATTTGCATAACATTCCTTTGCTCTCAATGATTAGAACAGGCTGCTTAAAAAAACCCACAAAAAACAAACAGAAGTTTTATTTGTTCCTAGTTGGTTTTTTGGGTGTTGGTTTTTTTGGTTGTTTTTTTGGTTGTTTTTATGATCTTCAGTAGTTGAAGATGATCTCTGTAGGATCTAGGGAAATTTTTAATTAAATATTCTTTTAATTTAAAAATACAGCTGGGTGTCCACCATCTCTCTCAATTACTTTCTATGCAATAAGGATACCTCCTTCCTTTTCAAAAAGTTTAATATTTAGTGGGAAACAACAAGGACATTGCAGTCAGTAGAAATTGTGATTGGTAAAAATTACTGTCAATTTTAGATGTTTAAGGAAGGTTTGTTGAAAGATCAGTTTTAAACTGGGTTTTCAAAATAAGTATCTGCCCATAATGTGATAACACACTAATTTCAAAATGTTAGAATGGTGGCAAATGTCACAAGATTTATATACTGCTGTCAGCAAGACTAATCGCTGGGTTAGTGATGATGTCTGAACTATGCACGCACACTTAATGCTGGTCCATGAAGAAGGGGGTCCAGGCAATTCACAGAAGGGGTTAAACTGGCTGGAAGCAGGAATTCCACAGACAGAAGGACTTCCTGTAAGGGCATGAAGTTTCCCTTGGTGAGGAGGTTAACAGCTGAAGCGTTGCCTTGCAGCCAGCCTGGTCTGCAAGCACTCAGGGGCCAGCACTGGACCGCAGAGCTGGGCTGGAGGACGGACCCAAGGCTGGGCTGAAGTGCCCCCATGTAACTGCTCACGGGACTGGTGCTGGGGAAAGGTTATATAAGGAATCAGCTCATGACACGTCTTTGCAGACTCCTTGTAGAGCTTCTTATGGTGGTAGGACTCTGCCCATTGTTCATTAATTATAATTTTTTTTCACAGAATCACAGAATCACTAGGTTGGAAAGGACCTTCAAGATCATCAAGGCCTCCCAGAGGCACTACCACCATTGCTGATGGGCTTAGCTTTGGCCAGCGATGGGTCCATCTTGTAGCCCCTGGCACTGGCTCTGTCAGATATGGGGCAGCTTCTGGCAGCTTCTCACAGAAGCTACCCCTGTAACCCCCACCTCTACCAAAACCTTGCCACGCAAACCCGATACACACAGATACACCAGCTAAGGGCAGTAGACAGTAGTGGGCACTCAGAAAAAGATGTAAGAACATGGCAAGCAGACAGTGATACTTTCTCACAATTCAGTTTCCAAGTTACAGCACCCTTTGGCTTAGTGGCTTTCTCAGACAAAGAATTTATGTAAATCTTTCTGTTGTATATCCTTTGATGGGCTTTATTTACAAGGAACCATATCACTGAGGTTCAGAAATAGGAAATGATGGTGCTAATAGATGAATAGACAGGAAGGAGAAAGGTGGCAAATAAGTAAAGGAAAAAACCAAGCATAGGCAGTCCAGGGATGAACTGGATCAAGATGAAAATTATAAACTCTAAGAGTGCATTGGGTTTATGTGGCAAGGTTTTGGTAGCGGGGGACAGGAAAGGGGGACTGCAGGGGTGGCTTCTGTGAGGAGACAACAGAAACTGCCCCCATGTCCAATAGAGCCAGTTTTAGCTGACTTCAAAGCCGAGTCCATCAGTGATGTTGGTAACGCCTCTGTGATAACATTCAAGAAAGAGTAAAAAAATGTTGCACGGCAGCTGTGAGAAAGGAGTGAGAAAATGTGAGAAAAACAACTGTGCAGACACCAAGGCCAGTGCAGAAGGAGGGGAAGGAGGTGCTCCAGGCACTGGAGCAGAGGTTCCCCTGCAGCCCTGAAGGACTGCACCGCATGGAAAGGGTGCGTGCTGGAGTAGCTCTTGAAGGACTGCAGCCCATGGGAAGTACCCACACTGGAGCAGTTTGTGAAGGACAGTCTCCCGTGGGAGGAACCTTACTCTGGAGCAAGGGAAGAGTGTGAGTGGCAGAGATGAAGTGTCATGAACTGACTGTAACCCTTATTTATCCCCTGTGCCCCTGCACTGCTTGGGTGGGGAAACGGTGGGTGAGATCAGAGAGAAGTTGAGCGTGTGAAGAAGGTGATGTGGGGGGAAGGTGTTTTTAGTTTTGTTCTCATTTCTCATTAACCTACTCTATTATTAATTGGCAATAAAATAAATTAATCTTCCCAATTCATGTTTGGTTTGCCCGTGACAGTAATTGGTGAGTGATTTCCCTATCCTTATCTTTACCCATGAATTTTTTCATTGTATTTTTCCCTCTGTCCTGCTAGAAGGTGAAGTGATAGAGCAGCTCGGTGGGAACCTGGCGGACAGCCTGCATCAACCCAACACACAAAGTTATTAACAGTCCCATTTTGCACTTCCAGATCCAACTTTCTTTGCTGAAGACTCCTCTGAAAGGGAATTAAGGAAATTTACTCTCCCTTCATAATTGTGTTAAGGTATAGTGCTACAAAAAAACCAAGAAGTTACCACGTGTTTCCCAGATTCCCTTCCCCTTTCTTAGACTACTACTTTTTAAGTCATTTTGGACAGACAGTTTGGGAATTTTTTTTCGACTTTGCAGTAAGCAAGTAAAACCTTAACTAGAAACTCTAATGGAGGTGTTTATTTCAGACGGAAAAATTCAAGATTTTTGGCTCCCAATCCTGTTCTTTACTTTCTAGAACACAATTCTCTTTCTTTCTCAGCTTGAGAAGAAGTTTCATATCTTACAGGGCCATAATCATCCACTTTAAAAAATAAAAATAGAAAGAAAGAAAACCTGCCTAATGAAAATAAATGCAAAATACACTGAAATGCCAGATCAGTGAATTTTCTAATTCAGTATGTACATCTCTCCAGGCACTCTCTCTTATAGAGAAATTAATTAACTCCTTTTTCACTCTTTGGATAATGTATTGGTCTATACAGTTGACTGCACTGCAAGGTAAAGACAGTTGATAACATCCTGTAAACATTGGAAGACACAGTCTTGCTTTCCTCTTCTGCGTGAAGGATCACATTTTAAACACTTGACTTCTCTGGAGAACCTCCTCCTCATAAAGCAATACGTTGCTAAAGCAGAAGTATGGCTTTTCTAAGCATATGATCACTGTACCTTGACATGTATAATCTCTTAGACATCAGGGTAAACTTAGCCACAGCAACACTGAGTTTCTTGGCATCATCGGGAACAAACATAGGTCAATGCTGTGCATTTTTTAACAGCAAAAACCCTTGCACACTTTTTAGGGACCTTCTTCAATATTTATATTATATGCACATTCCCAGCTCTGGCATACTGTTCTCTCTTAGACAGGTTTTCTGTAATACATTCATAACTGAGTTCAAAATAATAATAATAAAATACTCCATGAAAATATTACTTACATGGGGATATCAAAGCTAATTTTGCTTGTTCCCTCTTGCCTTACAATATGTCTAATTGTTCATTCTCTGCCACATTCTCCTATACACTTGAATTGAAATTATTATTTTCTATTCATTAGTGTTTTCCCGGTTTGGTTATTGTTTTTTTCACAGCTGACATGCTGTCACAAGCACTCTTCATCTGGTACATCAGTCGGTTCCCGAGGCGATGAACATCCACCAGGTTGTATTTGGCAAGTGGAAGTGGTGAGCTTACACAACAGTGTGGATACCAACAAGGAACTTCCTTTCACTGAACTGTATCAAAAAGGGACAGATTTTCAAATGAGTCAAACCAATACACTTAAGCTTCTAGATCAGATCTTTAGCTCAAGGGTCCAAGCAATTAAGATGTCCAAATCACCATCACAGAGGTTAAGCCATGACACAGACAAGGTAACAGTTTCAGTGAACTCACTGTGAGGGATCATCAAGTTCCTCCTCCTCATTTAACTGTATTGACATAAATAAACTCTATCCAGATTCGCTTGGACAAATTAATTTGTTGAAAGGCATTTTCAAGATTAAATTATTCTAGGCATCATTAATATAACTAAAACTGCAGATAGTCTCACTTTAATTTATCTATTCCTGATTATTGTGGGTTTTGGGACAAAAGACAAAAACAAAATGAGGAAAGAAATAAAAATACAATCAAAAGACAAGGAAATTAAGTTGTATTTAGATTTTACATTCTAGCTTTAAATTGCAATTTTGCTGTGATAGAACTTTTAATTCACCTCCTCAAGTTGAAAGTTTCCCAGAGTTATATCAACACAGGTGGCAAAGATGACGTCAGTTTTGGCAGAGCTGTATGCCTCTAAACTGATAAGGATCCATAAACTAGGTTTTCCCTTCTAAAATCCTTGAGGGATTCCATAATTTAGAAATATTTTGATAATGTTTGAAACTGCCTCTGAAAGGACAGATTGCATAAAAAGAGTGTCATCTACTCTCCTTTTCAATTTTTGCCCTCTATGAAGGCAGCAAAATCACCCACATATTTTTCTAACACCTGAGTGGTTATAGCACTCTGATTTAATTCCAGCTTCATCTCAAAGGGTTTCAGATTTAAAACTCTCCATTGCCAGGAATGTATCCTAACCACTGGCTTATAAGTTTTCCAAAGACAGAGCATTCTTCAGCCCTTCAGTTACTGCTGTTGTTCTGCAGAAAATAATATGGACATGGTGGTGAAAAGACAAAAAAAAAGAAAAGTTCTCTGTCCCCAAACGATTAAAATAGTCACTTGAGTATGAAAAGTCTGTGGGTTTAATCCACACACTCAGAACACGTCTTAGCTTGCTTTTCTTTTAAATAATTTGAAGTCTTCCTTCATTTCTAAAGTAACAAATCTTAGAACTGTCAATTTGTTAAATTTTAAGCTCTGTTGCTAACATCAGACAGATCATACATTTAATGAAAAATAACATTTGATTAAAGGGAAGAGTCCGGAATTCATGTGCCCTCTTGAAAAAAAAAAGACAGAATTATCTTAGATTTCTTTGTTTTGGCCTTTTTGTTAGACAGTAAGCACATCTTGGCTAAAGAACTAATGAACATACATACAGCTTTGAAACAAATTTGCAATGAGTGCTGCTTCTGGCCTTACAAGAGAAAAGAGAATGTGAGAGGGAGGCAGGAGTACTATGTCATTTAGAGAACATCCTGGGAAGTGGTGGTGTTAAAATGTTAATTTAAAAATAGAGAGCAGAAGCTCTTAGAAAAACAAACCTGTTGTGTTTAGGTGATCTACCAAATAATTATTTATATTCTATCAAGTGGATGAGTAATAAAAGCTAGAGAAGCTGTTTGCAGGAGAGAAGTCAGAGCAGTTTTTCCTCTGCATGAAAACTGAGACACTTGGATACAGTCAAGGCATATTCCTTTTCCCAGTGCCTCATTCTTTTTTTTTTGTGTTGTTGTTTACAACAGCATAAATTAAACAAGACAGTAATAAACCCCTGTTCTTCCTTCTTAGGTCTCACAGCAGATACCTTTACAGACTGCTAGCAAGAACATGCTTCAGCAACGAAGTGATACTGTTTTGAATATTTGAGGTAAAGTGAATAAAATGTTGCTGCTTAATCTGAAGAAAGTGTTCATAGTATTTGTTTATGGCATGAAAAGAAAGTTGCTTTTTTTAACACGGATTGAACTAAAGTGGAGATCTTTGCTGTATTTTGGATGGATTACTCTACAGTAGTTTTATGTGAAGGCTTTTGGATGAGACACAAAGAGAGGGACTCAGTAGTCTGAATCTCTGAATGTGAGTATCTGTAAAGGCACTAGGTGTATCTAAACTCCATTTCAGTCAGTGGGTACTGTGACAGTACAGTGCAGGTTGAAAATCCATTCAGGTATGGAGCTAACATGGGCTCAGTTCTGTTTATCTGAAGGTAGGCATCTGGTGGCATTTAATGTGCCCTCAGAAATCTGCAACATCTGCACAGAATTCACAGATCTGACATAGGAAGTTCAAGAGACCCACAACCTGCTGGACCAGAATTTGGGGAACAGATAAGATGCACAGGGCATCTCAAATGGCATTAGACACATGTTTAGTATATGAATTGTGTCCTGTATATCTACCTTTGGGTGATCTGAATAGCTCACTAAGCTCCACTGATGGTAGCAAGCAGTACAACAGTAGCCTACGCAGACACAGGCAGCCATCTAGCTGCTTAAAGATATGCATCCAGTACCTTATAAGATACTGTATAACCTGGCTGGCTTCCAGCTGCTGTTGGAGAAGGACATAATTCTTCTGTAGGTATTGAACATTATCTTCCAGCTCAATGCAAATGTCTTAAATACACAAAGGTAATTTTAGCAACACATGAATCCTACATTCAGGCAGTTGAACTGAGAATCTACACTGAAACTGAGTCACCTCTTGTTACAGTAGCTGGAGTGGGCTAAGAACAAAAAATCCTAAATCTCTCTTAGAAACAGAATGTTCTACAAGAACCTTGAAATGAAAGTACAAAGGAAGAAACAAACAAATGATGAAATATCTCCAACATTGGGTGAGGATTATAACAATTTTAAGGGTTGTACAATTTTAAGTACAGTTTTAAGGATCATAATTTTGTACTTGGTTATCTAATTCTTTAATTGCAAATTCTCTGAAGTAGGGTGTTATTATTACTGAATATTACCTAGCATGGTGTTCCTCTCAGATGCAGACTCTGTGTTTTGTCATAATAGAGACAGCAAATAACAATAACAAATGTACAAAATGTTAGAGAACATAGCCCACTGCCTAGTAATTAGCTTCTGCATATATATTATTGTCGTGGTTTAGCCCCAGCCGACAACTAAACACCACGCAGCCGCTCGCTCACTACCCGTCCCGCAGTGGGACGGGGAAGAGAATTGGGAAAAAAAAACCTCATGGGTTGAGATAAACACTGTTTAATAGGACAGAAAGAAAGAAGGGAACAACAATGATAATACCAACAAAGGAATGTACAAGAACAAGTGATGCCCAATACAGCGATTTCTCACCACCCCGTGATCGACAGCTCGTCCCCGAGCAGCGATTTCCACCCCCCGGCCAACTCCAGTTTATGTACTGGGCATGACGTCGTATGGTAGGGAATATCCCTTTGGCCAGCCTGGGTCAGCTGTCCCGGCTGTGTCCCCTCCCAGCTCCCCGTGCACCCCCAGCCTGCTCGCTGGCAGCCCAGCACGAGAAGCTGGACTGTCCTTGACTGCTCAGCAACAACCCAAAACATCAGTGTGTTATCAACATTATTTTCATCCCAAATCCAAAACACAGTCTCACATTGGCTTCTGTGAAGAAAACCAGCTCTATCCTGGCTGAAACCAGGACAGTATCCACCCCTTATTCCATACCATTTACATCATGCCCAGGTCCTATACTTTTCAATACATTCCAATTATTCATTTTTACTCTTCTTGTCTTTTAATATATACACACAGATATCACTTTCTTAGTCCATGGGCCATCACTTTAAAACGTCTGTGGAGTTCAGTCAGTCCATGACTCCATCATTGTAGTCTCTTAGGGCAGGGGAGATGGTATGTGGTGTTGGATTGTCATCTGGCACGGTCCATGTCCATGATCTGCAGGTCGAAGATGTCGGTCTCGAGGGATTTGTTGGGCGCAAGCTGGTGAAGCCAGTTCTGGTTCCATCACTGCTGCACGTTGCTTGGTTTCAGTGAAGCTCATTCTTCATCAGTCTGGGTGATTCTTACTATAATACCATTGATATGGTAGATAGCAGCCATAGCAGTAATGTCATACTGAACAATTAACATAATACAATTCAAATCATTGACTGTTTTCACCCAAAATCAAGTCTCCTTGAGGTACACACATCGGACTTCCCCATCCTTCTGCATTACCCACCAAGTGCACCCAGGTCCCTGGGCAAAGGCAATCCCACGAACGGGTTTGCCTTTGCCTGAGGCAGGAGTAACCCAGACTGTCTTCCCCAGCATATTTCTCACATGCACCACAGGGACTTTATCCCCTTCTACAGTACGTAGAAGTTTTGATTGGGCAGGGCCAGCTCTATTAGTAGATCCCCTAGTGTTGAGTAACCAGGTGGTTTTGGCTAAATGTTTATCCCAATGTTTGAATGTCACCCATTGCTCTCAGGGTAGTCTTTAACAGTCCGTTGTATCGTTCAATTTTTCCGGAAGCTGGTGCATGATAAGGGATATGATACACCCACTCAATGCCGTGCTCTTTGGCCCAGGTGTCTATGAGGTTGTTTCGGAAATGAGTCCCATTGTCTGACTCAATTCTTTCGGGGGTGCCATGTCGCCATAAGACTTGCTTTTCAAGGCCCAGGATAGTGCTCCGGGTGGTGGCATGGGGCACAGGGTATGTTTCCAGCCATCCGGTGGTTGCTTCCACCATGGTAAGCACATAGCGCTTGCCTTGGCGAGTTTGTGGAAGTGTGATATAGTCAATCTGCCAGGCCTCCCCATATTTATATTTCAACCATCATCCTTCATACCAGATGGGCTTTAACGGCTTGGCTTGTTTTGATGTTCTTCGGTGGCCCGACTCTTGGGTACGCGAGCTGCAAGAAAACACAACTACAAAAGGGGGTTCAGGTTCCTCCAGAAAAATCATCGCTCCACTTTCCAGTGGGCAGCTTCCCAGAAAGAATAGAAGGGCTGATCTCACCTCTGATCCTCTTGAAGGGACTTCTGATTCCTATTTACAAGAAGTGGGTAATGAGTACTATGAGCAGGACTAGAGGGGCCCTTCCTCCAGCCAGGCGGAGGAGAGGGACAACCGAGTTTATTGGACTGTGTGGATTAGATGGCCTGGCACATCAGACCCACAGGAATATAAGGCTTTAGTGGACGCTGGTGCACAATGTACCCTGATGCCATCAAGCCATATGCGGCAGAACCCATCTGTATTTCTGGAGTGACAGGGGGATCCCAACAGCTGACTGTGCTGGAGGCCGAAGTGAGCCTAACTGGGAATGAGTGGCAGAAGCACCCCATTGTGACTGGCCCAGAGGCTCCGTGCATCCTGGGCATAGACTACCTCAGCAGAGGGTATTTCAAGGACCCAAAAGGGTACCGGTGGGCTTTTGGTATAGCTGCCTTGGAGACGGAAGAAATTAAACAGCTGTCCACCTTGCCTGGTCTCTCAGAGGACCCTTCTGTGGTGGGGATGCTCAGGGTCAAAGAACAACAGGTGCCGATCGCTACCACAACAGTGCACCGGCGGCAATATCGCACCAACAGAGACTCCCTGATCCCCATCCATGAGCTGATTCGTCAGCTGGAGAGCCAAGGAGTGATCAGCAAGACTCGCTCACCCTTTAACAGCCCCATATGGCCAGTGCGAAAGTCTAACGGAGAGTGGAGACTGACAGTAGACTATCAATGGTTTCAATGGTTTCAATGCCAAAAGCTCAGATATTAGGATTTTAAAAGTATTGTTCTGGTTTTGCCAACAAATTCACAAATGTGAGGCCATTTTCTTTGAAGAGGTATCTTTCTGAGTCAGAATTCAGGACACATGTCTGCACACATTTCAGTGTCCAGGTTTAGGTAGAGTCTCTGTTGGGAAGACAGCCCCATCTCTTCAAAGTATACAACTCTATAGTTTTGGAGACATACCTTGTCACAGTGCTAGCCATGGAATGTCCATAAATATTTATGCTTTCAGCAAATGGAACAGTCGTGCCAATAAACACTGGTGTTTTGTCTTATTTGTAAATATTTCATGAGTAGTATGCAAAAGCTGGACTGTGCTGTGTCAGGTAACACAATCCCCTTCAGCAGCATTGACTTAGAATTCAGAACATGGAAAGCTGAAAAAAATTCACAGTCATATTGTTCTAACGTTTCCATTTTGCAATCATTCTCCCGTGTCATCAGGCTTGCAAGAGAAGATGATCTAACTGGTCAGGACATACTCTGGCTTTTTTAACGGCTAACTACAGGCAATGAAGAGAGCTCATTTTTCCACAAACAAGAAATGACAAAGCATTCTAAGGTTAAAAAGGCTTTGGGTTTGGGCTTTTTTTTTTTTCTTTTAGATTGTTTCTAAGAATCATTTAGGATGGAAGTCCTTTCAGGCTACAGAACATGCATCTCTCAAGCATATTCCTTTGCAGTTATGCCTAACTGAGTTTGTGCTTCTTTTATCATTGTACACTTTATAAGTATAGTTTTCAGGAAAATATTATGATTGCACAGCTAAAGGTAGACCTCTGTGTTTATATATACAGATACCCATGTCTAAAATCCTTCCCAGACTTTTTTATGTATTCAAAGGCACAGTACCATAACATGACATTTTCATAATATTATAAAGGATTCAGTAGCCTGCCTCTCCTAAGCTTTCCCTGATGTAGCAAGGAGATTTTCAGTCTGAGGAGGTAGACAAGGATAGCACAGTAAGGCTTATACAGCAAAACTCTGAAGTTTATTTTATTGTAAAGTGTTCCTCTTGTATTTGCCACAGAGTTCATTTTAAATGCTGTGAGGGTGAAGGTTGTGCTTCTACCACCTTCTGTGCATCAAAGTTTAGAGGAAAGTTTGATTACTACTAAAATTGTAATTGGAAATATACAAGACTTTAAAATTACTTGTATTCATAGTTATATTGTTGATGGGCCAGAAATCATGGACAGCAGATGAAAGAGTTCATTAATGAAGGATGAGAGTTTTCTTTTGGGGTAAGGAGTGAAAGTCAGCTAGAACATAGATCTCTTGATACAACTCAGTCGCTCAAAACACTTCCAGTTTCACATTTCTTAGTGTGCTGTAATTTTTTGGTCTTCCCTACAGTGAAGAGAAGCAGTAATACCTTATTCCAAGACCAAGTGGAGATCAGAAATGGTCTGATCTCTGCTTCCTTTTCAATGCACTAAAAGTAAAACTGATGTCTGCAATGATATTTAGAATCCATCTGGAAGTTTGTTTCAACTACACCAAGATACCTGAGTTGCCTGTCACCTGTACGTGATCTCTAAGCTGCAAATGGTTCTTCAGGTACAGAACACACAAGATTAGTCCAAAGTTCTTGTGCAGTAAGGAAGTGTAGCCACCCTAAAAATGGATCTCTGGACAACTTCTGTCTCCATGTAGTCCTCTATATAAAAGCAAATATAGGGCTGCAGAAAAGTTCCTGATATTACTAGACATGTTGCACAGTAGCTGGCAGAATTTCCAGTCTCAAGACAAGGAATGTGATAATGATTTGCAAATATATTGCAGAAAGACTTGTTGGGGGACAGCCAGAAGGGAAAGTAATCCAATATCAATTTTCATCAGAACTTCTTGGCTCTGAGCAGCTGCTGCAGGTTGAGCTTAATGCCTTGCAACATAGCTGGTCAACGGGGTACGACCTGAAATGTCATGTGAAACTCAAGCCTAGTAGTAGTATATATACAATTACATCTATTTTACACAAAACCTAAGAGAAAAGAACTTTAAACTTGACTGTGATCTTCTATGAATAATGCCATTATATGCTTAATGAAAAGTGCTGTTTATATATTTTAAGTAATAATAAAGAAGAAATGGTTGTGATATGAATAAAGAGGTGAGAGAATACTACTTGTATATATATTTATATGCATACACACATATGCATATACAAAAAGCGTTGTTTCATCCTGTATCAGATTTTGTCCATAATTCAGGTGTGTACATTGAAACAAAAACTTTCAGTTGATGATTTATCACCACTATATTATACACTTATCTTGGACAAACTGCTCTTTGGTTCCTGTATTGTGCCATTTCCTACACAGCAAAGATACAACTAGGTCAGCTTAGATGGTTAACTTTAATATGATTCATTGCTCAAAATTAATTAACCTCACTGGGCTTACACACTGAAGATAATAAGAACATTATGAAGACATGGAGAGTTGCAATGGGCTCTGAAATGCTGGAGCTCTGCAGTGGACACCAGCAGAGTGATACCACGGTGCTTGATCTGCCTGGCCAACTGTTCTGTCATAGACCAAGGAAAACTCCCTTCTCCCTCTCCCCCTTGACTGCAAAAAAGTTTTTGACTGATGTGGTATGGGCTTGACATTTCACATTAAAGTACCCCTTAACCACGTGTGAAATTCATGGCATTATCTGTATCTTTCGTCAGCTTCTCACACTGTTATTTGTCACATTCAGCAATTTCTCATGTTGCATCTGGCAGTTTCCCACATCCTGTTTAGCTTAGCCTCAGGTCAGGACCTAGTCAGCAGCCTAATCATTTGCCTGCAACCCAAGCAACCAAGTAATCAAATCTGAGGCTACAGGCACTGACCATCTTCAGAATAGACATTCTTTATTGCCTTCAAATTCTGGGTTGATGCATATGAGACATAAATGAAGTAAAAATGTTTAGGTTTTCCTCAAGAGGTAGATGAATGGAGCTCAGTAACTCTCATATCTGTACTATGGTGTGTGTGAACATAAAACCCACTACAGAGCTTTAATGCATTTTGCCAACAGCAGCAGTTACTACAGGTGCCTTGTAACTTGTAGATGAGTCACATTCTTGCAAATTGCTAGAAGTGTAAGAACGTACTTAATTCAACGCTCGTGTCATAATTTTTATATATTTGCTTGAGTTGGAACATTCTGTCTTCAGCTATTACCACATGGATTTTGCTTGCAGAATCTTAGGAAGCAATGTACAATTTGTGCAGATATTAGAAAAAAAAAGAAAAAAATCCTCTAACAGATAGGATTATTCTATGGAAATATATGTCTTTGGATCATATAGCTTGCAAACCATCAGTCTTTGGATATTAAAGTATATTGTTTGTTCCTAAGAAATTCCCGTTATTTGACTTGTTCTCAGAATCTAAGGCTCAAAAGGACAATTTACAGTTCACCTTTTATATTACAAAGAATACAAATAGATTGTTTTGATTAAACTTAAGATCTTAAAGCATAATAGGTCTTTCATTTAGAAATGAGAAGCATTTACAAGATAATTCTGGACAGCCAATGTTATCTTTTCTTTTTTTTCTTCTTTTCTTTTTTTTCTGTGTCAACTTTCTTGAAGGTCATATTTGCATAACAGTTCAGATTGCCCAGTCATCCAGTAAAGATAGATTTCAGTCAGGTTGGAGATACATATACTGACACCAGAAATTTCTACACAACTTAGAGAAATGTTAGTCAGATTTATTTCTTCACTTTTAAAATTGCATGGATATTTATTATGCTGTGTAATGACTGAATTATATGGTTGATTGTTTCCAGGTATTAGTGCAATATGAATATATTAGTAGTCACTTTCTTACTGCAATAAAGTACAAAAGCAAATGATATAAAACAGATTGAAGTGGTGCAATATGTATTTACAACATCCTATAAATTAACACCCAGCAAGTATGGAAAATATAGAGTAGTATGTAATGCTGCTTAACCTTGTTTCATCAATTGTGAAGGGCAGTTATGCCCTAGCTTTTCAGTGACTAAGTGTTGTGGTTTAACCCCAGCCAGCAACTAAGCACCACTTGCTCACTCCCCCTCAGTGGGATGGGGGAGAGAATCAGAAGGGTAGAAGTGAGAAAACTCTTGGGTTGACATAAAGACAGTTTAATAGGGAAAGCAAAAGCCAGTCATGCAAGCAAAGCAAAACAAGGAATTCATTCACCATGTCTCATCAGCAGGCAGGTGTTCAGCCACTTCCAGGAGAGCCAGGCTCCATCACATGTAACAGTTACTTGGGAAGACAAATGCTATCATTCCAAACATCCCCCCCCTTGTTCTTCCTCCCTCAGCTTTATATGCTGAGCATGACATCATATAGCATGGAATATCCTTTGGTCAGTTGGGGTCAGCTGTCCTGGCTGTGTCCCCTCCCAACTTGCTGGTGAGGTAGTGTGAGAAGCAGAAAAGGCCTTGACACTGTGTAAGCACTGCTCAGCAAATAACGAAAACATGCCTGTGTCAGCAACACTGTTTCCAGTATAAGACCAAGACAGCCCCATACTAGCTACTATGAAGAAAATTAAGTCTATCCCAGCAAAAACCAGCACACTGAAAAAATACGTAGGGAAAGCTGATAGGCAGTGTTGCTTCTGTACTCATAAAAACCTTTGTATTAATAGATAGATTGGTAAATTAGGAACTTTATATTGTAGTCTTGCTCTGTCCGATGACACTCATTCGGTTAATTTATCATTGAAATTAAATGGTTCAGCGAGAACAGAAAAAAGGAAGTGCAAAAAAAAAAGTATGTTATGATGGAAAGAAGATGCCTTATCAAGTCTCTGGAAGTGTGAAATATACTGACTTCTTTTAGGAGGTTTGTCATCAATTTTCATGCTTTAACACAAGAATGTTCAAAGAATTATTTTTGTGACAGCATTAAAGAAATTTGAGCTGATAAATTCTGAATAAAGTTGTGAAAACTAATAGCATTAATTGGTCTCTAATGTGATGTCTCTATCGACTAACAGGACCACTGCTACTGTGGATCAGTCACAAGAACCATCATGTTTCTATGATATCATCTTGAAGTATGATGAGTTCCACCTCTTTCAAGAGGAAATTTGTAGCATTTTTCACGATAGGGATATGAATTAATCTGGCCCTGTAAAACCCATGTCAAAGTGTTCTGCACTCTACTTCCAGTGAAAAAGCTGTTGTTTTCTTTTTAAATGTTTTGAAATTGCCATTTTGTAAGACTATCAAATATCCTCCTCATACATTGAAAGATGTGTGGAACAGATCGTTATCTGCCTTTTTGGATCATTCTTTATTTTAAATTGTTGTTGGTGGTGTTCTTGTAGTTATTAATATCTGCCTCATTGGTCATTTGTTTCATTTCGTAAGCAGTTCCAGACTTCAGTCCCTTCCTCTGAGAAATCTCTGGGTCAATTTTAGCTACTGTTCTCTTCTGAGATCCCTCTCATTCTGGAATAGAGCTTAAAGGTCTGCTTCTTTCGGTCAATGATATCAGAGCACACTGAAAAAAGGGGGCTATTAGGAATCTGTATTATCCTTAGAGCATTATGTTTGAAGGTTACATGAAATTCACCTAAGTGAAAAGTAAATAAATTCCAAATCTGCAAAAGAAGTTGAGTGAACTGAGCTGGATTTTCTACTAAACTGGACCGATCAGAAAAAAAGTTGATTTATCATATATACTATAATTACTTTACTATAAGACAACTTATACATTTAGTAGAAAGCAATATGAGCTTTTTTACACATGAAGGAGAGCTCATCACTGACAAAAACTGCTTGAAAAAGGATTCAGGTGTTATAATTAAGAAAAATATGTGTGGTGGGTTTGACCTCGGATGAACACCAGGTGCCCACCAAGGTGCTTTATTACTCGCTGTCGTGGTGTAGCCCCAGCCGGCAACTAAGCCCCACGCAGCCGCTCGCTCACTCCCCCTTCCCCCAGTGGGACAGGGGACAGAATTGGAAAAAAACTCGTAGGTTGAGATAAAAAGAGTTTAATAGGACAGCAAGAGAGAAGGAAACAACAATGATAACAACAATGATAATACCAACAAAGGAATATACAAGAACAAGTGATGCCCAATACAGCGATTGCTCACCACCCCGTGATCGACAGCCGTCCCCGAGCAGCAATTCCTGCCCCCCGGCCAACTCCGGTTTATGTACTGGGCATGACGTCGGATGGTATGGAATATCCCTTTGGCCAGTCTGGGTCAGCTGTCCCGGCTGTGTCCCCTCCCAGCTCCCCGTGCACCCCCAGCCTGCTCGCTGGCAGCCCAGCACGAGAAGCTGGACTGTCCTTGACTGCTCAGCAACAACCCAAAACATCAGCACGTTATCAACAGTTTCTCATCCCAAATCCAAAACACAGCCTCACACTGGCTTCTGTGAAGAAAACCAGCTCTATCCTGGCTGAAACCAGGACACTCGCCTGCCTCAGCTGGACAGGGGGAGAATATATAATGAAAGACTCGTGTCAAGATAAGGACAGGGAGAGATCACTCACCAATTACCGTCACCAGCAAAACAGACTCGACTTGGAGAAACTGGGGTGATTAATTTAATATATTACCAAAAACAATTAGAGATAATAATGAGAACCAAAACCAAATCTTAAAACAGCTTGCTCCATCCCTCCCTTCTACCGGGCTCAACTTCACTCCCCATTTCTCTCCCTCCTCCCCCCGAGCGGCGCAGGGGGACGGGGAATGGGGGTTGTGGTCAGTCCATCACACGCTGTCTCTGTCGCTCCTTCCTCCTCAGGGGGAGGACTCCTCACCCTCTGCCCTGCTCCAGCCTGGGGTCCCTCCCATGGGAGACCGTCCTCCATGGACTTCTCCAGCGTGAGTCCTTCCCACGGGCTGCAGTTCTTCACGAGCTGCTCCAGCCCGAGTCCCGCCACAGGTGCCGTCCTTCAGGAACAGGCTGCTCCAGCCTGGGTCCCCCATGGAGTCACAAGTTCTGCCAGGAGCTTGCTCCAGCCTAGGCCTCTCACAGGGTCACAGCCTCCTTTGGACATTCACCTGCTCCAGTTTGGGGATCTGCTCCACTGTTAACCTCCATGGACTGCAGGAGGACAACCTGTGTCACTGTGGTCTTCACCAGGGCCTAGAGGACTCTCTGCTCCAGCACCTGGAGCACCTCCTCCCTGCCCTTCTTCACTGACCTTGGTGTCTGCAGAGTTATTTCTCTCACATATTCTCAGTCCTCTCTCCACTGTTGTTCCACAGTGGAGAGAGGACTGAGAAATTCCACAGTCATTTTCCCCTTCTTAAATGTGTAATCACATAGGTGCTAACACCGTTGATGATGGCCTCGGCCTTGGCCAGCAGCGAGTCCACCTTAGAGCTGTCGGGCGTTGGATCTATCTGACATGGGGGAAGCTTCTAGCAGCTTCTCACAGATACTACCTCTGCAGCTTCCTGGCTACCAAAACCTCACCATGCAAACCCAATACGAAATATGACATACTTTGTTTAGAGTGCTGAGTATTCTAGAGTATACAGATTTCTGCGTTATTCCTTATTTATAATATTAGATCTGAAAAGTGGGGTGTGGTGCATTAACCTTGGCTAAGGGACAAATTCCCATTCAGCAGCTCACTCACTCCCCCTCCTCAACAGGACAGGAGGAGAAAATAGGATGAAATGGCTTGTGGGTCAAGATAAAGACAAGGACATCACTTACAAATTATCTCCCAGACAGGGATATCATTTGCCAGTTACAGTCATAGGCAAAAGAGACTAGACTTGGAGAAATAAATTGCATTTACCACCAGTCAAAATAGATTCGGCTAGTGAGAAACAAAACCAAAATTAAAACACCTCTCCCCCTTTCCCAGTCCCACCTTCACCCCTTCATGCCTGACCCCTCGCCCCCCGAGGGGCACAGGGGTGGGCACGGGGGTTGTGGTCAGTCCCTCCCAGCCCCTCTCGGCCGCTCCTCCCTCCTCACAGGTCTCCCTGCTCCAGCGCGGGCCCTTCCCCGGGCTGCAGCCCTTCAGGGACAACCTGCTCCCGCCCGGGCTCCCCACGGCCGCAGCTCCTGCAGGAAATATCCCCCTGCTGCGGCCTGGGGCCCTCCCCGGGCAGCGGGGGGGTCTCTGCTCCCGCGGGCTCTCTCCAGGGCTGCGGGGGATCCCTGCTCCGGGCCTGCAGCCCCTCCCGCCCTCCTCCTCCTCCTCTCACCATTTTGTTTGCAGGATTGTTTGTCACACATTTTCTCCTTACTCCTCACTGTGCCTGTGTGGTGTTTTACTCTTCCTCAAACAGATTTTCACAGAGGTTCCACCAGACTTGGAAGAGAAATAAAACCCTGCATTTATTTTTTAAGGCAGGTGTACCTGATTAACACACTGAGGGGGTTGCAGAGGAAGATCCTCCACAACAAGCTGGTGGCGGACGTTGCAGTGATGTTGAACTAAAAGGCTTAGTTATGGTATTGGACAGAGGAATGAGAACACTCTATCTTCAGCTCTGAAGTTTTGGGGGTTTTTTTAATTCATTCTGTAAAAGATTGGGGAGTGGTTAAGCTTAGAAGAATATGTGCAAGCCTGGAGGTCAGGTTTTCAAGAAATTACAGAGTATAAGTCAGAGGTGTGAAAAATTACAAAATGCTTTGCTTTAAGGTGGACAAACAAAAGAAGATTGAAAGTTATCTTTCTTATAATGTGGAGGTATCTTCATGGACAGAAAATCACAAGTAGTAAAGACCAAGTCACGGTAATGGAGAAAGTTATAACAAGAATCACAAACTAGAAGCTGAAGCCAGAAAACAAATGAGTGAGAAGTAAGTTAACTTCTTAACACTAAACCTGGTTAACTATTGGGACAGGCTACTAAAGCAAATGAGATCATTTCCAAGACTGGCTGTCTTCAGATGGAAAACAGGATGACTTTCTGAAGTATTTCCTTTACCCAAGCTCAAGTTATTGGGCTGTGGGGTGAGTTATATGCAATCCAAGAGTAACTTTTTGCTTTAAAGACTCTGAATCGTCTTTCAGTAAAAAAAACCCCACACAATTTCAGTGAAATTATATTTTTCATTGAAACACATTTACTTTCCTCAAAAAGAAGTCATTTATTCACATGCAAACAATTGAATTAAACCTGAAAAAAGTAGATGCAACTGAGATTTGAATCAGCACTCAAAGGAAGTCAGTATCTTTGTCCCTCTCCATAAAAAGTCTCAGTTAATCTGATTTGCTCTTAGAGTTTCAAAAGAGGTTTTTAGTTGACACTGTCTATTATTCTTGGCTCTTCTTGAACTTCTCCACTTTTGATTGCTTCTAAGACCCACAGGCCTTGTCAGATCACCTTATACACTGGAGCTGTGTTACTATTATGCTAGCTAATGGAATTATTGATGTTTTTCAACAGCACCATCAGAAATAAATATATCACCAACATCTGTAAGAAAGTGGCCGTTCTGAGGTTGGCCTGTGACATCAATCTGCCATAAGGTCCCGGTCTGTGTATATGTACAATGTGGCTCTCAGATTTTAGCATTAAGAGACTCTTCTGTCACTAGACTTGAGTCTGTCTTTTCATAGCAGCCAGTCATTTAATGTGTAAAAACATGGTAACAGCTGTTCTCGTAATACTGTTAGGTGACATAAGAAATGTGATCCCCTCCTCCAGCTGCTCTCTCCCAGGATTCTGCTGCCCATTTGCTGGAGTCCGGCCAAAGGGATGAGACACGGGGTCTCTGCCCAGGCTGAGGGATGCGGCTGCCACTTCCGCAGTCGCAGTTTCAACCCGTAACGAAACAGAGCACGTGTCCCAGAGACAAACACACAGAGAGACACACACGTACACAGCCACAGAGGATGCTGACATGGCTGATCACACACGTTGCCACTGGCAAGACGCAACCTTCAACAGCACCTACATACAGCATAAATGCAGACAGCCAGGTCCCCTCCTCCTCTTCAGCTGGCCGAGGCAGAAGGTCACTAGTGGTGGCACACACAACTCTCTCAGTTCACAAGCACACACATATTTGCGGATCCTTCGAGCATCGGCACAGATCCTCTGTTCGCTTGGCACCCCCAGGACCCCTTACCCGACCCACAGGTCCCCGACTTGCCAGCTGGCCCATCTGATGCTCACTGCAAACACGCACACACACAAAGTTGTCCCTCATGCACTACCCTCTTGCTTACCAGCATGGACCCCCTGCCTGCCTGGTACCCTGTCCTAGACCTGATGTCCTCCTGCTTGCCAGCTGGTCCAGCTTGAAGCTTGCTGGTGAGTACACACGCATCCCCCGCGCACACCAGGAGTGGGGATGATACAGACACTTGCCCCACCCCAGCAGGCAGCACCAGGCATATAGGTGCCTGCTCCAGACACTCTCCTTCCACATACTTTTACAAATACCTTTAATACTTTAATACTGGGTTTGCACCTATGTCAAACTGTCAAACGGGGGATCAGCGATCTGTTGTGCTAGGGACAGTTCACACCCATAATGAAATGATATTCCCAGCCTTCATGATTTTACAGTTTCGTATCGTAAGAGGACGAAATAGAGAACTCCAGGGAATAGACCACAGTAATCCAAGGTAGCAATAAAATTATTAAATTTTCTACAACAAACAGTGATTGTAGTGCATCAGCTGTCTAAATGAAGCCGAGTGTATCAGTATCAGGGAACATCGAAGAATAATGTTTATATCTCTGCCTTTCCTATGTAAGGCATATTTAAGAGTGAAACTAAAGCAAAATAACAAGGAGCATGCTTTTTGAAATAAAGGAATCAATCATACTTTGAATTTAATGGGTTTATACATTTGTAGCTCTGTTATGTTGGTAACATCTCAAATCAGTTTCCAATGTTATTGGAACCCAAAGTCTTCCCTCAAAATCTCTTATAGACTATACTGAAGCTTTACGATAATTTAACTGCTTGATTATATTGTTATTTACATCACAGACCAACTATGAACCTTATATTTGGAGTTTGCATAATTAATAATTCAGTGACTATGATCTGTGGTATGAGTTACATGTCTGAACTTCTTTGTAAATGCACATTATAGGATTTTCCTCATCCTAAGGAGCTGATAATATAAGCACACTGTGACCTGAAGTACAGAATTTCATTCTCTTCTATTGCTCCCATAAACACTGAAGAGACATTTGAATGATCAGCTTCCCATAAGAGAAAATAAAGGCAAGTCACTTAACTACCTCATACTTTCATCTTGGATTATTTCAAGAAAACCCTTGTGAGATATTCCACTACATTTTACGTAGGTCTAACTTAAATTGGATAATGCAAAAGAGGGCAACAGTCATAATATTCAATTATCAGGAACATGTATAAGTTGTGACAGTGACAGACATTAAAGTCATTGCAGTAGAGAGCCATTGGTGGTGGGTGATTAACTCTTAAAAAAGCTGCTTGAATAATTAATTGGTTTCCATTCTCCATATAATTAGTGCGTACATTGTCAGTACCCAGATGCATATCAAATGATATATCTCTCATTAAAAAGCTTTAAAGTTTATTTCTTTCCTAGCAAAAAGCAAACTCCTTTAATGTAAATGAACAAACCTTCCCCCCAAACATCAACCAACAACCAAATCTAAAAAAAAACCTTTGTGAAATTCAAAATACATCTGAACGTCCCACTCTCCACTACTACTTATATTTACTCCCATTTTGTCTTTTACCTCTCTTTGTCTTTCCTCTTTAATTTAGTCTTCCCTGAATTTAATGGCAAAGGTTCCATAGGTGTCAACAGTGTTGGTGTTCCAAACTAAATATGCCTAGGCAGCTTGCTACGCAAAAAAAGAAATTGATCCTACCTCTACTTCAGCTGCGTTTTGAAAACACGTAAAACGATGATGAGGAAGGAGCTATTCATTCATCTTTTCATATTCTCCCTGTTTAATGTAACCCTGTTTCACAAAACCCTCTAAATGATATAATTCAGCTACATATCCAATTGGTGAACTCCCCATCAAGATATTTATCAGAAATAATGAGTTTATTTTGCCTAGCTTCAAACATCTGCAATGTAGGTAGCTACATCTGAACTAGTGAATATTGGTTCCCTTTACAGTAAAGAGGCATTTTTTAAAGTAAACTCAACTTCTTATTTTAAGCATGTACTTAAGAATATGGAGACTTTTGTTTTAGATTTCTCTATGTCTTAATTTTTTCTGATAAGAGACAATGCAAATAACTCAGCTGAAAAAGTAACCAAGAATTGTTCAAAAATACTATCATATTTATGAATGTTCCAGTATCTTAAGATCCACACTTATATATAAATGTATGTAAATAAAAATTAAAGTATATACAATAATCTACAATTACATGCACAGGCATTTTTCATAAGGTTTTAAAAAATTCCACTACCGAAGGAAAAAAGAGTTGGTATAGAACACGGTATTTGAGATTTGAGAAGTTCTGGTACAATCGGCCAGGATATATTGTCCAACATTTCCAATGCAGTATAGCTATTTGTATGGTGATATGACAGATCCAATTCTGATCAGGGCTTCTTTAACTATCACCACTTCTTCAACTTCATTTTTACAGAAAAACAAAATATATTCTGTTGCTCTTTGTTCTGTTCATAGCATGTTCAAGCAACATCAGAACTGGCATCACTAGATGAGTAATCAAACAGGTGGCATCCAAACTAGTTTTTGATGTGTGCCCAGACAAGACATGATGCAGCTGGCAGATTATTTTGCATGCCAAGTAAGTCTGATAAAGAAAAGCAGTCTTTTCAAAACCAAACCAAAAACCCAAACGGATGAAAAAAAAAAGCAAGGAACAATTTTTGAAAACAGAGCAGACTTTGTTGCTGGAGATTACAAAAAGCCTGGCACTCTTGGCTAAGCTTTTCAAATATTGCTCATGAGATAGAGCCTCATTCCTGTCTTGGCAAGTCTGCTTCTGTGAACTTGGAGGAGCTGCACAATTTTATGGCTTAGAGCACTCCCCGCTGCCTTTTAGGCGTCATTAAGTTTATCTGAATTTCCAGAGTAACTCAGCCAACCATAAAAAATGCAGAAATATTGATATGAACTTAACAGATACAAATACAGAGGATAGAACAAGGCTTTACTTAAGTGCAAGATTTGGAGTCAAATGTGTTTGGCAGGAAAACAGGACAACTCTGATCTATTTTGAGAATGACAATCCCAATCCCCTGGAGAAATATGATAATAACTTTTGTCTTCTTATAAATATTCTATATGCAGTGGAGATCAAAGTGACATGATCATAAGGAGGAAAATTTCTGTCCTGTACTTAGTATTTTCTCTGATGTTATAACTTAAAAAAAGATATGTTATAATAAGATCAATTTTCCTCCACAATCCATTACTGTAAGAAAAGGCATTCCAGAAATGTCATGAAAAATGAAAAAATTTCATACCTTTGGTTTGAGATCTCTGGGGATTTTGTTAGTATTAAAATGCAAATACCTCCACAATGAACAAATTGAAAATAGCATTAAAATGACATCTCTTGCTTTCAAAATTTCTGAATAATGTGGCTAAAAAATTCAAATTGTAAAAAAAAAAAAAAAATTCCAAAACTCTATTTGGAAAACCAAACACCCAAAAAATGAGTACTTCAAGCATGTTTTCATTGCAAAAGAGAAGTATAAATATATAAATATATCCACACCTACACATTTTTTAACTTTTAAAGGTATGACTCAAAATAAAAACGTTACCTGAAACTTACTTCTCAACTTCTAATTTACCTCAATCTGATTTTTAGCCACTAAACTGAAACAAGGATCTAAAACAATTATAAGGTTTTAGCATGTGTAACTAATCAACTGTAAGTTTTGCAAATTTCTTAATATAGATACTTTCTGGAAGGCTACTGATTATGTGATTAGTTTAACTTTAGTATAGAATTCTTTAGCCTAATGACTGTGTGATTATGTTCAACGGCCTACTCTCGTAGTTCTTAGGCTGTATTTCCTCAATGTTAACATTGTAACTGTGTAAACGGTTAATCACGACTAAAGCAGGCCTCATGAAAATTAAAACAAAGAAGAGTTAAGAGCAAGGACTGAGAGATTAAAGAGAACGGAGAAGATATCTTAACCTTGAGCATAGAGACAGACTGGCGGGAGTGCTCAAACAAGGATGATAAGAAGGAACCGCTTGGCTGAACAACAGAAGGGGCAAACATCCAAGGAGAAGAAATTATCCTCAAAAGACCGGTGACCATAAAAGGGAAAAGGGAGTAGGGGACTAACTCCCCAAACAACCACCGACGACCACCTGAGACCCCTGCGCATGCGTAGTGTAGTTTTGCAATGCCAGCATTATGTAAATACAGTAGAGAAGCAAGGAGGCAGTGATTTCTTGGAAAATGTGTGAATATTCATGTCTTTAAGGTATATAAAGGATGAACTCCTGTTTCAGCACATGCATGTTAGGAGGAGATATCCTCCATGCATCCAGCGCTGCAATAAAGACGTCTGCTTAATAACACTTTGATGTTATTGAGTTTAAATTTCTTTAAGATTTGAATTAAAACACTAATTGTAATACTAGCAATTGCATTTTATTTTTATGGTCACAAAATATTTTCCTTTAAAAGAAAGACAAGCATATGAACAATTTATTTAATGATTTAATAATATCCTATTTAACAAAGTATTCTAGTTCCTAAGGAAATTAATTATTTTTCAGTTAGTACATTTTTTACTGTCTTATATAATAGACTTAGCTACATTTTTTGTCTTTTTTTTAACTTATGAAGAAGAAAAGCGCTGTCTTATGTTACATATAGTCCCAACAGTTTAGATAGCCACATAGTAGCTCTGAAAAATTATGTGATAAAATGATCTGTTAAATATATTTTTTAAAACAAGAAAAAAAAACCCAAGGGCTTCTGTGTCAAGTTATGTTGTTATAAACTTAAATTTTGTTGGATTCATAGACCATGGAATGCAGATGTGAAAGTCCTCATTTAAAGGAGGACTAAAATTCAAAGAAATAATTCAAGAAGCTTCTGTATCATGAATGGTGTTTCTAAGGTCAGTTTGGTAGATGCTTTTATCTTCAATCCTCAAGCCTCACCCTGTGTAGAGTTATCATAGCCTTGGGCTACTTTTCCCAAAAGACTCTTAGTCAAATTCTTCTACCGAAAGTAATGTTTTTCTTTCAGAGGATATGATGGCATCCCATGAGTGCAATGATAACAGTCCCAGCTGAGATCCCAGGGAATGCTACAGAGTTATCCTTTGCAACACAGGTGAAAAAAGGTCTTCTGGATACCACTACCTGAATAGTGGTTCTTTGCATTTCCTTTGCACAATTATCAATAATCCAGTAGCATACAAAGCAACGGGCAACAAGACTTGATACCTGATGTGTTCCTTTAAATCATATTTTCTAGACTTAGACTGAACTTTTCACAGAACTTATATTTCAATACTGGAATACCACCATTTGCATGGAACACTTACTACCAGCACATCAGCCACATATCCGAAAATAGTGTCAATAAAGCAAAGACTGTAAGTGATATTAGAAAAAGCAAATGTTGTCAAAGACACAATTAAATTATACTTTTTGTTTGTTTTTTCTGTAAAGAGCATTGTCAACTGTTGGAATAACCAGGGGCAAGGAGAAGCTGTTTGACACCTTGCATACTGACCAAGAACTCGAACACTGAAAGCTCTAGTGTAGAAACTGGTATCCACAACATATCTAACGACACATATTCTTTTATTTTGCTTTCTCTTTGTTCTTGCAAATTATTTTTATGTAGAACCTCACTTCCACATGATATTTATTATTGTTCAATGTTCTTAAACATCACACTGAGTGTCTTTAATTCTAAGGGAACACAAGCTACTTGCTTCTTCCTTTGATGGTGCTCTGGAGCTAAAAGGTTTGAGGGGGTGGTTTTGGCTGCCACCCTATTATATTCATTTGAAGTTGTACAAGGGTTTCTTTTCTTTGCATTGCTTAGTGAGTGGTTCTTTTTCACAGTGAATTTGTGATGTTTTGTCCTTCTTTGGGCAGTACAATAAAAGCTTTTAGAAGCATCTTTTGAAAATGGCTTAGATGCCTTTATATTGAATACTTAATTGATCAGTGTTAATTTACATGAGCTAAAGACCTTCATTTTTGGTCCCTATTATATGCATTGCCTGATTATATTGTTTTGACATATTTGGGATTTGTATCCATGTGATACATCACTTTTCTGTGAGGATTCATACCACTGAAGGCACAGGTGGAATTTTTTTAGAGGCTTGTAGACAATCCAGTCATATTAGTCTTGTAGACAATCCAGTCATATTAGTCAGTATAAAAATGAGTTTTGGTGTCCAAGTCTGCATGTAAATTAGCAATATAAGAAAAGAAGTGAAGGGTTATCACTTGGGTTTTTGGTTTGTTCATTTTTTTTCCCCCCAAAAAATTAAGGGACAGAGCAACAAAATGGCATTTCAAGGACCTGTTAAAAGCATAGGGAAAAATGGAGTGTAAGTCCCCTGGATCCTACATTTGCACAGATCCTACCTATCCTTACTCTTCATCTACTTTTCAATCACACGTATATTTGTAACACCAGTATGGAATAAAACAACTCTAGTTTAGGCATTATAGCAAGCCTACGTATGGGAGCAACAAGGCCTAGCAGACATGAGGATTTATTAGATATGGCCTAGGGTTCACCTCTTGAAATGTCATGCTTACAAACACCACAGAGCTATTGGGTCACAACTAAGAACTGGGAATGGAGAGTAGAAACCCTTTTGCTTAATTTCTGTCATCTGAAAATTAGATGCCTGGTTCAGGCATAACATCTGCTCTTCCCCTGCAGGTATGAAATCCAGCCCCATTAGAAGATAAAATGCCTGTGCATGTGACAGCTTTCTCCAACATCTGTAGATTTTAGTCCGGTAGCTTTGCTTAGATATCTAAATTGTAAGTGACTACAGTGAGATGAAGTGAATCTCATCCCAAAAGTTGGAAGAGAGAGACAGGCTCCTTAAACCAGGCCTTGCCTGTAACTGACTGTGTGGATTTTTCTCGTCTTTCAGAGAAACCAAAACCAAAGATTTTTGCTTTGTCCTGTGGGGCACTGAGGTGTTTAGATACAGCTTAAAGAAGGTTAAGAAAACTACCACCATGACAGCATGCAGTACATGATTGCCATAGAAAATTTGGTTAAGCAGTCAACTGTGGGTGAAGACTCTTTTTTAGAAGGTATTCTGTAAATTTCTCAGGATCACATCAAAATTTCTCTTGTGAATATTTCCCTTCCCCTCCAGTGTGCTGTACAGAACTGATGAACTTATTTTCCTGCCTTTAAGCAAACACCATTTTCTGTTGTATCTTATTCCCATTTCAGTCTTTTTCAATATGTTCACATTTCTGTATCCTTTCTGATTTGAACAGTAGAGCTTTCCTTAAGAGCAGAAGAAGCTTGGTCATTTGGTGCCCCATCCAGAGCTCAGATAACACCTACATAAATTCAAACTACAGCACCAACATCAGCAGGGTTGCTATGAGTGTAACCTGATGTCACTGTGAGGTATACTGGTGCTCTACATTCAATTACAAAAACACAGTTTGAATGGTTAGATTGCAGTTGCTTTTATGGAGAACAAATACATCTTGTTATTTCTACTTAAGCAATGTAATAAAAATAGGATTATTAGAACTGTGTCAAGTTGTTATGACAACCTGAATTTGGGCCCTAAAAAATTGTGTCTGGTTTCGCTCGAGTGTTAATAATAGCTTTCCAGCTGAGGAATGCTGCTTAAATTCTAGGTAGGTGAAGCCTCTGGAAAGTAGCTGGTGGTGTTAAAACATGTAGCAGTCATGATGATTGTGAATAGTAAAGACTCATTAATCTGATAAAGAACAGTAGGAGAAATGGGCAACAATCAAGTTCAGCTTCTGCAATGGTTGAGTGATATATGAGGTCATAGCTCTGCTGGAGGTGGCTTATTGCTGGAGGTATTAGGATCTTCTATCCCTTCCTCACTAAAATCCAGCCTTCCTCTCTCTTGAAAAGGTTCAGGGAAAGTTACTTCTCTTGCTCAACTGCATACTTTCTTATCCATGCCTAATATTTTATTGCTCAAGACCAAACGTCAGAAGACATAATGCGGGGCCTTGAAGTTCTAGTAACCCCGCCAAATAGAAAGAATCATAGAATCATAGTGGCTTGGCAATTACATCAGCCAATTTCCTCAGGACCCTGGGAAGCATCTCATCAGGTCCCACAGACTCGTGCATGTCCAGGTTCCTCAGGTGGTCTTGAACCTGATCTTCTTGTACAGTGGGAGGCACCTTGCTCCTCCAGTCCCCATCTTGCAGTCCATCCCCTTGAGAGGTGTGGGAAGAAACACAGCCAGTGGAGATTGAGACAAAGTCACAGGGTACCTCACTCTTCTCCTCAGCCATTGTTACCAGTTTGGCAGTCTTGCTCATCAAGGGGGGTACACTTTCTCTGACCTTCCTCTTCTGGCTGACATACCTGTAGAAGCCCTGCTTATTATTCTTTGCATCCCTTGCCAAGTTCAGCTCCAGTCATGCCTTGGCCCTCCTGACCTCATCCCTACACAACTGGGCAGCATCCCTGTACTCATCCCAGGATCCCTGTCCCTGCTTCCACTGCCTGTGCATTTCCCTCTTGCCCTTTAGTTTGCCTAGCAGGTCTCCACTCAGCCATGCTGGTCTCTTGCCTTCCTTTCCTGATTTCTTACACCTGGGGATCGAGAGCCCTTGCACTCTATGGAAAGCATCCTTAAAGATCTGCCAGCTCTGTTCTGCTCCCTTGTCCCTGAGGGCAGTTTCCCAGGGGATCCTATCGACTAACTCCCTGAAGAGCTGGAATTTTGCTTTCCTAAAGTTTGGGGTCCTGACTTTACACTTCGTCTGCCCCATATCCCTCAGGAGTGTGAACTCCACCCGTGCATGATCACTGCAGTCCAGACTGCCTCCAATCTTGGCGTCTCCAATCAGCTCACGTGCGTTGGTGACCAACAGGTCCAGTATGCCATCCCCTCTGGTAGGGCTGTCTATTACCTGGCACAGGAAGTTCTCCTCCATGCACTCCAGGAGTCTCCTGGATTGCCAGCAGCTTGCCGTGCTGCTTTTGTTTTGCTATGCCAGCAGATGTTGGGGTGGTTGAAGTCCCCCAGCAGGACAAGAGCCTGGGAGCATGATGCCTCCTGTAGCTGAAGTCAGAAGGGTTCATCAATAGACTCCCCTTTATTGGGTGGCCTCTAGTAGACACCAAACACAAGGTTCCCTTTGTTGCCTCGGTCCCCCAATTCATACCTATAAGCTTTTGACTGGCTCATGGCTATTCCTCAGGGACAGCTCTTCACACTCTACCTGTTTCTTGACGTTGAGAGCAACACCTCCTTCCTTCCTTCCTCGCCTGTCCCTCCTGAACAGCCTGTAGCCATCAATAGCCACACTCCAGTCATGGGATTCGTCCCACCAAGTTTCAGTAATGGCAACCAAGTCAAAGCTTTCTAGCAGCATGGTGGCTTCCAGCTCCTCCTGTTTGTTGTCCATGCTGTGTGCACTGGTGTAGAGGCACTTCAGCTGGGCTGTCAGATGTGTCACACTCTTAGAACCCCCTTTAGTTCCTCTGAGGTCTTTCTCTGGTGCAACAGGCTGAGGGACCTTGCTAGCACCCCATCCCTCTAACCTTGGCATGTCATCCCACAGTTTGTTATGGGTAAGCCTGATATTATTCCTCTCCCACTTCGAGTCTAGTTTAAAGCTCTGTCAATAAGTCCTGCTAGTTTGTGAGCAAAGACCCTCTTCCTCCTTTGAGAAAGGTTAATCCCATCTGATGCCAGCAAGCCAGGTGCCGTGTAGGCCGTCCCATTATCAAAAACTTCAAAACTATGGTGGTGGCACCTGTCAGGGAGCCATGCAGAAATAGACTGGGCCTGTTTCTTCTGATGTCACTGCTTGCAACTGGAAGGAGGGGGGAAAAAATAACCTGTGCACCAGATTCCCTTACAAACCATCCCAAGGCCCTGAAGCATCTTTTGATCGCTCTTGAAGAAGAGGGAAGAGACAATCCTTTTTATTTCTTCTATACGTCCATGCTCACGCTTTCTGCCATGTGTTCAGAACACTGAGCAAAATGCCAACTTCTATATAATGCCTGCAGTTGTAGTAGGAAGACTTCTTTTTTCCCTGCAGCGTAATATACTAAGATGATCAAGTAATCAGAGAGCAGAAGGTCCCATGTTTGTCTCCATGTTTCATTCAAAAAGTATAGAACGAAGAACTTAAACTACTGAAAAATAATAGTAGTTAGCAGGCACTTTCTTATGCACAAAACCTTTTTCTTTGACTTAAAATTCAGTATTAGGGCATCTAGTTACATTAAATGTTTTGAGATTTGCATAATTTTTTTCCTGTATATTCTGAAGCAAAGTAAGATAAACCAATATGGGAAATATTTACTTTCTATTATTTAACAAAATTTTAGGATTTAACACTTTGAAACAACATGTGTCTCAAAATTTCCTTTGGCTAGTATTGCAGACAAAACTGAGAAAAATATTTTTTTTCTAAATTACACTATTTCATTTGGCCAAAAATACTTTCCCCATCTGTAATTTTTCTAAATAATATTATTTTTAGATATAACATACATTTTTATTTTTGAATTGTTGATTAATCAAAACCATTATTTCCTTATTTATATTCATGATACTTAATTAACAGCTTTTACTACAACAATTCAGAATGAAACTATTCCTTCTGCCTTAAATTATTTTAAATTTTTAGTGACTGAACTGATACTAAAATTTCACATCTTTTTGGCATAACTACAGTGACACATTTTTAACTGGCCATCCTATTGCAAGAGCTGTCGTTGTACTTATAATTCATGCCTGGTCAAAGTAGAACTCCGACAGCAAAACCAAGCCATGTTCAAAATGATAAGTTTCTATAGTTGTAAAAATGTGGCACTGAACTACTGTACTTTATAAGTGAGGGTGATTGCATGGAAACACGTTCCTCCTCATTCTGTACCTCTGGAATCCATGGGAGACCAGGAGCAATTTATTGCGTTTCCGCTCAGTGCAGCGCCGCAAGTTGTTTTCGCTATACATTGAAGTTATTTCCCATATGAGTCATCAAAGGTCTTTGTTGATCCCCAAACTATGTTCTGATGGGCCTGTTAGCAGCTACTCATATTTACCAGAATAGAAATGTTATCAGCTACTGTTTCTGGGTTTTTTCTGTCATTTACAGAATGAGTAATGTTTTCATTGCTACATATAGATGCCTGTGTGTATGTATACACATCTGTATGTGTAAATATGCATATGTATATAAAAAGGGTGTGTATATGTGTATACGTATTTATTGTATATGAAAAAACATTTTTATATGGGAGCATAAGTACGTATATTTACGCATATGGTATATGCATATTGTATGTGTATGCATTTCTATATATAAGATATGTTAATGGGCTTTCCTGTGTGTACGTCTGTGTATGTCTTTTGATTTAATATTTTCTCTTTACATAGACATAAGTTCAGTAAGGAAGCAATATAGCAATAGAAACAGAGCTTAGTCTACAAAGAAAATTCTTACGCCATCAGTAAAACATAAGCACATAATTTCTCTCAGTCTCCTTTTCTGCTCTGCTCTTCTATTCTACCTGCTGCTATACCTCTTCTCTGGCTGATTTCAACTCCTGACTTTTGTCCTTTTAATCACACTACATCAGACTGCTAAAACTGTCTAGACAGTGCAAATACCTGGTTTTGGATCCTCTGCTGGTTCAAAGGGGCAGTAGCACCACAGATCTACATGTTTCTCACAAAGAAGGGCTCTGTCTACTAGAACTAGCAAAGCCTGGGAAACAGAGTATATACTGCAGGGTAATTTTCATTCTTCTAGCAAGATCGTGATCCTGGATTCATACAACAACCTCACAAGCTGAGAATTATAGCTGTTCAATGTAAGGTCCAAAACCAATGTAGTTCTGAAGTAAACCGGCATTCCTTTGAAGGTTTTCTGTTGGCAGCTTCTAATCCTTACATGAGGCGTTCACAATGGCAGCCCAGCCTTTGGAACCGTTGGTTTCCCAGACTGCGTACGTAGCTGTGGGATATATAGCCTGATGAGAGGGGCAGCATTTCCGCAGCTGTGGGCTGCCAAGAAGTAACAGGCCCTGGAGCTGCCACCCAGTAAGTGTCATCCCTCAAGTAATCTGTCCAGAAACTGGGCAAACTTTTCTTGAACTTGTTCGTTTGTTATTTGTTTTTTTTTTTTAAGTTCACTAGAATTTTTCTGATGTGTTTTCACAAAACATTTTGATTTTAAGTAATTGCCCTTGTCACATGCAAGCCGTATGTGTTTGAGATCTTCAAAGTAGTTCCAGCTATAAAACTGTGTCTCTTTTTTATTTTTACTTTTTTATTGGTGAACATTGGTAAATAGGTTGTAATAGACAAAACACAAGGATACTTCTACACTGTCACAACGTCCATCTTTAACCTTGAGGTGTTACAAGACTAAAAGAGTAGGAAATGAATAATCACATTTTCTTGGAAGTAATTTCTTCATTTACAGCTGTAGACTGAGATTTGCAAGATGATGATTCAGCTGGCAGTGTGGAACTTGATGAGAAATTATAATAAAATGGCTGTAGGCCAAACCCATAACAACTAGGAAGAAATCTTCCACCGACTCACATTTCCAAGACACACATATGCATAATGCTTTAGACTACATGTAAACATTTATTGGTATTGGCATCCAGCAATCAATAATTCTCAATGCTAGAAGCATTTTTGGGCAGAGCTAAAAGTAAATTTTGTTTTCACTGCATGGTTAGAAAATAAAAATATTGCCTCAAGGTTGAATTGCAAACTTTTCCTTCAGGAGCTATTCATAAATAGTAAAAAAAAAAAAAAAATATCTGGTGACTCCACTTAATTATAGTGCAGGTGGCATCAACAAAAGAGCTAATGAATATGGGAAGACTGTTGTTAAACTTGAAATTTTCTCTTCTTCTTGCCCTGCTTTCCACCTGCTACTTTGGACTCATAACCTTTCGGTTCCTGTAACACAGAACACATCTGTAGACAAGTGTCACAATTTTTCCCAAGAGACCTGTGTTGGAAGATTTTAACTTCTAGTTGAAAGAGCTTTAGATGGTTTGCCAGGATGTTACACTGCCAAATGGAAGACCTTGCAATGGAGTGGCATGAATAATGGATATCACAGATCTTGTCTATTTTTATTGTCAATATTCAGTGAGAAAGGACTAAAAACTATTTTCATCTTTCATTATCACCTTACGGTTACAGCTGCCTAACACCTGTGGGAACACCTTGATGTTTTTACATAATAGGCGAAGTACCTCAGCATGGACTGCAGCTGCTTGAACACTGGATATTTCACAGTATTAATTTAATCTCTAATCGTTACTACAGATGTTGCTACTCATCCTTCAGTGAGATGTATCCTATTGCAATTGTTGTGGAATATTTTAGCACAGCTGCGATTTTCTTTAATTTTCTCCATATTTTCCCCCAAACTAAACACACACAATCAGAAACACTCACATACATGTAAATGCATGCACATACATGCATAAAGATAGAGAAAGTCACAAACACATCAACGCTTCACTTGCTTGCTAGTCCCTCTAACTCTATGGAGGTCTTATGAATCAGAAATTTTTTTTTTATTTGCTGCTGATCAAATAGAATGTAGTGGAAGATTTTATGAACACTTTAAGGAAATATAATTACATAAGACACCCCTACACCTTCCTTTATGGTATAAATACAAACATCAGAAAAAGTCTGTTACAAGTATCTCATAGGCCAAAAATGTGCTTAAATCAGCCAAAGCAAAAGAAGATAGTGAAAAAACCAAACCAAATTAAAAAAAAAAAAAAGCACCCAAACCCCAATAATAGTAATTATAATAAAAAAACCAGGGTAACATAAACTTGCATTTTAAACTTTGAACATAGTTAGCATGTCAGGGAAGAAAGAAGTGATCGGGAGGAAGACGGCACTATTTTTCACAGTAACTTAAAATTCTGATAAGGGTGGAGACACACTGCTCTGATTAAATTTTGAACAATCCTATATCCAGCAGAGGAAGACATGACAAAGACTAAAGGCTGGAACTGAAGCTGAACACATTCAAATTATTAGTCTAAGATATATTTTCAGCACTGTGGGTTATTAACACTTAGATCAAATCACAAAATGTCTGCCACATTTTATGACTTTTGGGGTCTTCTCTAGCGCTCTTCAGTTGTGAAAAATTCTGAAATGAGGCTTATAACTAGGATGTAGCTTTAATATGAACAGATTTGTTATCATTTAAGTGAGTAAGAAAATTTCAAGACAGAAGAACTCTGTATCACAGCTGACTTTAGTAACTGTAAATATAAGTGAAGAAGTTATATTTCTTTAAAGGAACAGCTACCTTAATAGCTCTTAATGAGAAATGATGACCAGTGGGTTTCACCTCAGATGACTGGTCATCTAAAAACTAAATTCCTAATTAAGCTCTTGTCATAGCAGACAGAAGTGGGTAATTTATCCCATCGTAAAACAAGTGTCCAATATTGGTTGGCCTTCTGAAGTTGTACACAATTCCCTTTGGACACATGGGGAACTCATATATCAGAGATCCAAGTCTCATATGAATAAAATTTGGTGAGGTTTATCCCATGCTAAAATTCTTTTCTGAATGGTGTCTTAAAGTACAGTTCCTTCCATTTCAAGTTTGTAGAGGAAGTACAGATTAGATGTCCTACTGTTCTGTCTGCAAAATCTCTAAAATTCCAAAGAGTATAAAATCTTGCTCTTTGATGGCACATTTCCACAGCTTCCAGAAGATCTCCATGAGAACGACATGGCTGTTTTTGAAGACTGCATGCAGAAAAGGAGATGCCGTACTTTCCCTAAAAATCACTTTTCATTATCGCTAACTATAGGCACAAAATTCAGCGGACTGAAATTCATATGGACCTACAGCTCAGAACATGGGTAGACTCGGGTTGCATCGCCCCAGAAAATCAGCAAAAGCTCTGTCTGAAAAAAGCTACATAGAGGCATCCTTTGATGCATGATATAATCGCATTCCCATCCATTTAATACAAACCATGTTGATTTAGTGTATTTCTAGTTTCCTAAAAAAAAAAAAATTATCCACTACAAAATCAAATGACTCTCAGAATTCTAAGAATACTTCAGGAATGTTGTTACCTTTATCAATGTAATCATCAAAAGATGATCAGAGTCATCAAAAACATACACAGAGACTTTGCTTGTCCTAGTTCATTGACTATCTTGCCTTCTAGAGACTGAACTGTGAATTATCATTAGTGTGTTACGGGAAAACTGTATTTACACTTCTTTAAGCAATCATACAGTCCTTTTTGTCTTTCTTTTACTATCTCTTTCTCATTTGTGTTTGGTTTTGATTTTGTCTGTTCTTTTTCTGTGGCCAGGGCAGAATTCTCTGCTGCTTTCATCATTAATGCACACAAGGACCTTAAAACAGAGAAAGCCAGAAAGCAGAGCTTCTGAAAGCTGTTTCTGAGTTTTGTTTTTCTTAATGATGTGGAGCAGCAATGAAAATAAATTCACCCTCTTCACACTCATTGGAAGCCAACCTGAAAGAGTGTGAATTTTTAAAAGTGATAAAGGATGTTGTTTACTTTGGTATAAAAGTGTATGTACCCAAAAACTAAAAGTGTACTTTTCAACACTCATTTCTCAATTTTCTTCTGTGCTCATAGGCAGATTATTTTGTTTCACAGGAGTATATCAGTATAATCTTTCTGTTAGGTTGATAAAGGAATATAAAAACACACTGCATGTAATCAGCCTTATTTTGGACTTACATATATTATTGCATATATATATTAGTATGTTCTCCAACATGGAGTCCTAAGGTTGTCTGTTCCAGCGGAAAAAAAAAAGGAAGAAAGGAGTTTTTGTTTGGTTTTGGGGCTTTTTTTGGTTGATTGGTTGGTTGTTTGGGGGGAGTTTTTATTTTTTTAAACGTCAGTGCAAGGACTGTTTGTGGCGGACCAATATGCGGTTTCTGTCTTAAACATTTCACGTTTCCGAGGAACCCACACCTTTTTTTTTGGTACAATCCAGGGGGATCACGAACTTGGTTGTTGGTCTCCCGGGGAAGGAGGTCGTCCTGAACGACTCCTTTCGGGCCACGACACTGTTACATCCTTCAGAATGGACATAGAAGAAGCAGCGAGTGAGGAAATGTTAGAGGTCATTGGAGGGGTAGACTGCAGCAGCAAAAACGGAGAGAGATTTTACTCCACCCTCTCAGTGCACCAGGACCACTGCAGAAAATCAGCAACTCAGATTATATTCCCAGATGGTGGTGTTTTAGCATGTTGGTGAGACCTGAAAGATGCTATAAATTTATAAAGACCTCAGTTCATTTATCCGTTCATTTTCAAAAGCTAGCTACTGGATTTCTGCTACTTGATGAAGCTTCCCATTTTCCTTTCTAATAGTTTCATTAGGGTGTGTTTTTAGTTATGAAGTTTGGAAAGGTAAATCACCCTAGACTTAGATACCCAAAGGCAAGGACACACTTATTTCACACTTATTTGTGTGTTTACTTATCTAGTTTGTAGTCATGATGATTAAGTCAGCCTTTTGGATTTTTCAGTCCAATCTTTCACATATGTCCCTATGGTAGAAGAAAACATCATGATGGAGTCCCCCAAACAGTCCTTAGCAGAACTGCTCTATCCCCAAGACCCAACAAACTGACTGGCAACATAAGGGTCCCAGGAGAAAGGTCCATAAACATCTTCAGAGGTACTTTTTCTTCCCCAGAAGAGGCCTGCTAGTACATGCTCAGCACTGCATTAACAAAACTATGCTGCTTCTACTCCCAGAGTTTTCTGTTTAGCAGGAGTAGGGAGATCTCAAACCATATTGGATGAAAGCCCTATTATATTAGGCAAAGTACATAATAGACCTGCCCTCTGGCACTCAGTGACATGTCTTTTGAGGCCCTGTGAGGCAAATTGATTTCCTAAGGATATGCCTTGGGTGACATGACTTGCTTTTTTACCTCCACAAAAGAATGTTTCCTTGCAATGCTCTTTAGCCCAGTGGGACTGAACGCTGAATAAAGCATGTCCCATTGTAAGAACAAGAGCAGAATTTAACCTTTAGTCATTAGCACGTTGGTGCTACAGACAAATGTCTACAGGAACACAAGAAATTTCCCGTGAAAGTCAAGCTGCCTGCTTATTTTTCTGAGAATAAGGAGATGAAAACTTCCAATTCTAGATAAAACGCTATGTATGGGGTTGGACTTTTTCCCCTCCCGCTCCATCTCTTGAGATGTGTTGGCAGCTGGGAAGATAATATGTGTCACGCAAAATCTGCAACATCAACAGAGAGAGCAAGGGAATGGTCACATCCCCATCATGGTAATAATCTGAATCTATTCTTAAGGCATCAGCATCTTCATCCAGTCTCTGCCTGAATGACAGCTCAGAGTCCGCAAAGGCATCACAAGCTATCCTGGTACGCTGTGAGCAGTCAAGGAAGCTGAGAGCTGTTTATAAAAATCAGCATAGCTAGCTGCTTTTTCCAAACCAGTTTTCAATCATTGTATGCGTATGTAGAATATCTGTGTGGTAGCCTAATGCACTCTGTACAAATTAAGGAGAATTTCCATCTATGACTCTTTGTGATATCGTTTTTGTTCTTTCTCTCTTCTATTAATAGAAAATCTGTCCATCAAGAACAAGGTCCAATTATGTTATCTACCATGTAAATAATCACTAAGAAAATGACAGTCACAGTAAGGAGAGAAAATAAAAGGTAGGAAAAACATTACTTTCCCTAAGGGGGGTGAAGTAGGGAATTATTAGATTAATATTGTGGGACTGAGGAGATCAAAATAACATGGGAAGTCTATGACAGGGCTCAGGAAGTTCTGACCTTCTTTTGTGTTTGCTTTTCTTAGGCCAAGGTTTATAAGACATGTCTAAGCATATGCTTTATTTAAGCATATGATAATTTTCTTTGAAGACCTTTACTGAAATTTTAGTGGGTCAGCCTTTTGTTGTTGCAGATTATGGCTGATTGCAAACATCCTCAGGGTGCTGATATTCTGCTCGTATTTTAAACATCAGTTGTTCATATCAGAAAGCAGTATCAGACAAGGCTCAGGGGTAACCCCGAAGGCATAAGTCAAGGAGTACTGAAGGTCAAACCTGAAGAAAATTGCCAAAACTATTATGGGAATCATCCTTTCCTTAGCTTCTAGAAGGCCACAGACAGCTATCTAAAAGTCTTACTTTTTAACATCTTAGAAGTTAAGTGAGCCAGTATGAGAGAAGTGACCTGTACTGAAGATTAGCTTACACACAGCTGAGGTGCTTCAGTCCATAACTATGACTTAAATACATACAATCTTGGCATGGGATAAACCTGTGCAACAGCGTATACCTTCATCATGAAGCAGAGATTTGCCTCCACATTTCTTAGCACAAATCCTGAGTACTGTCCAAGGAAAATCTTGAGTCTGCATGAAGCACAGGTTTTAGGGGAAACAAGACAGAAATTATCTACAGTGCATTCAAAGAGCTGCTCTGTTATTTCAGTGAAGGGAGTAAGACCCTAAAACACCTCTTGGAAGGTGAATATGGACAGTTAGAGAGAGTTAAACACTTTGAAATAAGGTCCACAAAGAACATTGGACTAAGCAAGAGCTCTCAGAGTAGGGGAAAAGAATAGTTGAACTTAAAGAAAGTCCTCATTCCTCTAAAGCTTAGATATTACAGTGCAAGCACTCAGTTGAACCCCTTGTACAGTCCCTTGAAGATTAAGCTTCAGCAATGGTTGACGTGGCTTCCCTTACCACTGCCTAGGTACATGTCTCCACCAGCAGATTGTCTTCTTTTGTTGAAGCTGGTTTGCATTTCTTGGGCTATTTAAAAATTACTTGAGAAAAAAAAACGAGTAGACGTGAAAATCCCGGAAGAACAGAAATGGTAGAAAATCGCATGTAGCTGCTTCTGAAAGGAGGAGATGACTGAGCGAGGATTTTAAGGTGGTCAAGTTCAACATCAAGTTTAGTTACCTAAGTTAATTAATTTCTTATAGGGATAACTACTATGTATTCAGGAATACTGAAAGTATTTTCTGGCTACAACATAGAAAGAGACGTGTAGACAAGGAAACAAATGCCATACCTCAAACTTTGTTGATATTAGAGGAATATTCTTTCTTCTCTGCCTGTATTTACTTACTTCAGTAAATGATTTTACGTTAACACTATAAAATGAAGTAAGATACTTAGCTGTTTTTTTAAGAAACAAAATTCAAAAGGAACCAAACAATTTTCCCCATTATTTTGAGGTTATTTATTCATTTCCAGATGACCAGCTTTTGGCCAGTTAAATGTCTTAGGTAATCCCAGTTTTGTTACTTGAACATATATGCAGGTACACATTGCCAATACTGTGTTTCCTGCTCTAGGTTACTCAGTGTCATCATAAATTCCGTATGCAACTCATGCAGTACGTGGCAGTGAACAAATAAATGTATCCTACTTACGGCTACAGATTAGATTTGACATGAGAAAACCAAGTCACTTTCTTCTTTAAAGTTATATGAACCCACTGTTTTGACTTTCCTCAAAACTACAGTCACCATAAAAATGTAAGACATGATGAGCTCTTGTTTTTCTTTGTCTACTTGTTGGAAGTGTTTTGTTTTGCCTGACATTCTCAACAGAGACAAGGACAGAGAGTTTCCACTTGAATAACTGAACTTGAAAATTTAAGTTATTCGAGTATACATCTCTAAGACTATTAAAGGAAAATGATCATTCCCAAATACACTATACTTGCATAGGACATTTTGCAAAGACTATAGTGCTGCAAATAAACAAAGGAAGCATATAAAACTCTTTCCATGCATCAGCTGGATGTTTCAGCCAATGGACTATTAAATACAGTAGGATATCCCCTATCTGCTCTTCTTCCTGCCTTTGTTGATTTTTTTTTTTTACTGCAAGGAGGGAGACACTTGATTAGACATTTAATTAAAAAAAAAGAAAAATCTTTGTTCTGAATCTAAAGTGGAAGAAGTTGACATTTCCCTGAAAGAGGTAAATATTCACCATGTGCATTTTATAAAGAATATCCTCAAGACTGGGATATGTGGACTTCACTATGTAATAGTAATTATACAGATTTAGGCAGACGGAAAGAGTTAGTATGGCTTTGGTAACAGAAAATTATGACGTAGTATCCTCCTGGAGCTCTATGACAGTGTCCATCAAGGAGACCCAATAGACTCTGTATATTGAGAGCAGCCCTGCCAAGAAGCACTTGGGGGTACTGGTGGATGGAAAACTGGATATGAGCCGGCAAATTATGCTCGTGGCTCAGAAGGCCAATCGAATCCTGGGCTGCATCAAAAGAAGTGTGGCCAGCAGGTTGAGGGAGGGGATTCTGCCTCTCCTCCGCTCTGCTGAGACCTGCAGTACTGCGTCCAGCTCTGGAGCCCTTTGCACAGGAAAGACATGGACTTCTTGGAGAGGGTTCAGAGGAGGCCACAAAGATAATCAGAGGGATGGAATAGTTCTCCTAAGAAGACAGGCTGAGAGAGTTGGGATTGTTCAGCCTGGAGAAGAGAAGGTTCTGGGGAGACCTTCTTGCAGCCTGCCAGTACTTAAAGGGGATTTATAAGAAAGATGGGGACAGACTTTTTAGCAGGACCTGTTGCGATAGGACAATGTGTAATGGTTTTGCAATAAAAGAAGGCAAGTTTAGACTAGATCTTAGGAAGAAATGTTTCACAATGATGGTGTTGAAACAGTGGACCAGGTTGCCCAGAGAGGTGGTAGATGCCCCATCCCTGGCAACACTCAAGGTCAGGTTGGATGGGGCTCTGAGCAACCTGATCTAGTTAAAGATGTCCCTGCAATGTCCCTGCTCATTGCAGGGGGGATGGAGTAGATGACCTTGAAAGGTTCCTTCCAACCCAAAGATTCTATGATTCTGTGATTCTATGATTCTATGATTATGTTGAGATTATCAGAAATCCTTTGAACAGTGGAATTGTGAAGTTGCAGACAAGAACTTTCTAGTAGTCTAGGGCGGCCGCTGTGAGGAGTGGCCGGGGCTGCCCGGTGCCGGACACAGCCGGTCCCAGCCGGTCCCAGCCGGCTCCAAGGGCCCCAGCGCAGGACACAGCTGAGCCCCGCAGCCAAGTCCGGGGCGCCGGGGGGAAAACAGGACTCAGGAAGGGCCCAAGGCGGCCCCGGCAGAGGAGGAGGGAGCCCAGGAGGCGGCAGCAGCAGAGGGAGCCCGAGGCCGGAGGAGGAGGAGGGCGGGAGGGGCTGCAGGCCCGGAGCAGGGATCCCCCGCAGCCCTGGAGAGAGCCCGCGGGAGCAGAGACCCCCCCGCAGCCCGGGGAGGGCCCCAGGCCGCAGCAGGGGGATATTTCCTGCAGGAGCTGCGGCCGTGGGGAGCCCGGGCGGGAGCAGGAGTGAAGGGGTGAAGGTGGGGCTGGGAAAGGGGGCAAGAAAGGTGATGTTTTAATGTTTGCCTTTTTGTTTCCCACTACCCAAATCAGTAATGTATGTATTTTTTATTTATTTATTGGAAGTAGTGAAGGAGTTATGTTGAGGCTATGATAAAAAAAGGGGTGGCAGCAAGGTGTTGTTTTAATAATTTGTTTGTTTGTCAGTAACGAAATGTGTTTTAATTGGCAGCAAATTAAATTACTTTCTACCAAGTCTGTTTTGCATATGATACTAACTATTAAGCAAGTTACCTTTCTTTTTCTCAACCCACAAACTTTTCCACCCTGTTTTCTTCCTCTGTCCTGTTGGAAGGAAGAAAGAGCAGCTGGGTGGGCATTTGGCAGCTGGTCAAGGCTTACCTGCCATTGTTACCTACTACTGTGGGGAAATGGGAAGTTTGGGAGCCCATGATGACAAGGGGAAAAGATTCCGTTCACTTTGATAAGTGAATATTCTCTTCCCTTTTTTAAGGTAATTACTACAATAGTGGTATGAGAGTTCTATGTTATCTAGTCACTGGGAATTCCTGCAGAGAACTGAATCAGATATTTTTTTTCCCCTTCCAGAGTACGTTAACTTTTCCCAGCTTACTTTGACGTGGAAACACTATTAATTGGCTTCAACAGAACTGTCTGGCTATGCTGAGCACTAATGATAAAGCATCTTCGTTTTCTAGCTCTAAGCATGAATTTAGAATTTCTGTTGCCATGGATGAAGTTTAACATTGAACAGAATATCACTGAAGAAAATTGATCCTATTAAATTCACCTGTTTCACGGCTGAACCATTTTATAGCCAGGCAGTAATTCTTGAGAGATAGGCTATTAATAACAGGTAGGATGAAGCTCTTGTTTGCTTTACTGTGTATACAATCTCCTGCAATAGCAAAGTATCAGAAATATTTGCAAATGGTGTAGACTGGTGTAGATGAGATGGATGGCAAATAACTTGCTTTTGCAGGGTTTTGCACACAGACAAACAGACACCCAGACACACAAACACATGTTCATATACATCCAGGAACACTCAGGCAAAAAACTGGCATTCCTGAGAGATCAAGGAACTTAATTTTATGATACTAATTTTGGAGGCTTTTTGTAGGGGGGGCGGAGGGTGTTGCTGTATATTTTGTTTTAATGACTGTGTCAGGAGATAAAGAAATGTGTCACTGTGTGGTTTTGCAGGGTACTGATTTTTTTGGTGACTGGTATGGATAAAAGGAAAAAAGTGAATGTAGTCCAATAGGTAAATCACAGGAATAGGGCTCAGAATATGCTATGTTGTCGTAACATAACAATGATTTTCTTTGGGTGCTCAAACAAACTGTGTTGACTCTCACTTCTTGTCTGTAGATTCTGGAATTCTGTCTTGGGTTCATCCAATGCCTTGAGTATTGGAGCCTGGTGGCTAAATGCACTACAATACAAATAATTAGTAGACAGAAAGTAAATACATTTTCAGAGTAAAAAAAAAAAAGTAACAAATCACAAAACAATGGTTGCTCTTTTGCTCTCTGGCAACTTCTGAATATACCCAGCAACAGGCAGCCTGAATAAAGATTTTCTCTATTTTCAAAGTTTAACTGACATAATCATATGGTTTGTAACCCGTACTTGTGTTATCTCAGTGGCTGGTTCACTGTGGATATTACAATATTTCAAAAAATGGGGTCTAGAACTGCTTATTGCAGTAGAGGGAAATGAATGCTTTCTATCTTTATTCCTTCCTGGTTCTGCTACTGTCCTGAGTGAAAAGTGATGATTTGAATTGAGTTAAGAAACAGGACATGAATCTGTCTCCTAGAATGGGAATCATCTGTACTGGTTTTGGCTGGGACAGAGTTAATTTTCTTCATAGTGGCTCATAAGGTGCTGTGTTTTGGATTTGGGATGAAAATAATGTTGATTTATTACATTTATTACAAAAACACACTGACGTTTTCAGCTGTTGCAAAGCAGTCAAGGACAGTCCAGCTTCTTGTGCTGGCCAGCCAGCGAGATGGCTGGGGGTGCACGGGAAGCTGTGAGGGGGCACAGCCAGGACAGCTGACCCAGGCTGACCAAAGGGATATTCCATACCATAAGACGTCATGCTCAGTATATAAAGCTGGGTGAATAAGGAGGAAGGGGTGGGGGTACATTCGGAGTTATGGCTTTTCATTTTCCCAAGTAACCATTGTACATGATGGAGCCCTGCTTGCCTGGAGATGGCTGAACCCCTGCCTGCCCATGGGGAGTGGTGAATGGATTCCTTGGTTTGCTTTGCTTGCGTGCACGGCTTTTGCTTTACCTATTAATCTGTCTTTATCTCAACTCACAAGTTTTCTGACTTTTACCCTTCTGATTCTCTTCGCCATCCCACCCGGGGGGAGTGAACGAGCGGCTCTGTGGTGCTTAGTTGCTGGCTGGGGTTGAACCACGACAATGTGATGAAGCTCTGCTTCCTTGGACATAGCCTGCTGATGGGCAGCAGTGAATGTATTCCTCATCTTGCTTTGCTTGCCTGTGCAGCTTTTGCTTTACCTTTTAAAGTGTCTTTCTCCCAACCCACAAGTTTTCTCACTTTTACTCTTCTGATTCTCTCCCTCATCCCACTGCGAGGGAGTGAACAAGCGGCTGTGTGGGGTTTTAGCTGCCTGCTGGGGTTAAACCAAAACATCATCTCATCAGAGTTTGACAGCTCCACTGAGCTGATCACCCTAGGCTGTCCTTGCACTAATTGGAGAATTATAGACATGAATTTTAAGAAGAACTGAACTGGCCCTTAACAGGGCCAATTTCTATCGAGTGGATATAAAGAGATTCTAAGTAACACCAATATAGATACATAGACCTGTACTGGAGACAACTCATTTGATGAAATGCATCCGAATAGTACAGGAGTGGTGCAGACTCTTTAATCACTAGGCTAAAAAATTACCATCTTTAAGATCTATGCATACTTAATATCCTATTCTGAACCAAACAGCTGCAAATGGTGAGACTGTGCAGAACACTCTAAGGTAGTCAGGGAACTCTCATAGCAGTTAAGGTACCTAATGGGTTCTAATGCAAATAATATCTATTTGAATACATGAGTTTCAAGTGGAGGAAACCCCTCTTTCTGAAAAATTGTTACCTCAGTGTTATGGCCACTTCCGTAGTGCGTGAACACTAGACAACAGCCAAAGAGAGGATTAACAATCTCTTACAGTTCATCCTGTGACAGTACAAGGCTGCATCTTAGGATGGTAGTTAACACCTCCTCCGTTGCTGTGTGAAATAAAGCCCAATCAGCTGCGTGTCTTGTGTTTCCATTGCAGATACTCTGAACTGAATGGCTTTTCACGTATTACTTTGGAAGCAAAACATTTTGTACTGTCTGATAATGAAATGAAAATGCCATGAGAGAGAAACAGACTGGTACAAGCTATGAAATGCCTCAGAAATCGATTAACTTTTATTTTTGGCCTAGTTGCCAAACCATCTATTCAACTTGATGCTCTATTGTCAGGGTCCTAAGCAGGCTCAAGCCTCCTGGGAATTTAGGTGGCTGAGTTAAGGTGTTCATCTGCCAAGGATTCTGTCCTGAGAAGACCAATTGTGAGGCAAGCTGAAGAGGGGGCTGGTCAGAGCTGATTTTAAGCTGAGCTCTTACTACAGGCTCCTGCCTATGCAGCATTTATGTCTATGTCTGGTCTTCTGCCTCCCCTGTCCTGACCTGGACCTCCTTCCTGGGCTTTCTGGCTTGACCTGACCCATCTCACAGAATCACAGAATCATTAAGGTTGGAAAAGATCTTTAAGATCATCAAGTCCAACCATCAACCCAACACCACCATGCCCACTAAACCATGGCCTGAAGTGCCACATCCACATGTTTTTTGAATACTTCCAGAGATGGTGACTTCACCACCTCCTGGGTAGCCTGTTCCAATGCTTGACCACTCTCTCCGTAAAGAAATTTTTCCCAATACCCAGTGTAAACCTCCCCTGGCACAACTTGAGGCCATTTCCTCTCATTCTGTCACTAGTTACTTGGGAGAAGAGACCCCCTTTCAGGCAGTTGTAGAGAGCGATAAGGACTGCCCTCAGCCTCCTCTTCTCCAGACTAAAGAGCCCCTGTTCCCTCAGCTGCTCCTTCCTCATAAGACTTGTGCTCCAGACCCCTCACCAGCTTCGTTGCCCTTCTTTGGACACGCTCAAGCACCTCAACGTCCTTCTTGTAGTGAGGGGCCCAAAACTGAACATGGGATTCGAAGTGCAGCCTCACCAGTGCCAAGTACAGGGGTACAATCACTTCCCTGCTCCTGCTGGCCACACTATTCCTGATCCAGGCCAGGATGCTGTTGGCTTTCTTGGCCACCTGGGCACACTGCTGACTTGTGTTCAGCCGGCTGTCAATGAGTACCCCCAGGTCCTTTTCTGCTGGGCAGGTCTCCAGCCACTCCTCGCCAAGACATCTCATTCCTGTACACTTGCTGGGTGATCCCCGGACTATGTATGAACCTGACCACTGTCTCCAGACCTGATCCTGATCCTGACTTGCTGCCCTGCACCCTGTTTCCATGTGAGTGGGGTCCCTGCTCCCACCGATCTTTCTACTGTGCTTGGCTCCTGGCTCCCTATCCCTTGTGGAGCAGCCAGACAGCACTGCTTCCAGACATAAAGCACAAGCCATCATGAGAAAATCGAGCAGCTGGTGGGTCACTGTGCCAGTTAGAATCCAGATGTCAACATTGTATTACATACGACACTCTGTAATGAGGGATAATCTTCAGTCTTGACTTAAGATCTGTCTATCACAATATGTAGACAGTAGATACAAATGATCTCACAGCAGCTTGTTTGACATTTTTTAAGAGATGCATATTAATTGACTATATAAAGTATCATTAGGACCAAATTAATTTAAAATATACACTGCAAAACTTTTCTGGAAGATGAGTGCTGGGTCAAAGACTATACTTCACATCTTCTGACATTTTTATCTGGGACCTGGTTTACCAGTACTTCAAAGCAAGCTGCCAATCACCAAATTGTACTTTGCAATGAAAACATGTTGGATTGATCAAGTGAATCTGTTTAGGGACTTCTATGAAACGATGCAAGACATGAAAAGGGAGATTATGATGATGATGGGCAGGCGGGGTTGGCTCATGAATATCTGTGCAGTTCCCTGAGAGTTTGATAATGGTGAAGTTAGAGAAGTTGAGATTAAGTGAAGATACTGCACTTGGCAAAGACCAGTGCTAGGAAATGTACTCAAATACTTCTAAAAGTGCATTTGGAACTTTTTTCCAAAATATTTGGAGGTTCACAGACTGAAAATGTTGAAAACGCTGTCCAAATGTAGAGGTGAAAACAGGGACTAGATTTCCTCTATTTCAGTCTGTTAAACCATGTTCTGTTCATTGAATTCCTCCTCTGGTGCCTAACTCCAGCTGGGAGCATTTGCAAATCTGAAGACAAAGTGCAGTACTACTTTAGAAAGACCTAAGTGGGTGGCTAGATTAAAGTCCTTTAGTAACTCTCTTCCCTCTCCTACTAAATTTGTTCCTGGCTTGATGTAATATGTAGCTGGCTTTCTAGTTTTGCTCCCAGTAGAAATGTAAATTTGACATAGAATTACCATTTTTTCCCAATTTCAGAGTAGATAAAGTGATGGGCACCTTATCTCTAGAGATGGTCTCTCCCAGAAGAAAACAGCAACACTGTCAGGGTTCAAAAGTTTTTTCATCTTTTTTTGTCAGGAAAATTGCAATTTTGGCAAACTCTATTGAATGGCAATTTCAGCTGACATATATTTTTGCCCCCCTTGAAGGGAAATAGAGGATAAAAAACTAAGATCTGTGGAAAATGGTGCTGAAGCTCAAGAAAGCTCACAAGAAACAAGCTCAAGAAAAAAAAAATCCTCTGGATGAAAGTTAAATTCTCAGCTCAGTTTCATATTTTCAATTTCTTTGAGGTAGACTTTGAGAGAAAATTATATAACTCCTCTAGTTTTCACTTCTTCATTTGGAAAGATGTAAGAGGTTTACATTTTGATAAGTCATTAATGAATTTAAGTAATCATTTTGATGGACTGAGTTTTCCAAATGTGACAGTAAGCATCCCTTTGGAAAGCAAAAGCATGCCAGAAGCAATCAGCCAAAAATGAAGCTACCTAGAAGTGACTCACATGTTAAAGTTTAGATTATTGGAATTACAGCAGTATAACATTATAAAAGTTCAGCAATAAATCTGCTTTGGTGATCATCTGCACAGTCTATTAATTTACATCAGTGTGGTGCAAATTAACAGCTAATAATGAAACATTCATTTTGATTTAGCAGAATTAACAGTGGTTTTAAATGTCCCAAATACCTCTTGTTCAGAGGGTGATGGAGAGAGGGGAGGACAATTTTCTGGTTTTGTAATCTACAGAACTGTTTGTTATCTTAAGCTTTGCCATAGCTACATTTTTGCTCTGTCTTGTGTGTTGATTTTGCAGCAGATCTGATGGGAATATGTAAAGTGAGATGAGTGAAGTTGAGCAGAGGAGAAGCCATTTCTCTGGCTCTTTTCAGGTCTCAGTTTTGTTTTTTTCACTTTGCACCTGAAAGAGAAGAATCTTCCTGAGCCAAACAGGATTTTGTCAAAAATGTGTGATTGGGTTCTAGTTCATTGTACCTCAGTAAAAATCACACAGGCAGGGTCTTGGAGCCAAACGTTTCAGTCCCAGTTAGGCACCTGATCACCCTGCCTGCTTCAGTCATGGTTTATTGGATATATCTTTCTCCCCACACAGTGCACACGGAGAGTGCACAGATATACACATATCTGTGTGTTAGCATCTGTATATATGTTTATATTTATACATATAAACAGGTATATTTTTCTCCTGAAAGCTTTGTGGAAACTATAACAGTGAGTGAGTAACAAAATTATTTCTGCTACCATTAATAACAAATAAACCATAACAGCTTAAAAAGCAGAAGGAAAGAAATACTTTTATTTTTAATATTTTATTTATTCAAAATGATATTTCGCAATTTTTTGGAAGTTCATAATACCAGCAGGTTCTGTTCTTAGTGGATGTAATTCCTCACATCCACATCAACTCAACTATAGATAATGTACAAGACTGTCACATCCTAATGGATGATGAGTTTTCATGTTTTCCTCACCTCTCAGCTGTTCCATGGCAATTTTGCCTGCCAGAGCACAAGGATTACAATACTTACAAAATTCTAAGTGGGACATGCTACCACAGGACATCTCCACAACCATACAGGCAACGCTCTGTTGTACGTTGCCTCTTGTTAGAAAATTAATGAAGTTCAAGGTCTTTTATGTTCTCCTCAAAATATTCCAGCACTTGGCTTAGGATACTTAAGGGAAAAAAATCACCTAAATCTTTAAGATGAGGAATCTGGTTGACAGTTTCAGTCCCTCGGTACAAGGGAGCTGTCTGCAGGTACAGGGGAGCAAATGAGAGAAAAATGGAATATTTTCAGGGGCAGTCCAAGGCTGCGAAGTAATTTACTTCAGAAACTTGGAACTGTCACAAGTGTCACCACTTTTCACTCTAAGTGCTTTCTCTAACAATACGTAGCAATATGCTTCTGAAGAAAAGGAATACACAAAATAAGTCACATCATTTCAGGTATTTCTCTCTCAGGGGCTAGTTGAGTGAAAAATTAACAGTTGAGAGTTATTAGTTATATAATTGAAAACACTGTGGGAAAACTTTAGATCCTATAAAGACAGTCTGAAATAGAATAGACCAAGACCAAGACCAAGACAGAACAAGAACAAAAGCAAGAACAAAATAGAACAGAATAGAACAGAAATTGAAAATTTTAATTGAATATATGGAAAGGCTACTACCTCATATGCAGGAAGATCAACATTCTATTTGTTGTATATAATAACCTTATACCTGAAGGCAAAACATGCAGTGGCAGCACTCAGTGATGGGTGATTTAATCAATATTATTCAGTATTTTCCTGTGTTCTCCAGTCTGTCCATGCACAGCCACCTGTACTCACATGCCTTATTGTCACATTATAATTTATTTAAGGCAAGATTGCATTTTTTGTGGTGCTTGTACAATTCCCGGTTTAATAAGTTTTTGTTTCTGCAGTGGAATTACTCAGTTCTGCTACAGTACAAGAATTGTGGCTGCTAAAAGCTGTCAACCCATATTTTGTGTTCTTTAACTGTAATATGTAGAGGGCATAGAGTTGAAGTAGGTCGGTATAGAGTTCAGTAGGACATGGATGTGACCTGTTCAGATCTAAAATGTTTATCTCCTCCTGTCTGAAAAAAACGTGGACTGCCTCCTTATGCAGCTCCAGTATTGTCTCTGTTAAGAAGTACAAGAATCATTGCCTCGTTTCCTACTTCTTCAATGTTTGTTTCAGAGCATTTGTTCATGTTTTCTCTCTGACTAATGAGCTGCCTTTCTATTCCTTTGCCAGAGTGCATTCCTAGCGTGTTTTCTTCACTTTAAACACAAAATTACTTACGGCAGTGAGAATTTTTGTTAAATTCTATCACAATTTCATTGTACATGGACACAGACTTTTCAGCTTTCTGCTCTCACTGACAGCTCTGAAGTGGCTAACAGTGCAAGTTTGCCTAGGAGGAAAAGGGCGGGGGGGAACGTTAGAGGTACTTAGGCTGCTGCTTGACTTTTGATTCAGGTTTACCTGATGTTTGTTGCTGTGCCAGATATGTGTCAGATTCAAGAACACTAAACCTATCTAAGAATAAAAAGCATTTTTATGAGAAACCTTTTGGTTTGTCCTCAACTCCACAACACTGCACTGCTCTCACTGTATAAAAGAAAAGGAAGAAAAAAAATCCTTATCAAATCCCAAACATTGCACTCAATAAACTTATTTCCTGGAGAAAAGCTGAGGGAATAAATATAGTGTTGAGAATAGGCGTGTTGCTTTCCATGCTCACACTGCCCTTCTCCACCTGTAAGGTGAGCTCCATTGCTGAGGCATAACAGTAGCATAGGAAGGATGAAAGAGTCACCCTTTGCCAGCTCCAGCACCCAATCCTCCCTACAACCAGTACAGTGGCAAAGCACAAAGGATTCATATCAGGTTGTAGTGAAGCAAGCATGAAAAAGGTAGAGGAATGCAGCTCCAATAGAAGACGTTCTGGTACTAAGGCTAGTCATGTATCAGTAGAGACATGACAATATAGGACAAATTATAGAAGTACTTTGTGTAGAAGCAAAGCAATATGCTTGTCATACCTTCTTTAACTTCTGTTTTCCCATGTTTGCATGAGGAATGTTTTGATTTCTGTACTTTACTCAGAAAAAATAATACCAAAAAAGAAAACAGTATTGTCCTACGCAAGTTTACTAATTACATGCAATCATGGGAAGCCTAGCTGCACAACAACTGCTGCAGTTGCTAACTTTTTTCGATTTTATTAGCTCTCATATAGTTGTATTTGTTTTTTGGCAAGATATGGATTGGGTACAAATGTAAGTGGCAAAAGAAAACATGTTATGAATCATTTACCATTATGCATGATCCCTTTTTTAGCAGGAGCTGCACATTAAGTATTCTCTGATATACAGAGATACTTGCCATAATTTATCATGTGTAGTGCTCAGCTGCTGGTAAATCACACATTACAAAGCTCCTTCTCCAATCCATGCTCTGATGAAATGGAAAACTGGCCTGAAAATTTCTTATGCCCAGACACTATCATGGAGCCCACCTCAAAGCTGCTGTTAGACCACTGTCTTGTAGAGAAGATACTAACTGGAGTGACCCAGGCCAGGAGGGGAGACACTGCTCGGGAACATGCATCCTTGTGTGTCTTCTCCAGGCCTCAACATTTATTGGGATGATACTAATATTATTTCACACTGCAAAAAAAGAAAACAAAAAACCCACAAAAACCAACAAACCACAACAAAACCATAACATCTTCTTAAGCTACTTGTCATGGCAAGTAGTCTGCAGGGGAGAAAAAGAAAAAAAAAAAAGGACATTGTGAAGGCTTATGCAACAATCAGCTAACTCATCACAATGAAATCACATCTGTTTGCACACATTGCCATTATTCCTACCAGCAAAAAAAGAGAGTTTCTCCATCAAGGACACTTGGCAACTTTCGACAATTATTCTGTCCAGCTGAAACACACAATATTTCTGAAAAATTTTGAACACAAGTATACTGGCAACCATTAAGGCAACAGACACCCACTTAAAGGCTAATGACCTGAGTTTTGTCCCACAAAGCTACGTATGACAAACGTAGGAGATGAAGCAGGAAGTGTGAAAGACATGACAAATGCCAATCTGGTATTTTTTTCATTGTCCAAGCAAATGAAAAGGGTGTGTTTAGCATTTCTAGGTTCTGTTTAACATGGGCATTTTCAGCATTCTCTCTGCAAAGAAAGTGAGGCTGAATAACCCCAATTCTCTCAGCCTCTCTTCACAGGTGAAGTGTTCCAGCTCTCTGACCATTTTCATGGTCCTTCACTGGACCTGCTCTAAGAGGTCCATGTCTTTCTTCTACTGGGGACCCCAGAACTGAAAAATTTATAAGTTCTAAAATTAATCTTTAAATAGTGCTACAGGAAAGGATCAAGAATAATTCTGTAACCTGTGGGTAAATGGTAACTTTTGAAATGTTAATATTGTGTGCTAGAAACTTCTACCCCAGAGAACGTTTATCATTCTCTAGAGTAAAAGTTTAGTATGTATCATGTATCATGTACCATACAGTCATGGTACATTGCTCACTAGAAGATGTCATCTTGAGCACAGGAGAATTTTGGTTTTGTCATATAGTTTGATCCCAAAGACTGTAATTTTAATAATGCTTGGTTGTCTCCAGAGCATTTCCCCAGAGGAGTGGTGTAACTTGCACTGTTTTTAGCAGCAGAGTTGGTGTAAAGGGACTGAACCCAACTAGTAATTATCATCTGGCATTGTGGTTTGCTTTCTTTCAATAGTTTTACAAAAAATATTGACTATAAACCAAATAAGGAAAACTATTTGAAGTCTTTTGGGGGAGAGGGCAGGAAGGATTATTCTTAATACACTATGCTTTTCAAAATCAGTTTGGAGCACTTCCTCACTCACATTTGGGAATGAGAAACTCCTGCAAACAGCCACGAAAAAGAGTGTAAGTTTCAAACTCACTTTCAAGGCATAAGATCATCATTTATAAAACTGTAGTCTTGACTAAAGGATGATTTTCTGTTGCCTTTCATGTTTCCAAAAGAGGAATAGATAAGTATAGAGAACATGGTGTGGTTTGAGTTTGCTGCAGGGAGGAAAACCTGGCCATTGAAGGCTTTTACACAAAGTGGGGAAGTGTACCAGAAAATGAGCACAATGGATGAGAGCGTTTGTTCAAGAGAAAGAGAAAGCTGGAAGCCTCTATGTGATCTTCAGGATGGGTTTCAGTATGGGAAAATTGCATATAGAAGAGAAAGAGAGATACAAAAGAACAGCATGGATAAAGAGGAAAGATGACAGAAGAGGAGAAAGAAATAAAATATACAAGAACATCTGCAGAGAAAGCAGTACATACATTTGTACATTAGGTACAAATTTTTGTACCTAATCCAGCTGGGAAAATTAATTAAATCAGTGAGACACAAGTGAAATATTTGTTCACCAAAGCAAGAAACATGGGCAACACAGTGACAGAATAAGAACTGCTGATACAGCAAGTGAAAACTGCTATGACCAGATCACAGGAACACTAGGAGGTATGACTGTAAAGCCAGTTGTGATGGGTTTGTTATGTTGCTTAACAATATAAGTCAGAAAGGCAGTCACAACAAGTAACTTTATTTCCTGATGTTGTGATATTTTGAGAAGAGAGAAAGGATTCTGTAAATTAAAGTGAATCTGGACAACATTTTTAGGGAGGCTTGTATTGGGGTTTCTACTGGCAATAAATCCAATATTGGTAGGTGTCCGCTGTAGAATTCATTAGATGAGATTTTTATATGGACAGAATATTGGGGAATATCTTAAAAAATATATCCCTAGCATTGATATTGATTCCAGTATTGTTTAGCAATTTGTGAGATATGGCTGTGGTACAAACCTATGAGGAACTGTCAACAAACAGAAGGGTTAGATTATCTTACTGGCAAAATGAATTAATTTAGGAACAGAGATAATAAATGCAAAATGAGCTCCAGTCATATAAACTGTAAAGTCAGGCAATTAAAGAAGAACAAAAATAATATCTGCTACAAATCATTGCAATTAGAGAGGACAAATAGTGAGAAACTTGGAGCACACGAATTTAACACATATATAAAAGAGGATCGTGTCATCAGCTGAATTATGTAGCAAAGTTCTTGTGTCATTGTGTTAGGCAAGGATGAAAGCTCATTCAGAATAGTGTGTATGATTTTGATCATTCTTTATTTGCCAAAAAAAATTGATTTGAAAAAGGATCTAGTGGAGATAAAGGTTACTAGAGTAAGTACAATGAGAGACAAGTACTTGCTTATCTGTATTGCACATAAAAATAATTGTTTGGTTCTGTCAAGAGAGGCTGACAAGATTATCCATAAATATACTAGGAAGGAAAGCATCAGAAGGGTGGAAAGAAGCCTTTATATTAGAAGGTAATGCTAACAAAGGAGACAAATCAGTAGAGCTTGGCTTTAACCCTACAATGTTGGTTATCCCCAGTCAAATTATAGCAGTGAATTAATAACCCTTGGTGAATGTCAGAAGAAGGTAGATGCTGTTTTTCATGTTGATTTTTGAAAGCTAATGCTCTTGGGATATTTGAAATGGAAAAACTATTGTGTTATTTTCTAGTGCTTGCTGGTTCCAGAGCTAGGTCACTGAAGGAAAGGTAGACTTGCAGACTATCCACAAAAATATCCACAAAAATCTTCTTGCATTCGGAGCATGACTGGGCTTTTGCTTTTTTAGACAAGATCTTCCTGGGTACCTCCACTTCTCAGTTGTGCTTGCCCGAGTGTGTTACCATGGTGATTAGGAGAGTCTGCGAATTAGCTTTGTTTTATGATTATTGTGGAACATTCATATCTGAGCTGATGAGCTGTGTTTCAGAACCAGACCTTGAAGAGACAATAACCAATTCGGGATTAGCAGCATCAGATCTGTAATTGATGGATTGAATCATTAGTGATTTCACTCAAGTCAAAAGCCGGAAAATCCAACTCAGTATGCTGTTAATTTCCCACCAAAAAGCAATGGGATATATAAACACTATGAAAATGAAACAGTAAAACTAGTTAAACAAACTAGCTGCCAAATCGTATATGTTTTGCCAACGACCACTATCCTGTAACACCCTGGTCTGCTAATGAAAATATACCCTTTGCTATTTCACAGTTACAACCGTTATTTCGCTCTTTCAAGTACAGATAAGAATGACAACAACACCACTAGCATTCTCTGGTTATAGACAGAGAAGAAAGACACCTCCTTACTGGAAGTAATGAGGCCACATTTTTGGAAGTAAAATAGGAGGAGTTTAGTATATGTTATCCAGATGGACGTACAGTTCTTATTATAGTTAGACCTTTCTCTGTTCTGTATACATTTTTTACTCCCCTGACAGCTGAAAGAATCTCTAACAGTATCCTTGTAAATGGAAGAGACTATTGATATAAAAAATGCCTAATTATTGAAAAAGTAGAAAATTTGAAGTGGAAAATACCACACCATGAGTGGTTTTTTACCTTGGCTGGCTGCCAGATACCCATCCAACTGCTCGCTCACTCCTCCTACTCAACAGGACAGAGGGTGAAAACCTCGTGGGTCAAGATAAGGACAGGGAGTTCACTCAACAGTTACTGTCACAGGCAACACAGACTTGACTTGGGGAAGATCAATTTAATTTATTGCCGATTAAAAATAGAGTAGAACAGTGAGGGAAAAAAACCAAAACCAACCTAATAAAACCTTCTCCCACCCGCTCCTCTTCACAGACTCAACTTCACTCCTTTCCCAACTCTTCTACCTCCTCCCCTCTGAGTGGTACAGGAGGGATGGGGAATGTGGTTTGTGGCCAGCTCATAAGACTTTGTCTCTGCCATTCCTTCCTCACACTGTTCCCCGGCTCCAGTGTAGACCCTCTCCACAGGGTACAGTCCTTCAGGAACAGACTGCTCCAGCATGGTTCCCTCACAAGCCACATGTCCTACCAGGAGCCTGCTTATGCCTGGGCTCCTCTCCACAGGTCACAGCTCCTGAAAGGAGCCTGCTCCAGAGTAGGCTTTCCACATACTCCAGCTTCCTTCAAGGTACATCCACCTGCTTCCACTTGAGGTCTTCCATGGATTGCAGGGTGGATATCTTCTCCACAGTGGACCTCTATGGGCTGCAGGGGGACAGCCTGCTTCACCATGGTCTTCTCCAAGGACTGTAGGGAAATCCCTGCTCTGGCACCTGGAGCACCTCCTCCCCCTCCTTCTTCACTGACCTTGGTGTCTGCAGTGTTTTGTTTCTTTCACATTTTCTCACTCCTATTTCACAGCTGCTGCACAGCATTTTGCACCCTTCTTAAATATGTTATCACAGAGGCACTACCAACATCACTGATGGGCTCAGCTTTGGTCAGTGGTGGGTCCACTGGAGTTGGCTGGAGCTCGGTCTGTCTGACATGGTGACCTGATCTTTTCTCACAAAAGCCACCTTTTCAACCCGCTGGTACAAAAACCTTAACAGATAAACCGAATACAATGGGTTAGCATGTCAGCTTTCCCTTAACGTTCTTTTTCCTCACATGTGAGATGCTCCAGGCTTTTAATGGCCTTAGTGGCCTTTTGCTCCAGTAGGTCCATATCCTTCTTGTATAGTGAGCCCAGAAATGGACACAGCACACCAGGTGTGGCCTTACCAGTGCTGAGCAGAGGTGAAGGATCGCCTCCCTCGACCTGCTAACCACACTGCCCCTAATGTAGCCCATAGCATGATACCGTTAGCCTCAGAGCACAAGTTCTTCCTTCCCAGGTGTAGAGCTTTGCATTTGTCCTTGTTGTATTTCATTAGGTTCTTGTTGACCCATACCTCCAGCCTGCAAGATCTCACTGAATATGAGCTGCCTATTTTTGAAAGTATCAACTGGTTCCCCGAGTTTGGTGTCATCGGTGAACAATGAGAGTTCACACATCTCTTACTCCAGCATGTGGACTTAAACAGGAAAGGTCCCAAGATAGACATCACTGGTACTCTTCTTATAACCATTCTGTAGGTGAACCTTTAACAACTGTTCTCTGAGGCTGTGGACCTAATCAGTGTTTTACCCATCTGTTTGCCCAGACATCCTAACTTGAATAGCAGAATATTTTCACAAAATCACAGAATCATTGAGGTTGTAAAAAACCTTTAGGATCATCAAGTCCAACCATCAAACCAGCACCACCATGCCTACTAAACCATGTCCCAAAGTGCCACGTCTACACGTTTTTCGAATACTTCAGTGATGTTGACTCCACCACCTCCCTGGGCAGCCTGTTCCAATGTTTGACCACTCTTTCAGTAAAGAAATTTTTCTTAATATCCAATCTAAACCTCCCCTGGCGCAACTTGAGGCCATTTCCTCTCGACCTATCGCTGGTTACTTGGGAGAAGAGACCAACAGCCACCTCACCACAACCCCCTTTCAGGTAGTTGTAGAGAGCGATAAGGTCTCCCCTCAGCCTCCTTTTCTCCAGACTGAACAACCCCAGTTCCCTCAGCCTCTCCTTATAAGACTTGTGCTCCAGACCCCTCACCAACTTCGTTGCTCTTCCTGGGACACACTCCATCACCTCAACGTCCTTCTTGTAGTGAGGGGCCCAAAACTGAACACAGGATTCAAGTTGCGGCCTCACCAGTGCCAAGTACAAGGGCACGATCACTTCCCTACTCCTGCTGGCCACACTATTTCTGATACAGGCCAGGACGCTGTTGGCCTTCTTGGACACCTGTGCACACTGCCGGCTCGTGTTCAGCCGGCTGTCAACCAGCACCCCCAGGTCCCTTTCTGCCGGGCAGCTCTCCAGCCACTCCTCAAGCCTGTAGCGTTGCATGGGGTTGTTGTGACCCAAGTGCAGGACCCAGCACTTAGCCTTATTAAACCTCAAACAGTTGACCTCTGCCCATTGATCCAGCCTGTCCAGATCCCTCTGCAGAGACCTCCTACCCTCCAGCAGATCAACACTCCCACCCAGCTTGGTGTCATCTGCAAACTCACTGCGGGAGCACTCAATCCCCTCATCCAGATCATCTATAAAGATATTGAATAAGACCAGCCCCAGTCTGAGCCCTGGGGAACACCGCTTGTGACCGGCCGCCAGCCGGATTTAACGCCGTTCACCACAACTCTCTGGGCTCGGCCATCCAGCCAGTTCCTCACCCAGCGAAGAGTAAACCCGTCTAAGCCACGAGCCGCCAGTTTCTCCAGGAGAATGCTGTGGGAGACACTGTCAAAGGCTTTACTAAAGTCCAGGTAGACAATATCCACAGCCTTTCCCTCATCTACTAGGCGGGTCACCTGGTCCTCGGAGGAGATTAGGTTTGGCCAAGCAGGACCTGCCTTTCATGAACCCATGCTGGCTGGGCCTGATCCCTTGGTTGTCCTGTACATGCCCTGTGTGCGCCCTCAGGATGAACTACTCCATAATCTTCCCCGGTACTGACAGGCCCTTAGGTCCTGGGATCCTCCTTCCGGCCTTTCTTTTAGATGGGTGTCACATTGGCAAGCCTCCAGTCTTCTGGGACCTCCCCTGTTAACCAGGACTGCTGATAAATGATGGAGAGTGGCTTGGCAAGCTCCTCCGCCAGCTCTCTCAGTACTCTTGGGTGGATCCCATCAGGCCCCATAGACTTGTGGGTGTCCAGGTGGCATAGCAGGTCTGTTTCCTGCTGGATTGTGGGGAGTTTATTCTGCTCTCCATCCCTGTTTTCCAGCTCAGGGGGCTGAGTGCCCTGAGGATACTTAGTGTGGCTATTAAAAACTGAGGCAAAGAAGACATTAAGTACCTCATATTGAAAGGTACTGTCAAAAACCTCTCTAAAAATCAAAGTAAATGACATCCACCATACCTCCCTCAGCCACGAATCCAGACAGCTTATCACAGGAAGCAACCTGGTTGGTCTTGCTTGATTTAGCTGTGATAAATTCATGATTAATATTAGAAATTGCTTTCTTTTTTATGTGCCCAGAAATGTATTTCGAAAGGATTCACTCTGTGGCTTTCCCTGGGACTGAGGCGACTGGCATTTCATTTTCTGCATTGTCACCTTTTGAAGATGGTTTTGACAGGTGCCTTTCTCCAGTCATCAGGGATCTTCCCCAGTCTCCATGGCCTGTTGAAGATGACAGAGAGTGGCTTTCAAGGACACTGGCTAGGTCTCTCAGCATGCTTGGATGCAGCCTCTTGGTTCCCACAGCTTTACAGGGATTGAGTTCCCTTTAGAAATCACTGACTCTCATCCATGGCTAGTACTTCTCCTTGATTCCTGTCTCTAATCAGGGATGTCTGAGCAAAGAGGGCACCGATTACCTCATGTCTCTCATATGTGTGTCTTAAAGGTCTGTGTGGAAACTTACTGATTCAACTGCTTTGTAGTCGTTCACTGTACCAATAACCAATGCAAAAACTAGAGGACAGGGAGATTTGAAAAACATTAAAGTACAACATAAATATTGTTTTAAAATTTTATAGATTTTTACATTCTCGATATTTTTCCCTTAATTTTTCCTCCTTCTGCCCCATTTTTCCCCACCTTTTCTGTTTTGACATTAAAAAAAACACAGTAGGGCTTAAAAGAATGCTGAAACTGATTTAAAAAATGTATAATTCTTCCTTCCCCATATTGCAGACAGAAAAATTATTTTAAACTAATTGTAATTTGATGCTTATTTGATTGTTCTTTTTCAGTGAGGGTACTTGAACTCTGATGCATATTCACTGTTCTGTTTTGAAGTACACTCAAGGAAGAAAAGAATTCAGACCTTGGTTCTTCAAGGCTGAACGCATCTCACAAAAGCCAAAAGGTTCCACTTTCACAAATCTCAGCTATGACTGAGAATCTTACTAATTTTTCAAATACAAGATGAAATTGTTTTTTTGATGAGATGCATAGGACCAAGCTTTCAATAAATCTGTGCAGTTGCAGAAAGCAATTTATGTTGTTACGAGGAAAAATTTCTGATGATGAGGTTAGTTGTGCTTAACCAGGAGCAGGGTTCAAAGGAGAGTGGTAGGAATATTTTTTGATCTGTAAAACATTCCCTTACGCAAGGGAATAAAGAAGCATAAGCACAAGCTATTCTATTTATCAGAGTGAAATGTAAGAAGCAAAGACTACCTTGGGAGGTTAAGGTAGAAGGTAAGTTTCCACAGAGTGTATTACAGAGGGTAGTCTCATTGTCAAAATGCTGGGATCTGTGATTCACACCATGGAAATCAGGGTTTGCATACCAGGGAAAATCAAGGTTTTACTGTGTGATGAAGGAAATAATTCTCCAGACAAGGAAGCACAGGAGCAGACTAGGGAGTAGTACATTTCTGTGTGCGGTGGTTTAACCCCAGCTGACAACTAAACACCACACAGCCGCTTGCTCGCTCCCCCCACGGCACAATGGGGGAGAGAATCAGAAGGGTAAAAGTGAAAAAACTTATGGCTTGAGATAAAGGCAGTTTAATAGGTAAAGCAAAAGCCACTCATGCAAGCAAAGCAGTATAAGGAATTCATTCACCACCCACCACGGGCAGGCAGAGGTTCAGCCATCTCCAGGGAAGCAGGGCTCCGTCATGCGTAACGGTTACTTGGGAAGACAGACACCATCACTCCAAATGTCCCCCCACCCCTTCCTTCTTCTTCGTCCCAGCTTTATATACTGAGCATGATGTCATGTAGTATGGAATATCCCTTTGGACAGTTGGGGTCAGCTGTCCTGGCTGTGTTCCTTCCCAGCTTCTTGTGCACCCCCAGCTTTCTTACTGGTGGGGCGATGTGAGAAGTAGAAAAGGGCTTGACTCTGTGCAAGCACTGCTCAGCAATAATGAAAACATCCCTGTGTTATCAACACAATTTCCAGCACAAATCCAAAACACAGCCCTGTGTAAGGTACTATGAAAAAAATTAACTCTATCCCAGCCAAAACCAGCACACTGTATCAGGGACTAGTACATTTCTATATCCCACCCGTGTGTGATCTGACCACCTTTGCTGACCCATCTTTCTGCTAAAATGAGTCAGTTGGCCAAGTGTGCTGTGCAACATAGCTATCAGAGATGGTGCGGACAGAACCATACAGTCAGTGGAAATGGAGATACTATATTAGAGAAATTAAATTAAGCTGTTCTTGTGTACTTCTTATGGAAGACCTCCCCTCCCTCTTTAGATTATAACAGCAAGCTAGATAGATAGATGGGAAGGCTTATGAAGGTCTCATATTATAGGGATGATGATCCTGAAGGATTCTAGCAGGTAAAGGCAGTGTAAATGACAGTGAATGGAAATTCAAATTTTTCAGTTTTTAAGAATGTGTAGGGGGTAATGTTTGGGACAAAGACTGTGAGTGCTTTTCCATGCTCTAATTCAGACTAGGAAGTTTTGTATTTTGTCTTCTTCAGGCCTGTGGTATTTAGAATCATAGAATCACAGAATAGTTTAGGTTGGAAGGGACCTTTAAAGGTCATCTAGTCCAACACCCCTGCAATGATCAGGGACACCTTCAACTAGATCAGGTTGCTCAGAGCCCCATCCAACATGAAAAATTCATGTACTAAACATGGGTTTTTTTGACCATTTTAACATATTTTGCTTTAGTAACGACCTTTTATGTGTTTTAACCATCAAGAAGCCGATAAAGCCCATTGTTTTTCAGTATTATTGAGAACAGTAATGTTTTTGAAAAAATAAGATGGTTACTCTTCATGCTTTTCAAGCATTTATTTATTCAATTTTAAACCAGGAAACTTCATTGAAAGGACTTCTCGAGAGAAAGAGTTTTGGATATAAAAGTAGTATTTTAAAATTCTTGATAAGGACGCACTTCCTGCAGACTGTCACTGCTTAATGTTTTCATGCTTCCTGCCCCAAAAGAACTTCCATCAGAGAAAAAGGAGAATTGGTAGGAACATGGATGAACATGGAAGAAAGACTGATAAGAGTGGAAAATTACTTTGAGGAGAAAAAGCAGAAAAGATAAATTGCAGAGTAATGTAATATTCCCTGTAAAAAACTCACAATGCAGTAAGATTGAATTATGAGGAAGGTATGATTATGATGTTAAAGAATAAACACCATTATGCAAACTACTAAGAAAGAGAAAATGGTATGTGACTAGTGAAATAGATTCTGTATACGATAAGTGGTGGTAATAAAAAAAAATCATTTAATATTCCTAGTCTAATACATTCCACATAATGTTATTTATTATACCAAAACATTGCATACTCTTCTCTCATTTTTCTGTTCAATCTGTAAGACATGAGACAATTATTAGTGAAAAAGTAAGAGGTTTTCAATTCTTGAAAACTACATTCTTTAATAATGAATTTAATGGAATGACATCGAAAAAGTCAATTATGATTTTTTAACACTGAAGTCAGTAAAATTTAGAGGAAGAGAAGATCTAAAAAAGCAATTATAAAAGGATGACATTCATGGAAAACATTGACATACAAACCAACAGAAGGAGTCTGGCTTCCCTCACAGCCTGTCTCCCGTGTGTTTTCCAAGGGAAGTTTTTCATCACTTCTCAATTTGTAGCATCAGAAAAAGGAAAAGAAGTCGTCATATCAGTCGAATTCTTTGAGGTCCTTCATTCCAAGTCACCCTCCTACCCTTTGTCTACCTTTCTGAGGGATTTGTCAGGCATTTACTGAAAACTGTTATTTAGGTGCACAGTTAGTGCAGCTCCTTTGATTTTTAACTCCCTGTAGTTTCATGACCATATGTTCTTTGACATTCTTTTTAATTAGTGACAGATGGATGAAAGAATTTTAGATCCTAGACTGAATTCCATGTTGTTGTGAATTCTTTTTTTTTTTTAATGAGACTTTCTATACACTATTAATTTCTTAAAATACTTTGACTTCTTGTTGGTGTCGGCTCCCCCCTCTGCTCTATCAGTCTCTCTGTGTTGTTGTCAGCAAGCAACAAAGTTAAAAAAAAAAAGACTATTCCTCATTTTTTCTCGTGTGAACTGTGGGATTTTTTTATCCTATCTTCAGTGACAGCTGGTGATCCTGTAGGTCTGGTCTTCTGATTGTGACGTCAGGATTTCTGAAATAAAAGTCTGGTGTTCAACTAAGTGAATTAGGAACAGTTATAGAGAGTTTGGTACTCAGTTTTAAAAGTATGTCCAGGAGACAAAACACCACCAACAAAAATACAAAGTAAAGATTAAGGCAGTGTTCTCTGGTATAATAGGACAACCATCATTTCATAGTTCCCTTTACTTTAGGCCTATGCAAATGCTCCTTTTATGTCTGTCATTTATACACCTTGTGTTTTCTCGGTTTGTGCTTTTATATGGTGGGCTTTTTTGTTCCCACCCCCCTTCTCACTTTCTCCACTGCTACAAGTAGTAGAGCCCTTTGGGCACTTAAGGTCCTTATAAATTTCCTGCAATAGTCTCTCTTTCTTTTGCTCATTAAATAGCACCTTGCTTCCAGTGAATCTGGTATTGCAAGTGCTGCGATTTTACAGGCATTTTCAACACATCAGATCTATCTTCTGCCAGATTAAAAAAATAATAATAAAAAAAAATTAGCACTTTGGCCTTCATTTGATCTACTAGTTTTCTAAAATGTATTTCTTATGGGAAAAAAACCAACAAAGAAGACCTAGTTTTATACTTAAGACTATGATTAATAATGACAAGTAAAGAGGCTGGAAATTTTAGAATCATAGAATCATTAAGGTTGGAAAAGACCTCTAAGATCATCAAGTCCAACTGTCAACCCAATACCACCATGCCCCCTAAACCATGTCCCAAAGGGTTTAATCTTTGGCAGCAGATTAAGCTTTAATTGTGAAAGGTTTTATTGTGTAGATACATCTTTAAGTCATAACTTTGAGATATATTTACCCAGTAATATCCTCCACAACTACCCAAACCTATGCAGACCTTAAAAATTAAGCTTTTCAGAGGTAGACAGTTTAATATGACAGGATGGTGGCTAGCGTGAACCTTAACAAATGTCTTTTCCTAATCCTCAACAGGATTGGGTTGTTACTGGCCAGCAACACATCCAAAATTGCTAGATATGGTAAAGTGGATACATTGCCTCGTGTATTACTTGGGTAAAACTAGCCATTAGCATCTCAGAGAACAGATAATGTTCTCTTTCATTGGTTGGCCAGAGGAAACAGTAACAGAAGATAAATTTTGCCATCATATTCCTTGGAGGATTAATCTATTTGTATATGAATCTACCTGCTTCTATCTTCTATTAATCTAGCTGCTGATCTATATACCCACTTTCCTTATTCATGCTTACCATTTTTCTGCATTGCTACAGTCCTTTATGAAGAGGAGGGGGATTGAATGTATGCTTTAAATATTGCTTCAGCTTCCTCTGTCAGAGCCCCTACTAGCAGACAAGAAATAACTTGTAAAGAAGTATTTATCCAGCAGGACACACAGTGATTGACTTTTCTTATTAAGTCACCATGATTGCTTAACTTACTATATACTTACTATACTTCTTCCCTGAGTAAAAAAAACTGAGAGATTGAAGAGGATAATGTATTTTGCATAAAAAAGCCTTTCAGATGAGTTCCTTGAGTATTTACAAAGGAGGGAAGAAAGTTTTTGTTGCTGAGCTGTTTCAGAAGAGCAGATTGGAGGCCTACAGCGCAGTAGCAAACTGCTGCACCTGTAACTGTTAGACAATTATGAACATCTGGTGATGATTAGCACAGCAACAACCAATCTACCCAACGTATTTCACTCTGATAAAGAAAAGCGCAAGATGCAGAAAAGCGTCACAGACTACAGCCTTCAGCCTTCACTTTTCACAGTGAACCTTAGGGGGGCAACCTTTTAACAAAGGGGTCTCAAAATAGAAATAGCATGCTGTATATTTATGTTTGCTCTCCTGCTCTTAATTAGGGCAAGCTAAGAGCAAAGGTAAAAAAGAAGCTGACACCACTATCAAATTGTGCAAGTAAAGTGCAAAAATATCATTTTACAATGGAGATCAAAGATGGAAATTACCTTTCACATGTTATACTTTTACAATCCTAACAAAAATTGGTGACTGTACTCTGTGTGTGTATTTTTCTGTGTCTGGCTTCATATCAGTGTATCAAGCCACTTTAAATAACCTATAAAGCAACACAAAGAATAACAACTGATGTCATATAACTTTTGGATCGGGGATCATCCAATTTACTTCAGGAGATGGAAAGTTAAGTTTCAAGTCTGAGTTAAGGTTCAAGTCTCAGTTTCAGGCTCATCTCCAGAAAGCTGTTCAGTTCAAGCCAAGATGGATACCTCTGATATACCAGATGAACCACTTTTAGGCGATGAACTGGTAATCAAGACTGAGTACAGTGATTTCCCTGTCTTTATCTTAACCTACAAGCTTTTCCAATCTTTTTGTCCCCCTGTCCTCTTGAAGGGGAGTGAGAGAGTGGCTGGGTGGGGGTCTGGCAGCCCACCAAGCTCAACCCACAGGCAGGGAGATACTGCGGTTCCTGTGGTTGCAACAAAGTCTCTCTATTTATTAGTTCAAATAATGATGTCCATTTAGGATAGAGTTAGGATAATAACAATCACAGATCTTGCACGACGTAACCCATACATTCTGGAGTCCCTTCTGAATTAAAACCTACAGTGCTTATATTATTTCTGGTTCTCCAGCTAGGTGATTTGGTGGCTCAGATCTTTGTACATTAACTTATAGCCTCAATGTCTGCAGTAAAGACATGTTTTTTAGAGTGTCTGTAGAACTATTTCTCAGGTAAATCCATTATACTTGTAAACCTAAGATGACAGCTCATTTGAATAAAGGGTATTTGCGACGATAAAGGTCACAAAAACAAGATAATGCTATCATGGACAGGGGAGAGAGGAGGAGGAAGATAAGCCAAGTTCATCAGAGAAACATAAGCAAAGTTAATCAGAGAATCATAATTTATCAGAAGGTGACTTTGTAGCATTTTCAGATCAAATGACAGTGCTGAGTCTAAATGGACTCAGAAACGATTTAATCACAGATACATGCAATTTTACAACTTCCCTGTTCTGTGGTAGAGATGACACAGCCAGGGGAGAATTCAGGTGTGTAAGCACAGTGTGGCCATGCTCTGTGTAGCCCTAGTAGCAGTAGTAGTAAAAGCAGGGTTGTGCAGTCTCCTGAGAATCCTCCCCAAATGACTTTGGATGTAGTCAGTTATAGAATTGGATAGAAAATAGCCAATCCTTATTCAGCTCATTCAAATCCACTTGACATCTAAAACAGACTGTCACCATCGCCGATGCTCACAATTTACTCCTCTCCTTTGCAACTTTCACAGTGATTGACAAGTTCTTTACACTCAGGGATCTCCTCTGTTCTTTTAACAAACCTAATTCCCCTTCCTGTAGGGTTAGCTAAAGTTCACATGCTAACATTCCTGTCAAATTGGCCTAATTTATGCTAACTGCTGAAGTTTGTTAATCCCTAATTCCTAATACAAATAAAATTCATAAGTGATAGGCTCTGGGCCAGGCTTGAACTCAGTTCTAAAAAGAGTGATGATTTGACCGTTTTCTTAGTAGTCTTCTGGCCTTTGCCCCCAGCAGAGATTGGACAGATGGGTTTGACAGCTTTTTGTATTAGTACAAAATAAATAACATAAAAGAATTTATGAAGTCTCCATTTTGCAGCATGAACAAAGCTCTTGGCCAGACTTATGTGAATAATTCATTCTTCATTTCATGTCCAAACTCCAGTATTTTATTTCTAATGACTCAAAACCTCTGAATTTTCTGCTTCTAAATTGAGAATAAGGCTCAAATAATACATGAGGAAGTCTGGGTAAGTTTTCCCAACACAACATCTTTATCTTTGGGAAGATTCTTGAATCACTTTGGTTTCCTGTTCTAGAAAATTAAACAAACAAATTAGCAGTGGAAGTGTTTGTATTTAAAGAAAAATCACAAATGAGCTCATGCAAAGCACAAAAGAGACAGACACAAAAATCACATATACAGCCAGTTAAATTATTTGTAACAGGCGATAGTGTCTGAGTAGGTGTTTTAAGTTGGGAGAAGTTGCTAGAACAGTGGTTTTTAAAATACAGCTTAATAGGTTTATGAAAATGCATTGATTTACTGACAGAATGATAGCATAATAGAAAAAATGGTTACATGCAAGACCTTGTAAAGAAATGTGTGAAGTGCTTCTTAGTGAAAGAGTTTCAAGTAGAACTCAGATGAAGCTGTCAGACGCTGGAGGGGCTTTTTGTCCTGAAGACAAAAGCATCACAAGTTCCTCTTACCAGCAGCTCAATTCAGCTACATTCAGACAAGAAATTAGATGTGAGTAAGACCATACACTTATTGTAATCTGAATAAGATATGAAGATAAATAACTATGGAAGAGATCAGACAAAGATATAATTCATTCTGTGCCTGAAATCTGTAGACTTCGAGGGTGATATTTAGAAAGTTTTGATGTCCAGCTTAAAGTGTATTAAACTGTAACTTAAAGGAAGATATATAATAAAAATTTAGATGAAATTTTAAGATAAAAACCAAACACAGAATCACACAACCACAGAATGGCTGAAGTGTGAAGCCACTTCTGGAGATCATCTAGTCCCCTTCCTTGCTTAAGGCTAAAGCGGATTGCTCAGATCCCTGTCTCGTCGGAGATTGAATGTCCCCAAGGATTGAGACCCCACAACCTCTCTGGGCAACCTGTTCCAGTGTCTTACCAAACTCACAGTTAAGAACTGTGTTTTTTTCAGTTTAAACGGAATTTCCTGTATTTCAGTTTGTGCCCATCGCCTCTTGTCCTTTCACTGAATGTCACTGAGAAGAGATCTTCCTTATTCCTTTCAGTTGTGTCGGCACTTTAAAAGAAATCAAATTTATTTTTGCCTGAAGGAACACACAATGCATTGAGCAAAGACAAGCTCTTTCTGCACAGTTATTTTTGTAGCTGTATTTTAATATTCTTAAAATGTTGGAGTCATTAATAGCATTTAGTATTACAGTATCATGTAGAGGTGCCAGCTGAGAATTGTTCTGTAGATAATGTAAGAAAGAGATCTTGTTATTAAGATGTAACAATCTACATAGGCAAGGAGAAACAAAAAGAAAGAAAGAAGAAAATGAAAAAAAATTTTTTTTCATTTGCATGAGAACTGTCAGACCTAGAGACAGATCCTGCTTCTTTTCATTCAAACCAGACTGTAATTTTTTGCTGGAAGCACCACACCATTTGAATTTCACACTATAATTCCGTGCTCCTCACGAATTTGTCAATTTTTGTCTTGTGAGTGAATGTTTGCTTATTAGAATCATTCATTAAAACATCTTGTTTATATACAAACTCTTATATGAAATCAGCTCTCTATATGTTTTTTATTTTAGAATGCATTTATTTAATTTTTAAGCAATATAATTAGTTTGTTTTCAGACTTTATATATCTTTCATATATGTAAACAAGCTAATAAAGCCTTATGGAAGTGTGACTGTTTTATAATTCTTTATGCTCATGAGACATGGTGTTTATTTTAAAATAAATAGCAAAGAGGTTGCTACTTCAGTGATTTCACAGAATCACAGAATCACTAGGTTGGAAAGGACCTTTAAGATCATCAAGTCCAAACATTAATCCAGAACCACCATGTCCCCTAAACCATGTCCTGAAGCGCCACATCCACACGTTTTTTGAACACTTCCAGGGATGGCGACTCCACCACCTCCCTGGGCAGCCTGTTCCAATGCCTGACCACCCTCTCAGTGAAGAAATTTTTCCTAATATCCAATCTAAACCTCCCCTGGCGCAACTTGAGGCCATTTCCTCTTGTCCTATCACTAGTTACTTGGGAGAAGAGACCAACACCCTCATCGCCACAACCCCCTTTCAGGTAGTTGTAGAGAGCGATAAGGTCTCCCCTCAGCCTCCTCTTCTCCAGACTAAACAACCCCAGTTCCCTCAGCCGCTCCTCATAAGACATGTGCTCCAGACCCCTCACCAGCTTCGTTGCCCTTCTCTGGACACGCTCCAGCACCTCAACATCCTTCTTGTAGTGAGGGGCCCAAAACTGAACACAGTATTCAAGGTGCGGCCTCACCAGTGCCGAGTACAGGGGCACAATCACTTCCCTGCTCCTGCTGGCCACACTATTCCTGATACAGGCCAGGACGCTGTTGGCCTTCTTGGCCACCTGGGCACACTGCTGGCTCATATTCAGCCAGCTGTCAACCAGCAAACCCAGGTCCCTTTCCGCCGGGCAGCTCTCCAGCCACTCCTCCCCAAGCCTGTAGCATTGCATGGGGTTGTTGTGGCCAAAGTGCAGGACCCTGCACTTGGCCTTATTAAACCTCATACAGTTGGCCTCTGCCCATCGATCCAGCCTGTCCAGATCCCTCTGCAGAGCCCTCCTACCCTCCAGCAGATCAACACTCCCACTCAGCTTGGTGTCATCTGCAAACTTACTGAGGGAGCACTCGATTCCCTCATCCAGATCATCTATAAAGATATTGAACAAGACTGGTCCCAGAACCGAGCCCTGGGGAACACCACTCGTGACCGGCCGCCAGCCGGATTTAACGCCATTCACCACAACTCTCTGGGCTCGGCCATCCAGCCAGTTCCTCACCCAGCGAAGAGTAAACCCGTCTAAGCCTCGAGCCGCCAGTTTCTCCAGGAGAATGCTGTGGGAGACGCTGTCAAAGGCTTTACTAAAGTCCAGGTAGACAACGTCCACAGCCTTTCCCTCATCCACTAGGCGGGTCACCTGGTCATAGAAGGAGATCAGGTTGGTCAAGCAGGACCTGCCTTTCATGAACCCATGCTGGCTGGGCCTGATCCTTTGGCTGTTCTGCAGATGCCCTGTGAGCACTCTCAAAACCAACCGCTCCATAATCTTCCCTGGAACAGAGGTCAGGCTGACAGGCCTGTAGTTCCCAGGATCCTCCTTCCGGCCTTTCTTGTAGACGGGTGTCACATTGGCAAGCCTCCAGTCTTCTGGGACCTCCCCTGTTAACCAGGACTGCTGATAAACGATGGAGAGTGGCTTGGCAAGCTCCTCCGCCAGCTCTCTCAGTACTCTCGGGTGGATCCCATCAGGCCCCATAGACTTGTGGATGTCCAGGTGGCTTAGCATGTCCTTGACTGCTTCCTCCTGGATTATGAGGAGTACATTGTGCTCTCCATCCCCGTCTTCCAGCTCAGGGGGCTGAATATCCTGTGGATACCTGGAGTGGCTATTAAAGACTGAGGCGAAGAAGGCATTAAGTACCTCAGCCTTGTCCTCGTCCTTGGAGACAATGTTCCCCGCCATATCCAGTAGGGGATGGAGATTCTCCTTGCCTCTCTTCTTGTTGTTAATATATTTGTAAAAACATTTTTTATTATCCTTTACGACTGTGGCCAGACTGAGCTCTAGCTGGGCTTTTGCCTTTCTAATTTTGTCCCTGCTTGACCTAACGAGATCTTTGTACTCTTCATGAGTTGCCTGTCCCTTCTTCCAGAGGTGATAAACTCTCCTCTTTTCCCTGAGTCCCAGCAAAATCTCCCTGTTCAGCCAGGCCGGTCGCCTTCCCCGCCAGCTCTTCTTACAGCACATGGGGACCGCCTGCTCCTGCGCCTTTAAGATTTCCTTCTTGAAGACTGTCCAGCCTTCCTGGACCCCTTTGTCCTTCAGGACTGTCTCCCAAGGGACTCTCTCAACCAGTGACCTGAACAGGCCAAAGTCTGCCCTCCGGAAGTCCATGATAGCAGTTTTGCTGAGTCGTCTCCTTACTTCACTCACAATTGAGAATTCTATCATGTCGTGGTCGCTAAGCCCAAGACGGACTCCGACCACCACATCTCTCACCAGTCCTTCTCTGTTTGTAAACAGCAGGTCCAGCAAGGCACCTCCCCTGGTGGGCTCACTCACCAGCTGTGTCAGGAAGTTCTCCTCCACACACTCCAGGAACCTCCTAGACTGTTTCCTCTCTGCCGTGTTATACTTCCAGCAGATGTCCGGTAGGTTGAAGTCCCCCACAAGAACAAGGGCCAGCGAATGCGAGACCTCCGCCAGTCGCTTATAGAATGTCTCATCCGTCTCTTCATCCTGGTTGGGTGGCCTGTAACAGACTCCCAGCAGGATGTCTGCCTCATTGGCCTTCCCCCTCATCCTTACCCACAAGCACTCTACTTGGTCTTCACAATCTTCAATTTCTATGCAATCAAAACACTCCCTAACATACAGAGCCACCCCACCGCCTCTCCTTCCCATTCTATCCCTTCGGAAGAGCTTATAGCCATCCATTGCAGCACTCCAGTCATGAGAAGCATCCCACCATGTTTCTGTGATGGCAACTACGTCATAGCTGTCCCGCTGCACAATGGCTTCCAGCTCCTCCTGTTTGGTGCCCATGCTGCGTGCATTGGTGTAGATGCACCTGAGCCGGGCTATAGATTTCAACTCTGGCACGTTGAACCTACCCCTAGGTTCAACTCTAGTGAGCCCGGTTTTAGCCCCTCCCCCCTCCAATTCTAGTTTAAAGCCCTCTCAATGAGGCCTGCCAGCTCATGAGCAAGAATCCTTTTTCCCCTCGGCGTCAGTTGCACTCCATCATTTGCGAGGAGACCTGGTGCCGTGTAAACCGCCCCGTGGTCAAAAAACCCAAAATTCTGACGACGGCACCAGCCCCTGAGCCATGTGTTGATCAGGTGTGCTTTCCTGTTCCTTTCAGCGTTCTTCCCCGTCACTGAAGGGATTGACGAAAACACTACCTGTGCTCCCGCTCCATTGACCAGTCGCCCCAGTGCTCTCAAGTCCTTTTTGACTGCCTTCGGGCTTCTTAGCGCAACCTCGTCGTTGCCAACCTGCATGACCAACAGCGGGTAGTAATCAGTGGGCCGAACCAGACCAGGGAGTTTTCTGGTGATGTCTTTCACCCAGGCCCCAGGGAGGCAGCAGGCTTCCCTGTGAGTTGGGTCTGGTCGACATATTGGGCCCTCTGTACCCCTTAGGAGGGAGTCACCTACAACAATCACCCTCCTCTTTTTCTTAACTAAGGACGTCTTGATGCGTGGGGCTGGTTGACACACCCTAGGCACCCCCTCGGATGGACCTTCATCAGGGTCCTCATGTTCCTGTCCCTCATGTTCCAGAGCCCCATACCTGTTGTGTAAGGGCAGCTGGGACGGTGAGGGAGGCCGGGAGGGAATTTGCCGACCTCTCCGAGGAGGGACCTGCTTCCATTTCCCCTAATTTCTTTTTTACGAGAAAGATCATCTGCAGTAACTACACTGTAATCTCACATGTACTTCTTTCTAAAATTAGACATCGGGCTTTTATTTCAAGTACTTAGAGTTAAGTTAATGAAGGCTTACTGTATACTTCTTATAAACACCTTCTAAATTACCATAAGAGAAATGGTCCTCCTTTTACCCATGTGACATTTTTACTCGCGTCTTAAAGACATTAGGTAAAATCCTAGCTCCGGCAATGTCAAGAGACATCATTTTGACTGACCCATTAGGATGCATGGCTGAACTTTCATTGATGGTTCACCCCACTGCATAATAAGAGTGAAAGTCAAAACAATTTTTGCAAGCTCTTGACCATAAAGTTATATCATATTAGCTACAAATGCTGTGAGGTAAGAACTGTAATTCACTGAAATTTCTGGTAATACTAACAAAAACCCAGGGAAATTCAGTTTGTATTTTGGGTTCATAATGAAATTCAAACATGAAAACTTTGATCATCATCTCCTAAAGACAATATCTCTGTGCTATGAGAAACTAGTAAGTATTTTAGAAGAACATTAGCACATCTTTTTACGTTATGCAAATGAGAGGAAAGGCAACTTCATGTTTGAAATTTGTGTGTTCAAATCCCAAGTCTGTAACACTGGAGGTGTCTTGAATTGCATCAGAAAATTCAGTAGAAAAAATATTAAAACAATTTTAATTATTTATTGATAATTACTTTTATGTTTAGACATGCTTCTGATGCTTAAACAGACTTTCCATTTCCACTACTGATATTTTGCTACATCCTTTTGTTTCAGGGTATGCTGCAAAGGTAATAGATTTTACTTTATTTTACAGAATCTGTTGATTCAAAGAAAAGTGATAAGTGGAATATATCAACACATTCATTGACTGCTCAGTGAAAAAAAGGATGTCATAATATTGCTGAATCAAATTTATGATTATTACTGATATCATCACCCATGGAAAGAAGCAACCAGGAAACAGTGGAAAATGAAAATTTTTTCACGATAGGACACACAGAAAAGACTGAGCCAAATTAAATTCTCCAGAAGAATAGCAACAAATGAATCGATGAGGATGAACATTTAATCTTCCAAGAGTACAATTGCTCTGTTTTGTTCTTTTGGCATTAAATAATTGATTATTTTCACACAAATTTTAAATTTTTACTGGTCTCATCCATTGTGTGACAAGAAATATTTTTCCATAATTTTTTCAGAAATGCAATTTCATAATCCTCTTCACCAGGTCCCTAATCTCTTTGCTCCTCAGTTTCCATGATTAATGTAATGCATGACATTTGTTACCTCACTGAAAGATTTTGGGAACAAGTTCACAGGTTTGATGCATTCAGCTTTGATCACTACTACGGGCCCACTTACGTACAGGACAGAAATACAAACTATATCTGCCCAAGGAAGTCTGACCAGGAGCCTTTGGCACTGGTAATACTCTGCAACTGATAGGTCACAAATTACAGAGCACTTACTATAGATAAGTAAATGGGAAACACTTTGTTTTATTCTTGGGTGTTTTGATACATTTATCTTTTGTTCTTTACAGAAACAATTTAAATAGTTTTGAACTCTCTATGACACATAGGTGAGCTTCCTCTTATTGAAAAACACCATGAGCAGAAGTAGTGAAATGAAAAATGTGGAAGGACCCAGAGCTTACTCATATCTCTTTGTCTTGTATCTTGCACCTTCAGCTCTTTGTACAAATTTGCGTTCTCAGTATGCAAAATGCAAGAAGAAGGGAAGGGAAGGGAAGGGAAGGGAAGGGAAGGGAAGGGAAGGGAAGGGAAGGGAAGGGAAGGGAAGGGAAGGGAAGGGAAGGGAAGGGAAGGGAAGGGAAGGGAAGGGAAGGGAAGGGAAGGGAAGGGAAGGGAAGGGGTTCAGAAGAAAGGAAGGACAGGAGGGAGAGAAAGATTCCCTTTTTCCATTCTGGAAAGCATTTGATAGGTATTCCTTATATACTGATATACTTACTAAAGACAATAACCCACTTCAGTTTCATTTAGTAACTGCTTTTCATCTCCCCAGGACTGTTGTAACTGAAATTATCCTCCTCTACCTATAAAACAAGTCAGGATGATGACTATAAAAATCTCTTACTTAAATTTTTGACAAAAGGGTCACATGTACCAGCCTGATTTCCAAGGTAGCCTTTTTCATTGCAATCACTTTAATCTTGGATGTTCTCACAGTACCTTGCTTACAGTGTTTACACAAAGCATATCTTTTTTTTCAAGGTGAGAATGTGACATAAGACGTAAGACTTAAGTAATGCATGAAGCTTCAAAATTTTTAAAATTGTAAATTAAGTAAAATCCTTGCAAGATTTCATATCTCATCTCAGTTTCTTTAAGAAAGATAACAGTTTTGTGCAGGTGAAGCAAATGTCCAGTCTTCTCACTCGTTGCTTGCACTTCTAAGCCTCTCCATTTGTTTCTTTGACAGAAACAATACCACTGAAAAGCTGTGCATTCATGGCCTAATCCTGCTAACGATTTTTATGTGTAACTCTTCTGGAAGTCAATGAAGGCTCCATAGGCACAGTACCAGCCATCTTTGTCAAAGAAGATAAAATAAACATATTTCTTCTCTGTGTCAGAGTAATATGTATCTTGGCTCAGCTGACTCTGCTTGATTAATTTCAGTCTGAAAGGTTTCAAGAACTTACTGCCATATTGGAGCTCTGTTTTAAGGGTACATAAGTCCTAAGTGGATTCTAGCAGCAAAATATTGTCCTATTCTATCCTTCCAAACACCCAGACATCCAAAGGGTATTTTAGATGTGATGAGGAGTATATCCTCTATTTGAGTTCAGAAGGTGCTAGAATCAGAAATTTGTGGGTTGACAAACTCTAGAAAATTCAGTTGTATGTATTATTCTTCATTCAAATCTATAGTCAAGCCTGAAGACAGAAATTCCTACAATCTTCCACAAAACAAATTGCGAAGTGTATTACGTAACCAATGGGATTCAAATAGTGCTTTAACCCCCAGACAACCTGGGCAGACAGTTGCCAGGAAAGGAACTAAGAAAATGCTGACCTTGTAACACAGAATGTGCTATTTGTATCCTGAGCTACATCAAAAGCAGTGTGGCCAGCAGGTCGAGAGAGGTGATTCTGCCCCTCTACTCCGCTCTGGTGAGATCCCACCCAGAGTCCTGCATCCAGCTCTGGAGCCCTCAGCACAGGAAAGACATGGACCTGTTGGAGAGAATCCAGAGGAGGCCACAAAGATGATCTGAGGGATGGAACACATTTCCTCTGAAGACAGGCTGAGAGAGTTGGGGTTGTTCAGCCTGGAGAAGAGGAGGCTCCAGAGGGACCTTATTGCAGCCTTTCAGTACTTAAAAGAGGCTTATAAGAAACATAGAATCATAAATGTTTGGGTTGGAAGGGACCTTTCAAGGTCATCTAGTCCAACCTTCATGCAATGAGCAGGGACATCTTCAACTAGATCAGTTTGCTCAGAGCCCCCTCCAATGTCACCTTGAACGTTGCCAGGGATGGGGCGTTTACCACCTCTCTGGGCAACATGGTCCAATGTTTTGCCACCATCATTGTGAAAAATTTCTTCCTTATACCTAGTCTAAATCTGCCCTCTTTCAGTTTAAAGCCATTACCCCTTGTCTTATCACAACATGCTCTGCTAAAATGTCTGTCCTCATCTTTCTTATAAGCCCCCTTTAAGAACTGGAAGCCTTTTCATCCATGAGTACCCCCAAGTCCCTCTCAGCAGGGCTGCCCTCAATCGCTTCATCCACCAGCCTGTACATATACTGGGGGTTGCCCTGATTCAGGTGCAGGACCCTGCACTCAGCCTTGTTGAACCTCATGAGGTTCACATGGGCCTATTCCTTGAGCTTGTCCAGGTCCCTCTGGATGGTGTCCTGTCCCTCAGGCGTGTCAACCACACGACTCAGCTTGGTGTCATTTGCAAAGTTGCTGATGGTGCACTCGATCCCACTGTCCATGTCACTGATAAAGATATTAAAGAGTACTGGTCCCAATATGGTCCCCTGAGGGACACCACTCGTCACCAATCTCCATCTGTACATTGAGCTGTTGACCACTACCCTCTGGATGTGACCATCCAAACAATTCTTCATCCGCCCAACAGTCCACCCATGAAATCCATCTCTCTCCAATTGAGAAGGATGTTGTGGGGGACCGTACCAAAGGCCTTACAGATGTCCAGATAGATTTCAATAGCTCTTCCCTTGCCCACTGATGTGGTCACTCCATCACAGAAGGGCACTAGGTTGGTCAGGTGGGACTTCCCCTTGGTGAAGCCATGGTGGCTGTCTCGAATCACCTCCCTGTCCTCCATATGCCTTAGCAGAGCTTCTATCTTCTTGAACATTGGGAACAGGCTTTTTAACAGGACCTGTTCCAATAGGGCAAGGGTTAATGGTTTTAAACTAAAAGAGGGTAGATTTTGACTAGACCTAAGGAAGAAAATTTTGGTAATGAGCACGGTCAGCACCACCCAGAGAGGTGGTAGATGCCCCATCCCTGGGAACGTTCAAGGTCGGGTTGGATGGGGCTCTGAGCAACCTGATCTAGTTGAAGCTGTTCCTGCTCGTTACAGGGGGTTAGATTAGATGACCTTTAAAGGTCCCTTCCAACACAAACTATTCTATGATTCTGTGATTTGTATTTAACCAAACATGGTGATAACATAAATTAGACTGACAAAATTTGGAAATTGATTGACAAAATTTTGTAAATCAGATTGACAAAAATGGAAAGTGAAAGGAAATGTGAAGTGAGAGTCAGGCATCTATGACACCTGTGTCGTGGTTTAGCCCCAGCCGGCAACTAAGCACCACGCAGCTGCTTGCTCACTCCCTCTTCTCCCAGTGGGATGAGGGGGAGAATTGGAACAAAACTCATGGATTGAGATAAAACCAGTTTAATAGGACAGCAAGAGAGAATGAAACAACAATGGTAACAACAATAATAATACCAACAAAGGAATGTACAAGAACAAGTGATGCCCAATACAGCGATTGCTCACCACCTGGTGATCGACAGCCCATCCCCGAGCAGCGATTTCCACCCCCTGGCCAAGTCCCGTTTATGTACTGGGCATGACGTTGTATGGTATGGAATATGCCTTTGGCCAGCCTGGGTCAGCTGTCCCGGCTGTGTCCCCTCCCAGCTCCCCGTGCACCCCCAGCCTGCTCGCTGGCAGCCCAGCACAAGAAGCTGGACTGTCCTTGACTGCTCAGCAACAACCCAAAACATCAGCACGTTATCAACAGTTTCTCATCCCAAATCCAAAACAGAGCCTCACACTGGCTTCTGTGAAGAAAACCAACTCTATCCTGGCTGAAACCAGGACACCTGCAAAAAACCATCTTGATGCAAGAAACTGTCTCTGCATAGCACCTTTAAGTCTGTGAAAAGTGCCTTATGGGTGTAGAAGGCAAAGAAGAAAACGAAAGAAAGAAAATCCTGAATCAAGAGCATCTGGAATGAACATAGGACCTGAGCAGCAGAGGGACCTGGGAAATCACACAATTTTCCAAATTCCCCTAAAGTGACAATTAAGATTTCATTAATCTTGTTTAAATGAAACTCTGCTTTTTTGTGATAGTGGTTCAGCACCGTTTCTATAGCTTTCAATAATGAAGTCACATATTGGATCTAAACGCACTTGTGCTTTGAGGCCTCATGGCAAGACAAAATACTTAGGTGTCTTCCCTGTGGACATTCCCCTGCCCAGCCACATTAAGAGCCAGCTGCTGAGCAGACTGATGTATTCCTTCAATCAGCTGGTTTGATTGGTATGTGGTAGCAGCCTTTGGGGCATAACAAACCCAGAAACACGATGTGGAAAAGTAATCATTTTCTATTTAGTCTAATAAGCCTTTCTTCCTCATGAGGTTTCTTTCAGTTTAAAATCTTTCTGGGATGATGATGCTTGCCATGCACATCTGCACTACTGTGTGCACTCAGGAGAGTGTTTCCTTTGCAAATGGTGTATATTGTAGTAGCCAGTGGTTTAGGAGTAGCAGGCTTTGCACAGCTGCTCCCACATTGCTCCTGGACGGGCATAACTTTGCCTCCGAGATGTCCATGGTATAATAGCAACATTAGTAAATTCAGGATGTGCAAAACAGTTAGTAGAGATCTGTAAGTGTTTATTCTCTCCCAAAGCAACAGATAAATGGTGAGTAGATAATATCTTTTCCCACCACAATCACGGTTTAGATTTAACCTGTGAACAGCATAGCAATGACTCTAGGCTGTGTCATTCAGGATGCGTAGACACAAAGATCCTCCAAGGTGCGGTTAGTTAACACAATTATAGTAGAAAGTAAGGGAAAGATTTTGAATGTCATATTTATTTGTTAAATACTAGAAACTTCATATACATAGCAGATGAATCGTAAGGGCCACAATAGGACTTCCTGCATTTTTCTTCAGTGCTTGGTGCTGTACAGTTAGGGTTCTGGAGGAAGTAAACCTTCTGTCGAATTTACTGTGATCATATAACCATAAAAAAATGTAGTTTTGAAAGGATCTCTGTAAATTTTTAGTTCAATCCTTGCTCAAACTAAAATCAGCTCTGAGCTGAGATCAAGTTGCTACAGGGCCTTAAACAAATTATGAGTTGAGAATCACAAGGTATATTCAAAATATTCTCCACAGCCTCTCTGGGAAACCTGTTCTTATGCTTAAACATCCTTATCTGAGCACAGTCTGGCTTCAACTCCTCTATAAGACCTCATTGGCTAGTCAAAAACTGCCATTAGATGGCCCCTGAGACTTCTCTTCTCCAGCCTAAACATGCCTAAACATATAATTTTTGCTAAATCCACTTTGGCAATTACCAGGCACCTTGTTCTTCATGTGTCTGGATATGATTTCTAGGAGAATTTGTTCCATATTCTTTCCAGGGACTGAGACTAAGCTGACCAGCCTTTAGTTCACCACAGTCTCCTTCTTAAAAGTAAGTGACATTTTTTTCCAGTCAACAGGAACCTCCTCTGATTACTGCAGCCTTCTAAAGATAGCATATAGTGGTCTTGCATGGACATTATCCAGGTCCCAAAGTACACTTGACTGCAATTCCATGTCATCTCTTCCCAAGGCTCTCTGCAAGTCCAGTTTATTTGAATCATCTCTTACTCACTTTTCTCCTTCCATGGGTAGCTCTTCACTCCGTTCAGTTTCTCCAGAAGGCTCAGGGATCCTGGAGGTTATCAGAAAAACTAAGGCAAAGAAGATGTAAGAGGTATCTTTACTAGGTGTGCTTCAGGACTCAGCAGCAGAGGGAGGGAGGGAAGAGTTGTCCTGCCCTTGTTCAACAGACGTGAAGATGCTGTGGTTGCAGATGCAGACAGTATCAAGACAGGGCACATATTGCTAATGAGCACATGTACTGTGTGAAATGTAGATAGAGAATAGTGCCTTTACTGACACCCATCTAACCACAATCAACATTTCCAGAAACATCAGCAGGGATGGCTCAGTCCTGCTCCTCCCCTTTGTCTGATCAGGATTGAAGGTTGGAATATGCTTGCATGATGTAAGTCTCTCCAGCAGCTGGTCTTGGATACCTACTGTGCCCATTATCCTGCTCAGAACCTGGTCTCCAGCTGCTGGCCTCTAGACATGTCCTGCTGCTTGTTGGCTAGTCCTATTTGAATTTTGCATAGATTTCACACAAACACATTCGAAGTAGAAAATTCATGCACGTGGAAGACAGTTACAATTAAAATTTGATGAGAATACGGGGTAGAGCAACATGATAAGGCACAAGGCTCAGCCAGACAAGTGTACTGACAGGTAACCTGCTTACACACAGCCACTTTTCTCTTTTTGCCTTCTGTTTTCACATGCTTGCCCCTCCCTGATCCTCCTTAAATCCTCCTTTTTCCCATCTTTGGTCCTTTTCTTAAACTGTCTGCAGTAGGTTTCACATCTTTCCACAACTCTTTAAAACTTTCAGTAATAAGTTTTGCATAGTCCTGAAATTGCGCCTATATTCCATAGAAACTCCTATAATCTTCTAGGGAACAACAACTTTAGTTCGCGTAGCTTTTGTGGGAAAGTTTCCTTTGCTGATTGATCCCAATGAGTTCCATGCTAGGAACAATAATGTAATCTTTGTCCTTCGATAATCTCGGAAGCAGCCCATTCAGATCACTCGAGTTTCCACTGATTAGGTTTTCCCTGATTAAGTAACAGAGGTTTCTCTGCTTACTATTGCTCCTGCCATCCTCCTCAGCTCTGTGTTGAATTGGCTCAGCCTGTGCCCAGACAGCTAAGCAGGAAGCATTTATTATCTCAGGTATCCATTACCGTTAGGTCCCCACCTCTATTCTTCGGCAGATCTAGATTCTTAGCCTTCCTTTTGCTCCTGATATTCCTGTAGAAGCTGTTCTTGTCCTTCGCATCTGTCACTATTTCAACTGCAGCTGAGCTGGTTTTGCTAACTTTAAGCCTGGATGCTTGGGCAATGTCTCTGTGCTTCTCCAGGATAGCTTTTGCATTTGCACTAAATCAGGAGCTCCCTGCTCAGCCAGTCTGGCTTTCAACCATGCCAGTTCAACTTACCGCACACCGGAAAGAAGAGACCTTGTGTTTTGAGGAAGCTGTCCTTAAAGATCAATGAGCTTTTTGTCCTTCAGAGCAGTTTCCCAGTGCATACAGTTTCCTGAACAAGTCTTCTTTACTGAAGTCCTGGGTCATTATTCTGCTACAGTGCTGCTTCATTTATGTTAGGATCTTAAACAAGTAGACAAGCCTACTATTGATCATTGACCACTTCTTCCTTATTCATGAGTACCGGATCCAGCAGGGTGGCACCCTTGGGCTGTGCCTCCAGCACCTGCAGCTAAAAATTCTCTGTGCTCTCCAGAAATCTCCTGGATTATTTATGCCCTGACACCATGCTCTTCTAGCAGGTCCTAATTTACCCATCTAGCACTTTCAATGAAGTAGGGCCATTGTTGAAAATGAAAGAAAAACGGAGTTTTACTTTTAAGTGTAAACATAGTATAATGTTCCTAAAGAGAATAAACATAATGACACTCTCTCTATTCCACTTTAATTTAAAGAAAATATTGTCAATAACCTTATTTTTTATGTTATTTTGGTTATAGACCTAGCAAGTCCCTTCTCTATCAGCTGCTACATGAGCTTCTGTCTCAGCAGTCTACTTTTAAAATACAGATGGTTCCTCTTTTATATTGTTTTGGTTTCAAAAGCAACCTAGCTAAAGAGTAACATTTAAAAGAGAAGGAAAAGCAGTCCCAAAGGGCTAACGTGAGTAATGTACCAATTATTTTCTGTGCTACAATTATATTTTATTGCCCTGAGAGAATGCAACAAAATATTGCTGCATTTAAAAAAAAAGTAAAAAACAGAAGAAGCATTTTTGTACAAGAGAAGTATCACTGCAGATATTAACCATTCCTTTCCACTAGGAAGTGAATTACAGAACACTCACATTTCTACTTAACATTCTGTAGTTTCAAGACAAGTTCATCCAAATAATTATATTTACAAACATAAACATGGCCAAAAGTCTTCACCCAGAAGTTTCCTGAAGTCTGTGGAAACTCCTGCATCTAAAAGGCCAATACCCTACTACCACAGGCAATTGCATCATACAATTATTTTCTAAAGCTTATCTAATGATACATTAAATAAAAATATTCTCTTTCTTTATGCTAAATCTTTTGGAAAGCTCCAGAGTCAAGATCTTCTGAAAGTTAGAAACCATTCCTCTCAGTTCCAATTTAAACATATTTAGAAATTTTGTTCTGGTGCAAGAGATATTATTTTTCTATTTTTCTCTGTCATGTTTACCTTCCTTTCTGTATTTGTAGAGAACATCGATGTTTTGTCTCTACCGGTGATATTAGATGACTTTGTATTCAACAATGTTTCTTTCAGCACAACCACTCTGAGCTCTACTACTGCTTTGTGTATCAGTTATTGTCTGCACTCCATCTTTCATAGCTTGATTATTATTTGCCTCTATGGCACTCTAACAAATAATTTTCATTCTTTGTTCAGAAAATCATGAGCTTTCTAAGTACAAGAGGTGCTCATCTGATATGATCCGCCTTTTATTAAAAGAATCTTCCATTTTAGCCCCTGATGTGGTCCAACCAATTGCCTTACAGTTGACCTAATAACATGTTCTTATATATAGATATCTCTATCTATATATAAATATATAGATAGGCAGTTTCTTTGGGTAAGGAATTGAAATTGCCACCACTGTGTCAGAGGATTTATAAATACTCATCTATTTTTCTCTGAGAGATCACAGAATCATTAAGGTTGGAAAAGACCTTTAAGATCAAGTCCAACCATCAGCCCAACATCACCATGCCCACTAACCATATCCTGAAGTGCCATGTCTACATGTTTTTTGAACATTTCCAGTGATGGTGACTCCACCAGCTCCCTGGACAGCCTGTTCACCTCTACAGTTAACACCTGTGAGTTGTTACCTGTATCCCAAGGGTGCCACGTCTCAGTGTTCTGGGCCTTTACACTGAAGGTGTTTCTAAAAATCAGTAACGTCTTTCAGATCCTTCTCACCTTAACCCTGTATTTCCCTATCAGTACAAAGCAGTCTTCTCTACTGGCATAAGGACATGCCACTCCACATAAATACAAATGAAAACCTGTCAGTGGGTTTCTTTCACCAATTGTTAGACATCTATAGTGTAGAAAACTACATATGAGCTAGACATCCTAGAAATGATGGCTAGTTAGTGAAGTCCTGGCAACAACTTAGGTCACAGTGAAATGAATCTAATTAATTTTGTTATATAAACACCTGTTTCTTCCCTTTGATTATAAAGGGAATCTAGCTCATTTCAGTTATCTACACTGTAGATGAATCTTACTCTGTTCTAGAAGGTGAGAAATATCACTCTGAATTGCTTACTGGCCTTCTCTTGTCAGCAGTCATGTTCCTCAGTGCTAGACAGAGTCTTGGATATGAGCTAGAACAACAGGACATAATTAGGCCTACGTTGTTCAGTCTGTAATCCAGGAAGTCTTAAACTTATTATGCACGAGCTACATGTTCCTTGAAGTAACAAGGGACAAAGGAATTTGAAGAGATAATCCAATCCCTCCTTTTCTCTGAATAAGGTCAGGGAAAGGAGAAGAAAAGAAGAAGAAAAAAAAAAAGTGTAAGGACTTTGATCATTACTTGCCTTTGTTTGAACCATGGGGAGCTGTAGTATCATCAAAGTTGGATATAACCACGCAAGCAAAGCTTGGTTGTGACCCCACAAGTGATTTGATCTTGCTTGATATTGAGCAGCATATTTTCAGCCCAGAAGTGTACTTAAACATTTGATTAACTTTAAGCAAGCAAATTGTTCAATGGATTTAAGCTGTCCTTTCAAAATGTTGCTTACATGGATTATTGGTGTGTTTCATGGTAATACTTCAAAGAGTAAGCTGGAAAGAGAGAAGTGGAGAACAGGGGATCTGCTTAAGCAATTCCAGAAATATCAAGCTGTACCACGAATACCAATTCGAGTACCACGAATTGGTAAAGCAACTGGAAAAATATACACTGGAAGAAATTAAGACCTGTTATTTGAAGGAACCTGCTTTGTCCTTTCAACATCTTTCCGTTGAAAACTGCCCTGTTAACAAAACTGTGATAAACGTATCCAGAAACGCAAATGAAATCTTGTCTAGGATTCTAAGGAACAGTTTGTAGGAAATACTGGATAGTTAGTTAATTAAATTAGTTCTGTTAGTATCTCTGACTAATTGCCTCAAATCAATTAGTCCGATAGCAAAAATCACTGGGAATTTTCTCATTCATATCTTTTCAGAATTGGAACTAGGAAGAGAAGCACTCATGTTCTGAATAAAACATACTTTGGAATTTGAGAAAAAAGTGTTTTAAAATCCATGTAAGTTTGTCAGAAATACAATCTAGATTGGTCAGTTTTATTTTTCTACTCTCATTAGAGAATTACTTTAATTCTGATGGAGAAACGGAGAGAAACGTGATTAGAAGTTCTTTATGCTAGCAGTGAGATGACAGAATACAGCAGTCATTCAAAATATTATTACACCTCTTTGTTTTGACTAATGTGATAATGCAGGTAAAACGAGTTGAGTTAATTGCTATGAACAAAAACTCTGAAAATTCCATTTAGGTTTCACTGAATTTTCCATATTAAACATAAATCAAGACATTGTAGATATATCCATCCTCAGGAAAAAAAAAAAATCAGCTTACAGCTAAAAGTGGTGTGAAAACTCATGCTGTTTTTTATAGAGCAGTAACATCTACCTTTGGGGACCACAGTAGGAAAAGAACTCTCTACCCCAGGCTAAACAGCATAAGCTAGTTCACTTCCATGCTGTTCAGAGTTAGTCCTCTCTGGGGCTGACTTGTGAGCCTACACCACTTAGCATTTAGTCTTAGTCTCCCCTGGGAACCCTGTAATGTTCCTGGGACACAATCTCTGTGTGTGCATTTATTTTTCCAAATGAAGAGACATCTATGCTGCAGCTTAGGAAAACGTTTCTTTAGAGAGTAATTAAGGTTGCTTATTGTTTAGCCTCAGAAGACACACTGGTAGTTCAGTGGTGGCATTGCCCTTTGTATAAGTCCACAAAGCCTGTTACGTTAGTGTTGCAGGATGCATAAAGCAGGAGAAGTCAACCTACACTTGTCTGAAGTGCAGCCTGTAGTGAAGTATCCTACCACCAGTGATACAGCTTTCTCTTTGAGACAACCACTTTGCTTCAGGATCTAACCAGGGAGATAACTAGTGTGCATGAAGTGTGGATATGAGGGCAAGTTGACCACACAGTGAAATGCGGAGCAAGCCAAGTTGATGGTGTGAACATGTCTCTTTTGAAACCTAGTAAGGTCTTATGCAGGTTTATGAAGTGATCAGGGAGTCAAGACAGGATCAACCTAAAGTACAATGCCATTGAAAAATACCACGTAGGATTAGGACATCCTTCAGACTGGCAGAAAAAGTTCCACCAGAAGCTACTTCAGGCCCTGGTGCAAGTGACCAGGGATGAGATATTGTAATATTCTGCCCTTATGTTAAGGATTAGTTTTAGTGGAAGAAAGTGTGGTGTTAGCAGATACCATGGAAATGCTGATATAGTTCCAACAGGGTAACCTGGAGGAAGATGAAGAGGAATCAGGCATGCCTAACAGGAATGAGTCTAGGGTACAATGAATTTACACCTGATTGCAACAGTGTTTTAGAACTCAGCCAGAAAGAGACAGCAGTGATGCGCCAAAGTAATAGAAGGCTGTTCTCCTTGAATAGCTGTAGGAGAACCTTGAACTTCTGAGGCAGGAGAGACAAGTGAGATGAAGCAGCAGCTGCAGACTGGCTCAAGGACTGAGTGGCACAGTGAACTAGGAACTAAATAATGGTTGTCAAGAATAAGGGCCTGCACAGTGATCTAACTGCATACTACACCTGACTTGATTCAGTTTGCTATTACACTGATATATAAACATAAAGGACTGAAAACAATGACACCTATACAAGTATTTTGGCCATGGCAGTCTGTGGGAATGTTAATTTAAAAAAAAGAAACAACCCAACTGTGGCTTTTTTTAACACTAAAGTTAGTAAAGACAGTATTTGTAAATTTGATTTTTAAATCCAAGGAGAAAGAAAAGTGCTAATCCAGGGAGAAATGAAAGATAGTTCACAGGCTTTGCCATGAAAGATCATTTGCCCTGCTATTTGGGACTGGATCAATAAAGCATTAGATCGGTTCCCTTTTCTCATCTACGCAAAAAATACAGTGATTTGAAAGACCAGTTTGCATGCAAATAGGAATATAGATCTACTTCTTGTACAGAATTAGGGCAACAACAGCCCCAGGCTCCTCAAGTTGACCAAAGCTGGTTAGGAAGCAGATGATTAATTGTGGCAGGTTTTGTGTACTTGTCTCTTCACATAAGGATGAGAGTATAGGTCAACTTTCTGCCACTTTCTGATATTTATGCTACATTCCAGCAGGAATTCACATCATTCCAAAACTCCCTTCCTTACCAATGAGACAAGAAAAGAGAAATGACCCCTACCTGTATTAACCTATTCCAAATGTCAGGAGAGACAGATCAGTAACTGTGGTTGTAACGGTGTCAGTCTGTGCCTGCCTGCAGTCCTGTGCTTTGAGATAGGAGCTACTACAGAAGAAAGGAACTACACTTTAGGCTGTGTTCAGAAAAGCTGGAACAAGGCTTTTTTTGGCCTGAAGGTGAAGGTGGCTTCAACTAACTTCATTTTAAATTACACATCTACAGCTAAGCTAATCATCCTAGTTTCTCATTCTAGCCAGTAGAGAAATGAAGTTTTTCAGTAAGTGATTTTTCTGCCCTATTCTTAACCATCTACTTTAGTCTAAGCTGTATTTCACCAAGAAGAAACTGTTTCTCTCCACTGACTATAAAAGGAGCTGAGATAATTAGTTTGGCTATGCACATTGTGTAAGATGAACCAAAGCCTAAGTCCCCAATTAATTTTTCTGCAGTAACAGCTAAAAATAAGTAGTTAACATCCAGCCACAAACACACCCTAAATCCAGGCTGCGGAATTCCATTTAGAGAGCTCTGGCAATGAAAATTATGAAGCTGGCTCTAGAAACAGAGCAGATTTGTCACAGTTGGCAATGGAAATGGGTGTCTGAAAGAGGCAGCCTGCATCCTAAGGTATGTCCTAGTGGACAGGTCAATGCCAAGGGAAGGGTATCAGATTGGGTGCTTACACAAGTGTACTTCGACAGCAGTTGGAGTCATTAGTTAATGAAGACCCTATACAAACTGTCGTTCACAGTGTAGTAGTGTTTTTGGTAATATCCCTCCTGTAACAGGATCGGTAAAAGGCATTAAAAATTGTTGCATTTAGAACTCATAAGGAAATCATCCAGAAACATTTTGATCTGCAGTCTTATTTCAAAGATGTCAGCCTTCCACCAGGTCTCAGCGTCACATAAATCTCCTACTCCAGTGCCAGTCTGTGACACGCTGACTAATTGGTTTGGACTGCTTTTAAAAAGTCTGTCACGTTCTTACTCTTGGAAATGTACGTAGCTCATGTTTTTGCCTTTATAACAACTGTGTACTCCAAACCTGAAATCATTAGGACTCGCTTGGTGTATTTTGCTCTAGTGGAGCCATTTTGGTTTCTCCTTGTCCCCTGCCTTCAGGTGTAATTGTTATTGTTTCAGTCTCGCTGGGATGTACAGACCGGTCAGGTAAAGTTAGCACCTTGACCTCACTGTTAAGAAGGAACCAGTTGCAAAAGATATGAGGGATTCAAATACGGGCACTGAATTTTGCTGATGTGTGGGACACCTTTAAATATTTTTTACTTCTTCCATTAAAGTTACAAAAAAGAGAAAGGAGAATGTGTGTGTCAGGAGGGAGAAAGGGGGAGAAAAAAACATTAAAGCTTTGAAATATGTAGAGTATTGAATAAGGATTTCATTTTAACTATGTCTTTCATTTACTTTTTGTTTAGCTATGGAATGATTTTGTAAGGAAAAAAATAAAGGGAGAGAAACTATTTAGCAGTTTTTAGAAACAATTCCACATAGTAATGTTTACCCTTTCTGGAAAGAAGTTATCTTCTCAATAACCCATTCCTTTTACTCATTGGAACTTTTTTTTTTTCCTTTTTTTCCCCTCAGTGTATTTGATAGTAGTACAGAGCACACAAAGTGCCTTATTTATCAGTTATACATAAGCTGAGATTGTCTGAAGGTTTTGATGCTGTTGTTATTAAAGTATAACGCTATTTTCTTGAAGACAAAACAGGAATAACACGTGAAAGGGGGGAATGAGAGGAACAGCAGTGTAGCAATAGTTCTTTCTGCTGACGGTGCTTGCTTGTAAACCTCATTGATAAGGATAAATAGACATACATACTGTTTTATTATGCACTAAAAAAACCTAATAAACAACTGCTACCATCAGGATGTTTAAAAAGCTTTCAGCTGAGTTGGTGGTTTTTTGTTTTGTGGGTTTTTTTTCTTCATTCTTTCTTTCAATCTTTCTCTGATCATGGGTTCACAGCAGAATTGTAAATGAAACAGTCATGGTGGTCTACATTTTTTTAAACAGAAATGTAAAAAGAGAACTAGAACAAGGAGGGAAATAGTCATTAAAGGAGAAGATGAAGGCTGGGTCAGGGTTTCCCAGTCTCTGGCAGTGGTCACAGTTTACCCAGAAGTAACAGCATCAGTTATAAAGATCAGTGACAGATTATGTGATTACAGGCTCATCTCTGCAGGCACCGAGGAGCCCACAGACACAAAAGCAGTCTGGGGAGTCCCAGTCTTAGACATGAGCCCCTGCCCCTGTTTCTTTCAGGGCTGTCCCAGGAAAGCCTCAACCCCATGGACTGGGGGAAGCATCCGGCCAGTGGAACAATGGAGCAGCTCTCCAGGTCACCTCCCAGACCAAGGGACATCACTGCCTGGAACCCTTTATGGGATGCACGGGAAGAGCACTGAAATGGCGGTGGTCTGGGCAGGGTATAAGAGAGGCCTCTCTCTTGGAGCTGGCTATTGGCGGGGCCAGGAGGTCCAAGCCAGCTACTAAGGAGTCCATGAGGTCTAAGGATCAACTGAGGGAGCTGGTTGTATGTGTGTGTCTCTCTGTGAGAGGTATCTGGAGGCCCATGAGGGTCTAAGGGTCAGCCTCTGAGTAGACTGGATGTCTAAGGATTGTTACTGCAGGGATCCATAGTGTGTATGTGCTGGTGTGTGCAAGTGGGTCTCTGTACCATTAACTGTAGTGGGGATCTTATGTCCCAGTGCTGGCAACTTTGAGGACTTGAGATGCAGGGCCAGCTCCTGGGCAGAATGAGCATCTGAGGTAAATTACTACAGGGATCCACACTGTTTATATGTATATATATATATATTTTCCACTAGAAGACTTTGATCCTGATCAGTCAGAGGGGAGAACAGGGTGAGGCCTTTGACGCTGTTTAGGCTTATGTGTTTGCTGAGTGTTTTTGACTGTGTTCTCCTGTATGGCTACCTTTGCACATATGCATATGTGTATGGTATATGTTTGTGCATATGCCTACTGGTAACGCACACTCAGCCTCGCTGCTGGCTGGACTTGGGGCATGGAGCTGTGACAACATCACCTCAGTTAGTCTACCAGATTTGACAACTCCCTAGCATCAGGACAACTGCAATCAGGTTGGAGATGCTTGCTCTACAACTGCAGGGACCTGGTGGGAAGTGGCAAGACAGCAATTTTGTCTACTGCGATAGTTCATACAGCTTCAGGACCATGGGAGTCTCAGCTGCACCAATAGGTTTTGCACTCTAAGCAGCAACAGATCTTCTGCTTTGCAACTGTTTTCTGGCTCCAGGGAAAATCTTGCCCAAGCTGTGGAGTAAATCTGGGAACCACTGCCTGATGGGGAGGCGAGTTAACACTAAATTGCCATTCCGTGCATGAGTTGACAGCTTTTCCTAAGGTCTGATTTCTATAAAACAAGACTGTTAATAATTAAGGAGTGAGTAAAAGCCTGTGTCACTCCTCAGCTATTTGCTATTGGCATTTGATGACAGCCACATTTTTAAATGTGACTTAGATGCTGGGCTTTCCATAAAGCAAAATAAAATATGTCTAACTGAATTTAAACAGTCATCTACTTTCCTCTGTTCCTGATCATTCCCCGTGAAATATTTACTCCCAAGAAAGCCTTCGTATCTATTCCCACATTTTTAATCTCAGATGGGTGACATGTGTCAAGTTTGATGCCCCATGATGCCTTTCTTTTTCACTTTCTATTATTCCATTAATCTATAACTAATTATTTTGTTAACTGGTTGATCCTAGGTTTTGGCATGCAAAATCTGGCCCACTGCAGCCACTCCAAATACTTGGCGTTTCCCCAATATGATCTATAAAGATGTTCAGGGTATATCAGTAGGAGACTAATTGGACTGTTTATCTCCCAGAGTTTGCTTTATGAACGACTCTACGTAACAGTTCACTTAGGCTTCTGCTTTCCAAAGTAAGACACTGTGTGGGTCTCTGTTGCTTGAAAAACGAGGACAAACAGTAAGAAAGAGCCCAACACATCACATGTGTGATTTACTTCTCACTGAGTCTGAGACCTGAAAGAATAACTGGAAACAGAGGAAGTGAAGAATGCAATTCCTCCCTTCTAGAGTCAAGGACAAGACATGAAGCTTCATTTCTAATGCAAAATGTGAGAACAGCCCTAGGAACCCACACTGTTTTTCTCCCAGAGGACAGAAATTCTTTCTCACTTTTTTCCTCCATTCTCTGACCTGAACAATCCTGAGTTCTTTCCTAGAAAGTGAAACAAATTCAATAGGAACTTAACGTCCCCGTTGATCTTAATAGGCTCCTTGTTAGGCAGTATATTGCAATCAGTAAAAACTGTGTGTTTGAAGTTGTTCGGGCATAAGAGTTTGTTCTAGGTGCTTCCTCTAAAAATAAGTTGATCTGTTTGCACTTTAAAATAAACAGTAAATGTAGCTGTATTTTCTCAGCAGCTGAACAAGATTTTCTTTACACTTTTTCTGAGAGCCACCAGATAAAACTTCTTAGAGGTGATACATCCTGCTTCCAGATCCTGCTTTAGTTTAGGCGGTAGACTCTGAGACATTTCTGGGCTGGTAGATTTTGACCTCTCCATTAACAAGCTGTACAGCCAGAGGGAACATACCCACAGCAAGTCTGGGGTTGACACCAGTCAAGGGGAATTTGTCATTACCCTGGAGGGCAGGGCCACTGTTTAGAGGGCTCTCAACAAGCTAAAGAGATGGACTGACAGAAAACTCATGGAGTTCAAGAAGACCAAATGTAGGACCTTGCCTTTGGGATATGTGGGGCACAGTGTCTGATTTAAAAGTTCCCAGTAGAAGGGACATGTTAACAAAATGGAGCAAGTGGAGCAAGGAGTTCTTATTACAGTTAGTGTTTGGAGCAAAAAGTTACCAGGAGTTGGTTTAGGCTGGAGAAACAAAGACTCTGAAGGCATCTAATGGCTGTCTTCAACAACCCAATGGAGCCAGACTCTGCTCGTATAACAAAAGGACAAGAGGCAACTGTCAAAGATGTAAAAGGGAAATTCCTGAGACATAAGGACAAACCCCTTTACAATGGGAGTGGTTATCCACAGAACAGGCTGTCCAAGGAGGCTGTGGAGACTGTTCCTAGAGACAATCAAAACTCACAGACCTGAACAACACGATCTAACTTCAAATTTATACATGCACAGAGCAGGTGGAACTTCCAGAGGGTCTTTCCAACTTGAGGTTTTTTCATATTTCTGTATGTATACACAAAACTTACGTGACTCTGGAAACCTGAACTTCTTTGGAGTCTAGATAACAGTTAAGGAGCTTTAAGTAGGAGTAGTCATGGGATCATAACGTTATTTTACTATGGCAGATGTACCTTAAGTCCTGATCCCATGACTCTCAGATCACTTTATCCACCTACCCTGGTTCTAAGAACTGCATGACACATCAGCAAACACACTGAGGAACAATCTAAAAGAAATGGATACCCTGATGCTTCTACATATTGTGCTCTGTGGGCTTCCCCTCTGGTAGAGCAAGTTGGGCTGTCAGCTCCTTTGTATCAGAAGACCGATAACCAGTTTAGAATCTCAGACTTTTCCCATTTTCCTTTCTCCCTCAAAAATAACATGGCTTGAAGAAAATTCAGTCTGTTTTTAACAGCAAGGAAAAATTTAGCAGCAGTAAAAAAACAAGGGCTTATATTGGGGCTTGACAAGTAAGTGAAGGAAGAAGAAAGATTTGAAATAATTTTCAAGGGTAATTCAGTTCCAGAATTTGATTTGGGATCACAGTCTATTGTCTGAGGTTGTATTTATTCTTAAGGTATTTCAATTCACTCCTGAAGTAAATGCTAGGAAATGGAACAACTGTCAAACTACTTCAGCTTTAAGGCACACATTGCTAATCATGACACCCATACCCCAAGGCCTTGAACCTGTAAGTTCTTGTTCAACAAGGACAGCAGGTGGGAGGGGAAGCTGTACATGAACACAAGTAAGATTAAGCACTAGATTTATTTCTCTGCACAGAGTGAAAGTGAAATGTCAGTTTTCCACAAAACTGCTTTCTTATTTGCAAGAATGGGAACGAAGAAAGGGCTATTGTTCGCCAAAGAATGTCAGATCTGACAAATTAGTGTGCCACATCCACAGCCAGTTTATGCTGATTTACACCCACTAAGGGTCTTGCCTGCATGCTGAAATATAAAACTCAGCTTGTAATGAGACATTTACTCATGCGGTCCTGTTAGGCCCATTACAGCTATTCAGGAATCAATTGGTGGCTTCACAGCTCAGGTTGCTTTCCACTCTCTGTCCTGCTTTTTTACCTCCTGCTTTCACATGAAACAACTGGCATTTGCCCAGAATGAAGGATCAGCTTACTAAATCCATTGTGTATGCCTTTGTTCACTTGCCAAAAAAAGCTTCCTGATCTTTTGGATTGATCAGGGTATTCAGAGCTTCATTTGCTGAACAAAAGCAAAGCAAAAAAATACAAGTGTTATCTGGCTACTTTCTCAGGGAACGTTCTTACTGATTTGGAAAATTTGGCTCAGTTTTTTAATGCAATTTTTCATTTTGTTCATTGCATTGGGAATCTTACAGAGCTACATTCATTGTTCCCTTTGTCACTTCAGTGAATTTCATGGGTAATTCTGCTGGTCCATGGGTAACTTTGGCACCTGTTGTTTAGGTATATTTGGGTTTGCCAGCAATGTGTGCTCACAGCCCAGAAGACCAGCTGTCTCCTGGGCTGCATCTGAAGCAGCATGGCCAGCAGGTCAAGGGAGGTGATTCTGCTCTTCTACTCCACCCTGCTGAGACCCCAGCTGGAGTCCTGCATCCAGCTCTGGACCCCTCAGCACAGGAAAGACATGGACCTGCTGGTGTCCAGAGTGGGACACAGAAATGTTCAGTGGGATGGAACAGCTCTCCTCTGAGGACAGGCTGAGAGAGTTGGGGTTGTTCAGCCTAGAGAAGAGAAGGCTCCAAGGAGACTTTCTTGCAGCCTTCCAGTACTTAAAGGGGGCTTCTAAGAAAGATGGGGACAGACTTTTTAGCAGGGCATGTTGCAATAGGACAAGGGGTAATGGTTTTGAACTAAAAGAGGGCAAATTTAGACTAGATCTTAGGAAGAAACTTTTGATAATGAGGGTGGTAAAACAGTGGCACAGGTTGCCCCGAGAGGTGGCAGATGCCCCATCCCTGGCAACATTCAAAGTCAGGTTGGACGGGGCTCTGAGCAACCTGAACGAGTTGAAGATGTCCCTGCTCCTTGCAGGGAGGGTGGACTAGGTGACCTTTAAAGGTCCCTTCCAACCCAAACTATTCTATGATTCTATGATTCTTCCCCATCAACCAAATTTAGACTTGGTATAACTAGATCCAACTTCAATAAAGCCCTTAACTTTAAACTATTTAGTGATATGCAACAAAGCATGCTTACAATGTTTCCTGGTTGGGGCAGATTTTGACAGAAAATCACGTACTTTAAGTTAGTGCCCAAAGGAGCGCTGTATGTGTACCAATGATATACTAAGAAAGATGTTTCAGAGACCTCCCAGGGGACTCTACCATTTTCCATGGGGAAGCCTGGACTCCTCACTTGAGTGCTCAATCTGCTGCAAGCACCTAATTATATACATCCCATAGTATCTATATGTCACAAATTCTGCTTCAAATAAAGAAACTATTCATAGCATCAGTACCAGGAAGTACATTGGCTGAATGTTCATAAAGATTTGAAGTAATCACTGGTACCTAAGATATGCAGGTATTAAAAGCCTTCCAAAGCTAGATTACACAAGAAATAAATCACAAAAGAAGCCTTGGAATAATTTTATGAATCTTTTATGTCAAGAAGTAGAGATGAATTTTGAGATTGGATATGAGGACAATTGTTCAGTTAATTAGCCATGGAAAGCATATCATTTAATTATAATGTAACTGTTTTATGAAATTTGCTGGTTTGCATCAGAACCTATTGAAACAAAAGTCTAGGAAAATGAAATTTGCTAAGATTATAAAGTAACCTGAGGCCTTTCCAGATCAATGTCCCTGAAGTGAATTAACATCAACATTGGGCCTTTATAAGAGCATTTGTTATAGAGCAAGACGTGTTCCTTCACAATGGTGTTTTAGTGGGGTGGAGGAAACAGCTAAAGGCTCTCATTCGATTGTGACTTGTCAATAGGAAGTCCAGTTTTTCACCTATCTGTTGAAAAAGTTTTCTCAGTGGTGATGGAAAATCAATGCACTTCCTGGAAGGCAGGGTTTGACTTCACAACTTTGAAAACAAAACAAAGCAATACAAAACAAAAACCATGTTTGTAAGGGAAGATGTTCACAACCAAACACACTCAGTGATTTCCCATAGTTGGACTTTCTCTCTACAATTTAATTTTATGACACATCCTAGGCTAGAGGTGTATCTTTGTTTCTTTCTAGATCTGGAGTGTTCTCGGGTGCTACTCTGCCCTTTCCTCCCATGTAGGAAACACCAATGGATTAAGAAGGCATGGAATGATATGTGGAGGGGTGGAGAAAGTGGAAGGAAGGGAGAAAGGGATTACGAGAGGCAGGGAGGATGTGAAGGACAGAGGGAAGGGGAAGAAAGGGGGAAGGAAGCAAGAAGGAAGGGAGGAAGCATGTCTTGGCTGCTTCTCAGTTCAGTTTCTTCCCTTCTTTCTCCAACATGTGGCAAGAGGCTGTGCCAGTGCACCCCAGCCTAGTTCATGGGTGCTGCAGTCCATCCCCATCACTCAGGGCTTTACTACGGCTCAGGACATGCCCACTAGCACAAAGAGGTCCAAAAAGGTGAGGCAGTTCTGGGAAGTTTGGGAGATTTTTCACTTTTTGTCAGTATCGCAGAGAAACAACAAAGCCCATATGCTCCCCCGTGCCCTTGCAGGAGCATGGCTGGAATGACTCCCCAGGGGAAAGTACAGAGTTTATTTCGAAAGAAACAACCTTCTTTCTGTTCTTCCTCTCACACATGGCTTAAATAAAACAATACTGAGCCTAAAAAGAGACTTGTCTTTCCACTCAATGCATTAATTTTGACTTCTTGATTTTTTTATTTTCTTTTTATAGTTTGTGGTCTTGCATGCTGTTAAAGGGACTCTTCTTCAGTGATTCAAGGACAAATCCTTCCCCTTTGAGTCTGACTGAAGTTTGGGCTCCTCATTTCTCTCAAAGAAATTGTATAAATTCTTCAAAAAGATATAGCAGGTATTTTCAGGTCTTTGGGATGTGGGGATGATATCTTTAGCAACAGTTCTCTGATTTGGGGAATACTATCATTTTATATCCCCTACCTCCTGAGGCAGAGAGGAAGAGTGAATTTAGGAATGTGACTTTTTTTTCTGTGTAAACCTCAGTGTCTTCTGTGTAGAAATATCTCGAAAAATGACATTACCGTTTCACCACCAGTAAAAAAGCACAGTGTATGTGGGTTTTGTGATGTGCTCCAGTGCAGTGGGAAATGAAAATGAAACCCTTTTCTATATAACTTTTCTTTCAGAATAATGAGAAAAAGACACATCTAATGATTGCCCAGAGACAGTAAGGATGCTTGCAGAAAAGCAAGACAAGTAGGTTCAGCACTGACAGTCTATTTCTCAAATGAAAGTCCTGAAAATTGGGATATTCAGCACCTTGGGACTGCTTTCTCTCTTTTTGTCTATTCCTTTTCAAAAACTAGACCTTGGGCTTAAGAACATGTAATTGGGAGTATTGTATACCCACATAAGGTTTTAGTTTGGCCAAAAAAAAGAGAACGGGGTGAGGGGAGGATTTCAGCAAAATGTATGCAATAAGCTCTACTCCTGAGCGTGCATCCATTTTGAATCACTGCTCAGTAGTAATTAATTTCCACTTGACATTTCCACAAAGACATAGTACCATGTATTTTCTTACTGCCACTGCTAAACCTGCCAGTAAACCCTGTATTTCAGAGTGCTGAACTCAGTAATAAAATATTGTTATCACCATTGTTTTCCTAAGAAACAATAAGTTAGGATCGAACAAGTATGTTGCAATATTTAGGATTTTGTTCTCTGTTTACAGAGGACTATTTTCCGTCCTTCTTGATGACTGTCAATTAGTCTGTAGCACTGCTGTTGTTTATGAATGATAGGTTTAGGTTTCTTGGATCCACTTCTAAATTTTTTAAAAAAGAACAAAGACTCTAGTCTGAGTTCCAGTAAGTCACCTGGCATGTTATTTCAAGCTGTTGCTGTTATTACTGTACTCAGAAAAGAATTTATGTTTGGCTAAAACATGATTTTCAGAATGGCATCCAGGCTCATTTAAAAAACCCAACAGATGGGTGGTGTTAGTAACCTTGATTTAAGAACCTAGTTATTGCTTAAGCTTAAAACTATTTAACCGTTCCTCCTAAACAGAGCATGGAATTCAGTTTCAGAAATATAGGTCCCTAGCACTAGTTAATATGTCTCAGGCCATCCCAGGTGCCTGAATGTGAATGATGGGAAAGAAAAAGGACTCATGGAGTGACAGCAGGATGCCAGGCAGGATATTCCCTCATACCTACATGGGCATTAAACATCTGCATGTTGGTTGCTCAGTTCTGAATTCAGTGACTCTCAAGAGGGAAAGATGAGATGATACCTATAGATGACAGAAGATCCTAACCGCCAAACTTAGGAAGACACAATTTGCCTCCAGAGATCTTCACTCTGTTGCCTTTTACTGTGTCTATCAGAAATGCAAACACATACTTTAAGATGTGAATGCCAGGTTCACCAGGAGCTTAAAGTTTGAGTATAAATAAGAAGGCTAGATGAACTGGAGAAACTAGCAGCTTGTGGCTTAGACAGGTGTATTTTTCGCTGGGTAAAGAACTGGCTGGATGGCCGAGATCAGGGAGTTGTGGTGAATGGAGATAAATCCAGTTGGCGGCCGGTCACAAGCGGTGTTCCCCAGGGCTTGGTTCTGGGGCCGGTCTTGTTCAATATCTTTATTGATGATCTTGATGAGGGGATCGAGTGCTCCCTCAGTAAGTTTGCAGATGACACCAAGTTGGGTGGGAGTGTTGATCTGCTGGAGGGTAGGAGGGCTCTGCAGAGGGATCTGGACAGGCTGGATCGATGGGCAGAGGTCATGTATATGAGGTTTAATAAGGCCAAGTGCAGGGTCCTGCACTTCGGTCAGAACAACCCCATGCAGTGCTACAGTCTTGGGGAGGAGTGGCTGGAGAGCTGCCCGGCGGAAAGGGACCTGGGGGTGCTGGTTGACAGCTGGCTGAACATGAGCCGGCAGTGTGCCCAGGTGGCCAAGAAGGCCAACAGCGTCCTGGCCTGTATCAGAAATAGTGTGGCCAGCAGGAGTAGGGAAATGATTGTGCCCCTGTACTCGGCACTGGTGAGGCCACACCTCAAGTCCGGTGTTCAGTTTTGGGCCCCTCACTACACAAAGGATGCTGAGGTGCTGGAGCGTGTCCAGAGAAGGGCAATGAAGCCGGTGAGGGGTCTGGAGCACAAGTCTTATGGGGAGCGGCTGAGGGAACTGGGGTTGTTCAGTCTGGAGAAGAGGAGGCTGAGGGGAGACCTTATTGCTCTCTACAGCTACCTGAAAGGGGGTTGTGGTGAGGTGGGTGTTGGTCTCTTCTCCCAAGTAACCAGCAATAGAACGAGAGGAAATGGCCTCAAGTTCCACCAGGGGAGGTTTGGATTGGATATTAGGAAAAATTTCTTTACTGAGAGAGTGGTCAAGCATTGGAACAGGCTGCCCAGGGAGGTGGTGGAGTCACTATCTCTGGAAGTGTTCAAAAAAACGTGTGGATGTGGCACTTTGGGACATGGTTTAGTGGGCATGGTGGTGTTGGGTTGATGGTTGGTCTTAATGATCTTAAAGGTCTTTTCCAACTTTAATGATTCTGTGATTCTCTGATTCTGTGAACTCTGTTGGATCCTTCTCACAAATGAATAACTACTTTAATAATGTGTTCCAAATATAATTCACCTCAAATATTTAAAAATAAAAGTGTGTTTTATTTATCATTTAAATTTTCCTGTTGTCACTATGTAGCAGTTTTTGCCTTTAACATTTAAACTAAGGAGCCCTTTGTTTCCTGGTATTTTTGTTGGTGACACACATTAATCAAGTTCTCAAACATCTTTTACATAAATTAAATATGCTGTGCTTTTAAGTTATCCTAAGGCATTTTCTCCAACCCTTTATACTTTGAATGTTCATTTTTTTATGTTCTTTCAAACTCTTCAAAATCCTTTACAAATTGCAGATCCCAGGACTGGACATAGTATCAGGCTAACTTCTTGGGCAGTGGAGGGGGAGGTGCTGATCTGCTCTCTCTGGTGACCAGTGATAGGACACATGGAAATGGAATGAAGCTGTGTCAGGGGAAGCTCAGATTGGACATTACAAAAAGGTTCTTCACTGAGAGAGTGGTTGGTCATGGAATAGGTTCCCCAGGGAAGTAGTCACAGCATCAAGCCTGTCAGAGTTCAAAGAGCATCTGGATGATGCTCTTAGTCATATGGATTAGTTTTAGGTAGACCTGTGAGAAACAGGGAGTTAGAGTCAGTGATCCTTATGGGTCCTTTCCAACTTGACATATTCTATGATTCTATGATCCTATGATCCTATATATATAAATCACTGTTTGACTCATTAGCATATCTATTCTTAATTTCAGAGTTTTGTTCTACCTCTTCTTCCTGTACCATTGCAAGGAAGGCTGATGTTGAGCTTTTGATGTTGAACAAGCCTTTTAAGAGCCATTGCTTTCAAGGGGGGGAACCCTCATTCTTCATTCTTTAAGGCTACATGACCCTCACAACTTTTTTCCCCAGATGTCTAGTTTTTCATTAGATTAGACTAGCCCTGTAGCTTAGTATTACTGTTTGTTCTTATCTTTACTACACATTTTGAGTTATCCAAAGATTTTATATTTACTTCAGATCTTTAATTCTGATGGTGAATAACTTACTATCCAAGTTTTGATCTTTACACAGTTCTGCTAACATGAAATTCAGCATGACCTGGATGTCAGGTGGTTATTCTTGATCTTTCCAATGCACACATTATGATTTGTATGCTGATATTTTCAGTTGAAATATCATGTTGGGTTAAGTGAAATGTCTGTGCTTATTAGATTGAAGCAGATACCTTTACCAGTAATGCTTACTATCAGAGTGACACTTGAGAGGAGTAAAGATAAAGAATTTGTTTACTTGCATCTGTGGCTTATGGTAAGGTTACAATATCTGAGAATTCAGAAAACTTACATGTACTGTTTCTTGACTGCAAACTTACAATTTCATCAGCATCTCTGATAAATTTTCCTACAGAACTCCCAATTATCATTGAAGTTCTTCTTTATAAGTTTATCTTTCCTCTTAGTTATAATTATTTCCTTGGGGTAAACTATCACTTTCACAATTTTAAATTATCTTTTGTTCAGAACATTTCCTAAATTTTAGATCTTGATCACTGATTCCTAGTTAGCTATCAGCTTCCTGTCTCATGGATTCATCTTTATCAATGATGATGATTAAAAAAAAATCATTAAGATTATTTTAATTATACAGAGGAGGAAGAATGAGATTAAATGACTCACTCAAGACTATTCAGAAACTTTTTGTCAGAGACAATATAGCACAGTTGTTCTCAATCCTAAATGAATGCTTTCAACAAAAGACAATCCTGTCAAACACATAATGCTGGCCCCACATACAACTGAGGCCCCCATCTGTTTTCACGCATGAACAGATAGCAAACAAATTTTCACATGAAATCTTATTCCCCAGATGCAATAGCTTCAAAAAATTATATTTAAAAAAATCCCTAATAATTGGAAGATGACATTAGAGTACAACAAGCACCCACAACATAAATCCCACTACAAGATGCACTTTTTTTTACTAGTCACTAGGTATATTATCACAAAATAATATGGGAAATGTTACTTACTGATGGGAATGACAGCACAAACATTTAGGTACTCATTAATGTTTTATTTAATACAATTTTATGAATGGTCTAACTGCAGTTAAATGATCAGTGTACATGATAACATGCACAGTGATCTGGTTTGTGGTAACGTATTAGTAAACAGAAATTACAAAAACTGTAAAGGTCATTAATATTTGGAGTGTTTCATGGGGAGCACAGGGTCCAAACCCACCATGACCACGTCTTTTTGCAGATCAAAATATCCAGTATATTTCAGTACTTTGGTTAGTAGGAGTCTTGTGGAATACATTGTGTTCAAGGAGTTAGTTATCTTGAGCAGACTCTGACAGCCATGATGGGCCTTGTGCTAAGGTTTGAGATACCCATAAATTAGCTTGAGTGACCACAAGGTAACACTAGACATAAAGGGGAACATGTTGGAAGGCTCTAGGTATGAACTATTCCTGGATACAGTTCCTAGACACATATATGCTCTGGTGGACATAAAAAAAAAATCTGTCAAAAAAAATGTACAGTTTTGTTTGTTATACTAGATACCAGAAGCCATGGTTGTGAGGGGGTGGTGAACCTCTCCACAGATGGGTTCTGCACAGCATGCTATGGCTGTTCATCTGGGATCTGTCTGATGCTGCATGAGTGGGGTTCCCAACATCTGAAGGAACATAAAATTTATTCGCTATCTGTATTCCTCTTCCTAACCCTTATCATGTTGTTATTACTATTGTTATCACTGCAGTTTTGTTACCCTGCTTGCTGCTGTGCCTTTCTTACTGTGATCTGGAAAAAACCCTGCACCCTTCCTTGTACAGAACAGAAGGCTAAGGAGAAACAGTAAGACTTGCACAATCTCCATGAATTGAAATTCACATTTCTCCTGCTTTACCATTTGTATGAAAAATGTAAGTGTATTGCAAAAATACACCATCTTATGATGTGTCTCTGACTTCTTGCCCATTGGTAATATCTTAGTTCACCAGAAACAGGTCACTGCTGCAGGGTCATTGTATCTCAGTTCCTTAGCTCTGCAATACTATGTACACACATGTTCATTATTTTAGTTATGAATCATGTGTCCTAGTAGATCTCCACTGCACAACGGAAACAAAGTACAGTGCAAGGAACAGCTGTAACCTAAATATTCTGGCTATCATGTTGGCCATCAAATTAGAATTTTGAAACGCCATATGTGACAGTATAGTCTCTTGCAAAGTAGGGGGGAAATTAGTCTAGCTGAGACATGTGTATTTTATGTGGTGACTAAATAAGTTAGTTTTAGAACAGTTTTAGCTTGTGGTATGCTACAACCAGTAGTGAGAGAGTTGCTAGTCTAGAAAGCATCTAACTTTTTTAGCTTTTAAGAAAGAGAAAATGATGCTGCTGTTTACAAAGTCTCAAGTCTAGTGTGACTAATTTAACATCTAATTTAGGCATGGGTAAGCCTCATTCTTAGTGTTCTAAATATGTGCAGTAGAGAGAAAAAGGAAGGTGGCATTAAGAATAGAAGAAATTGGTGGGAAATGAACCAGTCCCCTTAAAGGAAATATTTTAACCCCATGACTAGTCAGTGGAGAGCAATAAAGTGTCTCTGACAGCCTGCTTAGCATCTTCTAGTTTGACTAAATTAGGTCTCTGGACTAAAAAGACTTGTGAATGCAGTTGGAGGTTTATCAGTCTGCAGAGAATTTCAGCAAACTGTGGTGAACTCAAGCCAGTGTCACAGTGAGAACAAACTACACTTTCAGCAGGTCAGGATGTAGAAATCTGTAAAATAATAAAGGAAGTAAAAAGTAGCACGCTAGGGGGAAAAAAAAGAAGAAAAGGAGCAGAATAGAATAAAGTACTTCACAAAAGTGCACACATTAATCAACAAAAAATCTCTTTTGAACCCCCAAGCACATAGGGAACTGTCGTCTGCGCATTTTGTTCACTATAGACCTTGCAGAAATTTTTCTAAAAATTTAGTGATTTTTAGAAAGTATATATTATGCAGACTTGTTTTCTATTCTGTTATTTTTTATAATTTATTTGTATTTTTACAGCATTAATAATGTATATCTAAAATATTTGTCTACAAGTTCCTGTGTAGGGAATTCACCTGGGTTCCAATTAATGGACTATTAACTAGGCTAGATATTCATATTCTGTCAGAATACATAAATGTCTGTAATTTAAAATTAAAGAAGTAATATATAAAATTAAATGCATTAAAATGAAAGTTAAAAGAAATGTATACTTCTGCTTAGCAAAACAGCTTCCATGATTGGTTCTTCTGTCCTGGATCTGAGCATAAGATTAAGGATCTCTGTTTTTCCATCTTCTTTAGAAAGTGCTCTAAACTCTATGTCATGTTGAGAGATAGGAGGCATTTCCTCCATCTCTTTATATTTAATTCTTTCTCCAGCTTCTGTAGAAAACCTTCTGTCTAGTGCTCAGTGTGTTATAAGTCTTGTTGGACTTCTTAAAGATGACTTCCTGGTTAAAGTCGCTCTGCAAACACAGAAAAATATTTAGTTTGTGGCTCCATATATTGGCATGAAGATCCTCCAACCTGTCAAGATGAGGCAGCTCCGGTCACATGCCACAGCTTGCAGCAAGACACAGGCCAGGGACAGACCCACCTATGTGATTACAAGAGCGTTAGGTGATACAGTACAGCACATCAATCCAGCTGGCACCAGCAGACAGACACTTTTTTTGTTCCCCTCAACCCTAATTATTTAATGTCCATGAGCTGGGATTTAATGTCATCTATTTTAGGAGTCACATGGGAGGTCTGAATTATGTTTGGAGGGTCATTTCAGATGGCAGTTTGGGACCATGAGATCATAGGATAATTCAAGCTGGAAGGGACCTCAGGAAATCCTTAGTCAAAAATCCTGCTCAGAGCAGGGACAGCTATGGGGTCAGACCAAGATGCTCAGGTCTTTATCAAGTTCAGTCTTGAAAATACAACAGTATCTAAATGCTAGCTGGTTTTTCTTTTTCTTCCTTCCCTTTTGTTTTTGTTTTTTTCATCCTTTTATTTTTATGTTCAAATTTTTGTCTTTGATTCCGCAACCATAATATGGAGGGTTGCCTGCACAAAACAGTGCAGTCAGACATACGTTTGTTATGTCCAGACTCTGAGTCAGCTAGCTAGATGTGATGTGTGAACAATCTTCACACTGTGCAATTGTATTAGCTCCGGGCTGAATCTCACCAAGTACTTTTAACCTCTTTACAACCTCTTCTCTGCCCACGAGTGTTGATGTTCCCTAAATAATGTTGAGTAAGATCAAGTGAGCAGCTGCATAGAAGTTCCTTGTATACAAACTGCTTTCACACAGAAAATAACTAAGAAAGCAGATGAGGCCAATTCAGTACAGAGCATCATTGGTTTTATCCCTCTCCTGAGCCTTCTAGAAATTTTTCAAGGTGCTTGGAGTTTTCCCTGTCCCATGCTGTTGGACATCTCCTGCTTGGAGAAACTTCAGTCAAATCCTGGACATCCCCACCACATCAGGCAATACTTACAATTTCTACTGTTACTTCAAAATTCACCCAAAAAATGGGGATAATGCTTATTGCTTTCTGAGAGTGAGAAATGGTCTGCACTGTGTAGATGACCAGCCTTGATGATTCAAAGACTGAGTATACAGTCCAATTTCAAGAAGCAGGATATCTCCTGGGTTTGTCTCATTCCAGATCATGTACATCCAAGCCTTCTGTTCACCACTGACAGGATGTTCCCCTCCTCTGTCCCATATGGCTGGTCAAAGGTGAGATCGGCTCATCTTTTAGGTTTAGAAAAGGCAAAAAAGGCAAAGAGGAAAGGAAAACCATAAACGTAGTATATCTTGGATAAGAAGGTGTATGTTAGCTGAGCAGCCATGACAAGAAAAGAAATTGAGACATTTAATGATGCGGCACATAGTTTAAAAACCTGTAAATACACAGTTACACATCTTAGCTGATTTTAAGCAATTAATTTGAGCTACTGGGCATAGTTTCCCTAATTTAATTGAATATATTAAATAAATAAAATGTCTATAATTCCTTTCTTTTTTTCCCTGGGTTTGTGTTTATATTTTTTTCCCACTGCATTGAATTTATCGAAGACAGCTGTACCTTTAAATATGTAATTACTTTTCTTTGCCTACTGCTGCAGACTTTTCCTTAGGGGAAAGGTATCAGAAGAACAGTTATCTGTACCTTGGTTGAAGTGGAAAATTTAGTTGTAAGTGGCATTTACTGCTCTCTTCAGTAGCAATAATCCAACCATTGAAATGTTACTCAGATTGCTTCTTTTGACCCTTTTTAACAAGATCACAGCTTTCAGCATTTCAAGTACCCTTATCAACCAGACCCAGCAGTGGCTTCAGGAAAGGCATTACCTGATGTGGGAAGCATTAAGGTGTCAGAAAGAGTCAATCAGCCCCAGTACTAAGCAATTCTTATCAGAAATCCTTTGCTCTTTACTTTGTACAATTGTTCCCTTCCTTATTGACATGGGGGCTGTAAGGTTGGTTGAAGAAAGAACTTTGTGAGTAATGTACAGACTTTTTCTCTACATAAGTGTCTTTTATAAAACATCAACTTATTAAGGCAATTACTAGAGTGTGTGCCTTGGAGGTGATGTGAGTGAAAAGTCTTCAGACATGAGGTCTACAAAACACTAGGCAACCTTTAAGGCAGTCGGCATAGAAATCAGCAGGTCCCATCAGCATGGTCTGTACAAGATTTCTACTGTGGCACAACAGTCACAGAAAATTTCCTCTCTCTTCTCATCTTCTCAATTGCAGTACACCTCTATGAACACGGGAAAGATAAGTTGATACTGTAAGGCAGAGCAGCAGGCGAAGGTACTCCGTGAATGAAGATAACCTTAGTCGACATCAAAAATCAGGGGTTGGAGAATAAGCAGGTGTTGAGCACAAGTAGCTCTTTGGGATAACTCGGCAACACTTTCAAAGTTGAAAATCACAGGGTTTTTTGGAATTCCAGAGCTAGTAAGAAATAGACAGAGGACTTAGGGAAATTTAACTTTTTTCTACTCTATAAAGATATCGAAGGAACTACTCACTCTTTTTTGGAGTCAGGAAAAGAAGGGAAGCAGAAGTGGTTGGGTTCATCTGTCTTCATCTTTTTCTAAATGTCACCACTGTATCTGCTTTCTGTGCTGTATATCTTGCAACTTTTACATGGATTAAATGATTTTAGACTCCATTGCCAAATATTTCAGGATCCATTGCCAAAAAATTGTTGGTGAAAAGATGAATATCTTTATCATCTTATCATACCAATGTGATAATTATCAATCATTACATTGTTGATTATTTAGAAATGTACATTAATCTGTTATTATTATTAGAGGGGTTTTAAAAATTTAAACAAACAATAACACGCAAATTCACATCTAAATGAGGTATCCTTGCATCATGTGCATAGTTCACTTCTATGTTTCTTATGAGTAATAGAAACTAATATGAGTAAGTTTTGTAGCATGAAAAAGTATTGGTTTAGATATCTATTAATAAATGCAACAATTTTGTGAGGATCTGGTATATTCTCCACCCTTTGAAGCTTCTTGATGCACTGGGAATGCTATTCTACATAAATGTCAAGCAGTAATCTATGGAATTGATGCAGATATCATGGAGTTGAAAAACTTGGGGATGTCATACCTAAGCCCAGTCTAAGCCTACAAGAATCACTGTTGTTGTGAAGATCCACTAGAAAGCAATGTTGCAAATGCCATATTCAACTACCTTTGATTCCTGGAACTGAGTGACTACATGTTCTAGCTTTAGAGCAAAGGATTTGGGGGTCCTGGTAGACACCAAGTAAAACATGAGATGACAATGTACCCTTGTGACAAAGAATTGTGTTCTGTAAGGTGAACCTGGTATCGCAAACCTGCATGCTAGAATTGTATATTACTTTCTCTTTTCCTGGGTCTATCTATAGAGTTTGTGAGTGCTTAATACAGCAACATTCAAAGGATCTGTTTACACATTCAGCAAAGATCAATACCTTTTCAATATGCCTAGAATAGCTTAATGAGTGTCCTGAAAAATTTATGCAAGATGAAAAATTGATTGGATGTGATTCTTATTTAAGACTATCTATGAACTCATTGATTTTTGTTGGTTGTCAACTTTGCAAAATGCTTCTTAGAAGTTTTCAACTTTGAAACATCTGCAGTGAAATTAAAAGCCCACCTGAGTCAATAAAAATCTGTGAAACCCTTCTAGTGTTGAAAATTTTCAGCAAGCGTACACATTTTGTAAAAGGTATAGCACATTAGTATCCATTGCTCCCCTCTTTCAAAGCGTGCATTTCCTATTGAATGTTAGATCAGGTTTTTACAGAAAACAAAAAAAGCACGTGGGACAGTTCAGGTTTCACTTGCAATAGGTATTAAAGTGTTTTCTTGGGAAGGGGTACTAGTGATCCTTACCCAGGTTTTCCTATACAGTGCCAGAGGAAAGGTATGATTCACAACTCGTGCTTTTCATAAGACAGAAATTTTAGTAACGCTCTCTGAGGGAAGCAGGCTTTTTACTTCCAAATAACTTAGTCCTCTCAAGATTCATAAACTGATCCTTCTCCTGTAATTAAATACCTAAACCCTTTCCTAAAAAAGGAGAGAAAGAAGAAAGACAATAATATCCTGCAGAAGATAGCTAGATGAGAAATTACCTCTCTCCCTTTTAGTCAAGTAGTTAAAATATTCTTCTGGAAATGGAAAAGTTTAAGTTCTGTCCTTCTTTCTGTCTAAGCTATATAAAATCTGCCCTTCTTAAGTAAATGCACTAACAAATTGAGTATAAGGTATTTGATGGGATATTATTCCCATTTGTCTCCTGTTGAAAACACTCCACTTTGTAAAAATATATACATGAATAAAGAAATCAACAAATAATAATCTTCAGCTACTTACAGGTTTAAGAACAGAGAGCCAATTTTCTGTCCTAAATGACTGCTGTTATGGTTTCCTACAGCCTCAGCTGATGAATGTTTATTAACCTACAAAAACTGAAACAGCCTCAACAAAAAATTATAGGAAAGTCTGATATCTGAATGACCATGTCTGGTCTCAAGTGACTTTTCATAGGCCATTTGAGTGCAAATACTTCCAGGCAAAGCTCAGGATTGTATTTGTCTTTCCTTTATGAGTTTCACTGTTGTTAAATTAGAGACTAGGTCTCCTTTTGTTTTGCACCTAGCCCAGTTTATACTTGACTCTTTAAACATGGCTAGATATTATGAAAGCAATAACTGAGCATAGTCTATGTGTTCAGCTGGGATACTGGATATTTGGGTTCAAAATTCCTCTTTACATCAGAGGGCAAAGTTGAGTCAGGGTTTTGTATATTCCAGATGAGTATTTTTAATGACTGCTTACCAGGTGAAATGGAAGGACCCACACTGCTGTCGTGATCAAGAAGTAGCCTGGCTGAATTATCTGCTTCACCAGGATGGTAAATTGTAAGAGGAAAGATGCACCAAAATTCCTGAGAAGCATCATCCTGTTGATAGTATCTACAATTACCCATCTTAGATGGTTTCCAGGGTCAGTATTATGGCTTTTATAGATTATACTCTTAAAAGCCTAGACAGGTGGTAACACCAGGCTGTAGATCTTGTCCTCTGACAAACCACTAAAATTAAACAATGCAGTGCCAACTTTAATTACGCTTTGAAGTTAGTTCAGAGGTCCTACTGTAGGTATGGAATCTCTCTCTTCCATAATTAGTTATACATCTTGGATCTAGCAGAATGGTACAGGACAAGTCAAGGTCAGGATGAGTATCAACTGAGAAAAGAAGAGATAAAGAATCGACTATGTGAATAACTAGATTAAGGCACATTTAAACATGTCTACTAAACTTCTAAACTGTTTTTTCTTGCAGGCAACAGAAATGGGCCTGACACCAGAAACTGATGTGAAAGTGTTGAAATGTTTCTGCACATACATGTGAGGGCTCTGAAGTCAGTTATTCCGATTTATGTATAAAGTAGCGCCATTTGTCTTCAATCATGTGCAATGAGAATGGTCTAATAGATATGTGATCATGAGCTGCCTGTGTACATCTAGGATGTAGGTAGGGATATTGTACTACTACTTCCGTCAGTGTCCTTCTACCTTACTCAGTGACTTAACCCTTTTAAGCATTACATCTTCGGCTTAATTTGGTGTGAGAGGTACTTCTTCCCATCATTACTATATCTAGTGAATAAGAATGGTTAGAAATACTTTTAGATGGACAAGATTTTAGAAAAAGCACAAAGACTATGTATATATGTTTTTTTGTGTGAAATATGAGATATTCCAGAAGACATAATTGCAACAAAACAAAATAAAAACAAAGAACAAGCTAACAAATAAAAAGCTTCCTGACAATCAGGAAGCTTTCATTATCTTAAATTTGAGACCCTAGACCCACTGCCATTTTTAAAAGCTACAATCGATCAATTTATATGAAGGTCCAAAACAAAGAATATAGAAATCATTGTGTTTTCAGCTTTATTTGTGTCTGAAAAATGAGGAATAAACTGGAGGGAACTTAAAATAAATAAAAGAATGCATGAATGAACGAATAAATAAATAAATAAACTGATCAAAACATACACCCTCGGTCTTCAACTGGAGTCAATTAACTCCAAGTGATTATTTGCCTTAACTGATACACATTTAAAAGCGATCTCCATTTTCCCACCAGTACTAATAGAATTTTTCCAATTTCATTTATGTTTCTGACAACCTATTGCAACATTTCCCTGAAATACATAACACAAGGTCACATTCCCTACACTCTGCTTCCCAACAGGAAGTCCTTTGAGCACAATGAGCTCTGAAATATGATTAGCAGTGCACGGTTAGCCCATGCGGCAAGCACTTACTTAGAGAAAAAAAGAAAAATCTAGTCTTCCTCATTGCTGCCTGTGAGTATTCAAGCCCAGTGGATTCATTTGTTTGCCATCTGCATCACTAGTTTCATTTTTGAGTAAAGGAAACATTTCAAATTGGGTACAAGATGTTCAGGTTTAGTTGTGGATGTGTTCATCTTTGATTTCATGTCGTCTTTTTTTTGTTTTTTTTTTTTTCCTTTTTTTCCCCCCTAGTCTGTTTTGAAAGAAAGAGCTGTTGTCTGATTCTCTTAGTTATAAAAAGAAAAGGCTGTAAGAGAAAGTTAAATCATATAGTATCACTTAAGTCAAAAGCAAGCTGCAATTGCTAGTCAATGAGGAAAAAAAGAGGAGTGCTTTTTTGAGGGGCAAACTCCTCCTCCCTGATTGATGCTATATGGTACGTAAATCCAAATCCATTTACTGCACTAAAAAAGATACCAGGAGTGTCTTTAACTGAAACAAGAGATGAGGGTACTGTTGTTTCCACCCTTTATTGACAGCACCAGTTCCATACATTATTTAAATTCCAGGTCAGACAGTGTGGATTTGACTAAGATAAGCAGATGACTCTGCATCTCCCTGTCCTCGATGTAGCAATGTGTCAGAAGAAAAAAAAAAAAGCAACCACCTAAATTCGATCTTTATCTGCTGTCTGCTAGTATCCCTTCAGGTAAGGTAACAAGCAAGTTCTAATGAGTAACTGCCTTGCTTAATGAAAATAAAGTGTCATCATCTGAACACTTACCTGGATTCAGGATTTCTGCACTTGTATTTACCTTTCTTTTTATACATCTTTGTTTCTTCTAACAGCATTCTACCTTCATTCTCAAATCTGTCTGGTTATCTTTCAAAATGACTCACTTTACATTTTACTTTTAATTCGTCATTTCAACATCTAGAGTGTCAGTGCTCAGGTGTGAGCAGGAGGGCTCTTCGGGCCGAACTCTGTGAGGAGCGGCCGGGGCTGCCCGGTGCCGGACACAGCCGGTCCCAGCCGGCTCCAAGGGCCCCAGCGCAGGACACAGCTGAGCCCTGCAGCCAAGCCGGGGGCGCCGGGGGGAAAACAGGACTCGGAAAGGGCCCAAGGCGGCACCGGCAGAGGAGGAGGGAGCCCAGGAGGCGGCAGCAGCAGAGGGAGCCCGAGGCCGGAGGAGGAGGAGGGCGGGAGGGGCTGCAGGCCCGGAGCAGGGATCCCCCGCAGCCCTGGAGAGAGCCCGCGGGAGCAGAGACCCCCCCGCAGCCCGGGGAGGGCCCCAGGCCGCAGCAGGGGGATATTTCCTGCAGGAGCTGCGGCCGTGGGGAGCCCGGGCGGGAGCGGGTTGTCCCTGAAGGGCTGCAGCCCGGGGAAGGGCCCGCGCTGGAGCAGGGAGACCTGTGAGGAGGGAGGAGCGGCCGAGAGGGGCTGGGAGGGACTGACCGCAACCCCCGTGCCCACCCCTGCGCCTCTGGGGGGTAGAGGGGTCCAGATTAAAGGAGATATTTTGGGCCTGGGAAAGGTGAGGGTAGAAAAATGTCGGTTTAATTTTTCGTTTTTATTTCTCACTACCTCAATCTATTTTAATTAGCAACAAATTAAATTAATTTTCCCCAAGTCAAGTCTGTTTTGCCTGTGACAGTAATTGGTGACTGATCTTCCTGTCCTTATCTTCACTCACAAGCTTTTCCATCCTCTTTTCTACCCCTGTCCTTCTGAGGAGGAGGAGGGAGAGCTGGGTGGGCATCTGGCAGCCAGCCAAGGTCAACCCACCACAACTGCGTTACAGAGAGGAGCTCAATGAAAGTAGTAAGAACAAAGATAAAGATATAATTTCTAACATAGAAAACCTGAAAGCTGCAGGTGGATGGATGATGAGAAAGCATTCAAGGGCAGATGGATGCTGCTCTCTTACAGGTTTTCCCAAAATACTTCATACTGTCAGAGATAAGTACCAGTGAAGTCTAATCCAGTACTGCTCCTCTTACAGTCTGATGTTACTTTGGAATATAGCAGCATTATTTGGTGTCAAAATCACCTTTAGCACGAAGTCAAAGGACTAAAAGTATAGCATCTCCTCAGAGCAGTAAATGTCAACCTATCATCTTTCTGGACCCAAAAGTTCTCTTAACATATCAGCATCATGCATAAAGTTGTCCTCACAGTAAAGCTGTGGAGCATTTAGGATCCCCCCTGTTGTTTTGCAGTGGGGAAGTAAGCAAGTGGATGAATTGGAGTGTGGCCCTTAGCCAAGGCTAACCCACCAGGGCAAGGGTGATCTTAATACCTGCTCTGGAGCTCCACACTGAGATCCTAAATTTGATCAATATTTCTGACTGTAACTTTGCTGGAGATATTAAATAGTAATGATGACTACTGTGTTTGTCTGGAAGAGTAGCAAAGGGATTTGGGAATGTCTTGGATTACATGGCCTGCAGAGCTTCAGTAACTGTTCCACTAAATTAATTGCCCCATCAGGTGTTTGTCTTTCACCTGAGATATAAAGCCCAGCATGCTGATTTCCCATAGCCTAGAGGAACATCAGTTCTGAACTAGTATTGATACACACAGGCCACGATGCATGATGCACTCTTTACAGTATACAGAGAGTGCCTTTATAGGATCAAATGCTGCCTTGGACTTATTTTTATTAGAATTTGATGGGAGTTCATCACCGGTTATGGTTAGAAATAGGAGATCACGTATAAATGATCAATTAAGTAATTTGAAACACGTCTCGGTCAGATTCACTGCTCTCAGAATGACTTTCCAGGTCTTGTGGGATTTCAATGTGTGTATTGTCTCTGTTTGTTTGCTTCTAGTGTTATCATGACTTGCTTCCATGGCAGGTTCTTTGTTTTTTTCCCACAATTCTGTACTTTTTGCAGTTCCATTCAGTTCAGGACTTAAAATCAGTGGAAAAGAATTCCTGAGGATGTCTTTGTCCAGGTCTAACCAGGGTGGTTCTCTGGAATGGAATTAAATTATTATCATGTAGCAACTTTTCCAAACTATACATTATGGAGAAGATTCCCATTAAGAGTAACCACTAGTAGACACACTATTATGAAACTGTAGGCCTTATTTTCTTACTAAGTGTATGTCAGCGTTGATTAATCTTAAGTTTTGAAAACATGTCAAGTAAACATGCAGCTTAATATGTGATCTAAGAGCAACATCTTTCCAAAGTAAGCATTTTCCTCCAGGCAAGTACTTCACTACAATAAAGAAATAAATGAAATTAAACTTGACATTGAGAAGATCCCAAAACGCTTGGACTGTGTCATGGAGAGGAAAAAAGTCTTTCCACAATTTCTGTCTAAAACCTGATTGATCAAAGAACCCTATTCTGAGCTGTTTCGATTGTACTGCTTAGCAGACTTCGAATAAAAGCAGGAGAAAAGGAAACATGACACCAAGGGAGAAATAAAACAAAAGAAAAACTCTCTTGATATTCACTCTATGTGTCACTTTGAAGGAATTATTTATCCATTTTAGTAAGTTATTCTACTTACTAAAATGAAGAGGTATAATATGAACAAGAACGTTCTGAGGTCAAATTAATTACAAGATAGATCCTCAGCAGGTGTAAATTAGTGTAATTTGATGGAATTCATAGCCTGACCTCAAGCTTCCCCAGATGAGCACCTGGTCCATTGTGTGCTGTGTGTTTTAGCAGGCTAAGTATGAAATTAAGCCATTCTTATAAGCTTTATTTTTCTGTGATTTTCTCTTCTCAAATGATGGCTGGTAGCTTGTTAATAGTCCCAGCAACTTCAATTAATTGTTACAAAGTCTCTTCTTACATTGCACTACACCAAACTCTTAACCTTTCTCTACGACACATCTCAAAGGATATTATTCTTGCTGCTCTGCTTCTTATTAGCTCAAGGGCAATAATGATCTTGCTGAGGTATTGCAACAAAAGCTGCAGAAAATGCTCCAAGTGAGGTATAACAAGTGCCTTTCACAGCAATAATACCACCTCCTAAGAGTTATACTACCCTCCCATATCCCACTAAGATGGCGATCTCTTAATTTTGTCTTTGGGAACCATATATTTCATGACACTTTTAAAGGAGATTTTCAGCATGTCCCACATTCTTTTCTTTTTTTTTTTTTTTTTTTCTCTTTTCTGTTCATGTTTGGCTTCTTTTAAGCAATTTTAATTCAGGAGACTGTTTCCTATCTATGTGCACCATTCAGCCTTTTCCTCATTAACTTTTTTGATATAATTTTACTATGAATAATTATTTGAATTCAGTAGCATTCAGAAGACAAGTAGCTAAGCTATGTTTTGCATATCAACAGGCAGTCCTTGTTCCAAAAAGCTTACTGCAAAAGGAGGGAAGAGAATTAGGGAGGAAATTCAAGCGTGTCTGAACATACTATCAAGATGTGACAGTCAAGTCAAAGTCTCACATGGAGACATTAAAACCCTGATCCCATATCTCACAACAAGTCTGCACCTTAGCTGCTGGCTGCTGACTGTATAGACCAGTACTTTTTCTCATTATAAAAATAAAATCCATAAAAAATAAAAATACCTTTCCATCTAATAAATGTCAGTAACCTCCTAAAGTATTGTATTGTTCATTATGAACACTCAATTTGTCAGTCAAGTCAATCAATGGTAGTTTAAAAGATACTCTTCTACATAATTCCTGAAATCGTCTCCATCAGGAAAAAGAAGTGATATCTCATTTTGTATTCCCACTTCTCCATTTTGAACAGCTTAACTATCTGAGTCATTCCACAGACTTTTTACATGAATGGATAGAACACGTGCCTGGGGAAGCTATGCTAAGGCACATGGAGGACAGGGAGGTGATTTGACACAGCCAGCATGGCTTCACCTGCCTGACAAACCTAGTGGCCTTCTGTGATGGAGTGACCACATCAGTAGACAAGGGAAGAGCTATTGATGTCATCTCTCTGTAAGGAGCTTGACACAGTCCCACATAACATCCTTCTCTCTGAGTTGGAGAGAGATGGATTTGGTGGGTGGACAGTGTTGGATGGATGATGAATTGTTTGGATGGTTGCATCCAGAGAGTAGTGGTCAACAACTCAATGTCTGGATGGAGATCGGTGCTGAGTGGTGTCCCTCAGGTGTCCGTACGGGAATAGTACTGTTTAATATCTTCATCAATGACATAGGCAGTGGGATCAAATGCACCCTCAGCAAGTTTGCAGATGACACCAAGCTGAGTAGTGCGGTTAACATGCCTGAGGGACAGAATGCCATCCAGAGGGACCTGGACAAGCTGGAGGAATGGGCCTGTGTGAACCTCATGAGGTTCAACAAGGCCAAGTGTTGGGTCCTGCATCTGGGTCAGGGCAACCCCCGGTATCAGTACAGTCTGGGGGATGACAGGATTGAGAGTAACCCTGCTGAGAAGGACTCAGCGGTACTGGTGGATGGAAATCTGGACATGAGCCAGCAATGTGCGCTCACGGCCCTGAAGGCCAACTGTCTCCTGGGCTGCATCCAAACAATTGTGGCCAGCAGGGCGAGGGATGTGATTCTGCCCCTCTACTCTGCTCTAGTGAGACCCCAGCTGGAGTCCTGCATTCGGCTCTGGAGCCCTCAGCACAGGAAAGACATGGACCTGTTGGAGCGGGTCCAAAGGAGGGCCACAAAAATGGTCAGAGGGATGTAACACCTTCCTGTGAGGACAGGCTGAGAGAGTTGGGGTTGTTCAGCATGGAGAAGAGAAGGCTCCGGGAAGACCCTATTGTAGCCTTCCAGTACTTAAAGTGGGCTTATAAGAAAGGCAGAGAAAGACTTTTTTTCCAAGGCCTGCAGTGAGAGGACAAAGAGTGATGGTTTTAAACTAGAAGAGGCTAGATTTAGACTAGATCTAAGGAAGAAATTTTTGACAGTGATGGTGGTGAAACACTGGCACAGGTTGCCCAGAGAGGTGGTCGATGCCCCATCCCTGGAAACATTCCAGGTCAGGTTGGACGGGGCTCTGAGCAACCTGATCTAGTTGAAGATGTTCCTTCTCACTGCAGGGGAGTTGGACTAGATGACTGGATGATGGGTCTCTTCCAACCCAAACTATTCTATGATTATATGTTTCTGTGTGATTTTCTTTTTAATCCAGTAATCCATATTTTAATTTCTTTTTAAACTATATTTACCTTAAAGTCTTTCAGTCATTCCATGACTTGTCTTTTCAACATTCTTAAAGGAACTCACCTTTTTGACAACTGTAGAAGTGACTAACCATAATTTCTTTTAGGTATGCTTTTTGGAGTTCCTAAGGGGTTCTTCTCTGGAGAGGATTTCTTCATTTCAACAAATGTCCATTCTTCACCCCTCTCCCTGTTTATGTTAGCTGATGGTAATTATTTAATATATTTGCTTTTTCCTTTGTCCTCCATCTCTAATTCCCTATAATCATTCTTAAGAGAATTCATCTTTCATTTCACTATTGTTTACTTTCCCTAGCATGAAATCACATTATTTGTTCAGCATCCCGTTATTCAAAGATCATTATATTTTCCCTCTCCAAATCATTTCTTTGTTATTTTCACTTCCCTCCTGAGGAAGCCCCATCCACAAATTATTAGATTCTGAGTAACTTTTAAATGTTTTTGATCAATCTTTTATATTCTTGTTTACATCTTGGTCTAATCACATCGATTTGTGCCTCATGCTGCCTTTTTGACAATTAGGACACTACTTATGAAACAAATGGATTATTTACATGACAATAACTTGTAACCAATGTGTGTTTTCTTTGTAATTTGTTAGGTTTCATGATTTATCAAAACCCTTCCTTGACAGCTGTCTCTTCTACAGGGTAGAGAAAATGAGTGCTTAATATACACTGTGATTATTTCCTTTTAGCATGCATTACGGACTAATGAAGTACTTAGGCCACAACGAAATTACTATTCCTGAAATTATATGAAATAGGGAGAGGTCAGGCATAAATATTCTGAAAAGGACCAGGATGTTTGGTCACACGAATGATGCCTTAACTGCAAATGCAGTGAATTTAACCAACTCATCCCTCTGTCTGCATTAGTACAGTGAAGATAAACCTTGATTCCTATTCAAGGACCTTTCAGATCCAAGGATCAAAAATATGGTATAAGAGTTTAAGCAAGATGACTGGAGAAAAGGTATTATGGGAGTGTTTTCAACTTAGGTGAATTATCTCAAGGTTGTTTGAACATGTACTGGTGATAAGAACAATATTTATACGTGGGTTCACTGGTAGCTGAGGGACCTCATAGGGATACGGGTAATCAGAATGCCATTATCAGTGTACCATTGCCAGTTTTTGTTACTATTACTGGCATGAAACTAACTGGTAGGTTTTTCTAATTTATCCTTTATTGTATCTCACTACTATCAAAATTGGTAGGTGTTGGCTTCCAGTCATTCTCCTTCTTTTTATTTCCTGTTCATCTGCCATACATTTTCTTAAAGCCTAACACTAAGTGCCTTGCTCTTCACTGAGCTTCTCAAAACTCATTATGTTGTCCCAATGCACTGTCAGTATGTGGCAGACAGATAGCTTGTTGCTCTCAGCTGCTTTGTCATGCTAATAGAGCTTTTCTTCTCTCCATCTCATTTGGTAAAGGTAAGCCTTCATGGAAACCCTTAATTTTACCTAGTCTAAAATGGCATTTACTAGCTTCCTCAGCCTCAGAAGTGTAACCATGACTGAGTATCTGTCCCTCTAGGTAATGATACTGTTATTCACATCTGCATTTCAAAGTACGTTATTTCTTGATCTTGTGAAATCTAATAGATATATGGATGGCAGCTGTAAGAGTTGCTTATAATGTTGATCTCTGTGCTGGGTTTTGCTTGAATAGAGTTAATATTCTTCATAGCAGCCCATATGGTGCTCTATGTTGGATTTATGACCAAAACAGTGTTGATAACCCAGCAATGTTTTAGTTATTGCTGAGCAGTGCTTACACAGGGTCAAGGCCTTTTCTGTTTCTCACTGCCCTGACAATGAGTAGGCTGGGGGTGCACAAGAAGCTGGGAGAGGAAACAGCTGGGACAGGTGACCCCAACTGACCAAAGGGATATTCCATACCATATGATGTCATGCTCAGCAATAAAATCTGGGAGAAGAAGGAGAAAGGTGGGATGTTCGGGATTATGGTGTCTGTCTTCCTAAGTATGCATTACCTATGATGAAAACTTTTCTTGGAGAGGAGAAGTAGTGAATGAACTCCTTTTTTTGTTTTAGTTGCACACACAACATTTGCTTTACCTATTAAAGCATCTTTATCTCAACCCACAAGTTTTTTCACTTTTACCCTTCCAACTTTCTCCCTTATGCCAGTGGGTGGGAGTGAACGAGCAGCTGTGTGGAGATGAGCTGCTCACTGGGCTTAACCCACAACAGTCTCCCCTACGGTACCACTGGCACAACTACATTTATTTTGCCATACAATGCAAAACAGGGAGGGATGTGGCCTTTGAACATGTCACATCATAGCTGAGGAGGCCACAGAGCATGACAGGATGTCTTTTGCTGTGCCAGCAGGGTGAATCCAGAGGAGGGACAGAAGTGTTTACTGCATATAGGGTTTTAACACCAGCATGTTCTGTCCACTTGCAAATTTGTTAGGTGTGGACCATTTGGGTTCTATGTTGAAAAAGCAAGAAAACTGTAACTTTTTCCTAATTAGGTTGCCAACTAAATTGGAATACCTGAGCCTGCATCAACAAACTTGAGACTGATGCAGTAATAAGTGGACAGGCTTCCTCAGCTAGCTGTTGCAAGTGATAGGGCTAAAGGCAGTCAAATAGCTTCTCTCACCTCCTGTCCCAAAAGGTCTGAGAAGACCACGGCAAAGGCACTTTATGGCATTTATGCAGAACATACCTGTATCTATATGCATCTATGCATGTATGCATGCATGTATATTTAAGGGTGAATATTATGATCATCTAGATATCAGCTTACAGAAGTGAGTCCAGAGAAGGACCATGAAGATGATGAAAGGATTGGAACATCTTTTGTATGAGGAGAGAGACTGAAAGAGCTGGGACTGTTCAGCCTGGAGAAGAGATGGCTCAGGGGAGTCTTACCAATGTGGCTAAATATCCTACAGGAGGTAATGAAGCAGTGAGAGATGGACTCTTCTCAGTGGCGTTCAGTGACAGGTCAAGAGACAATGGGCACAAGTTGAAATAAAAGACATCTGAACATAAGAAACAACTTTTTGTACTGTGAGAGTGCTCAAACACTGGAATGGGTTGCCTGGAGAGGTTGCAATGACTCTATTCTTAGGCACTCAAAACCTGACTGGACACAGTCCTGGGAAACCTGTGATAGGTGACCCTGCTTGAATGAGGGCATTGACCAGATTCATTTCTAGATGGTCCCATCCAACTTCAAAGATTCTGTGGTTCTGTAATTTTGTGATTCTGTAATACTGCTCCCCCCCCCCAAATGTTGATATTTTAATGGTTATCATTTGTGATACACTTCCATTAGTGTTCTGCAGAATATTTATGTAAGCTATCACCTCTGCCTTCTCTCCTCAGTAGGGACAGGTAGCTCTTTCGATCCCATTCTCCCTTGTTTTACCACAATTTCTTTCTAGCATGGGGAGGTTCTGTCACAGAGAAATTCTTGGCCTTTATAGATCAGGTGAAATTCAAGACAGTTGAACTTCCAGATATTTTTTTAGGGAAAAAAAAAAATCAATTCTACAAGTCAAATTAAATATGTCAAAAAAACTATTTTTTAATTTAAAAACCAGCATAAAAAATTGCATAAAAACCAGTGATTTCACAAAAAAAGACTAGGATAAAGTGAAAATAGCAGAATTAAGATAAAGTCTTTTTACATTCTTTTAACTAAGATGTTTATGAACAAAATAGTAATTCAAAAACATAACTCATGAAGAAAAAAAAATCCAGAACAGTGGTGTTTAAGATTAATCTGATATTCGCTATAGCCTTCTTTGATGCAAGAAAACTAGCAAAGTGGAAATGTCCCCTGCTAAATGATTTTTATACACACACAAATATACACACACATATATATACACTATAAACAGAAAGTTAAAAATAGCATTCCAGAAATGAACAAAAGTTTCTGTGGAGAATTATACACTGACTTTAATGATGCTGAGTAAGTATTCTTCTGCGATCAAAGAGCAAAAAAGGTATGGATCAAGTAACAGAGCTCCTTAATATCAGTAATGCCCTCTAATAAACAACACATGCCTGTAGAAGTCTACTTTTTGAATATGGGGAAAAAAATCAGCATGGACTATGACACTAATTTATCTCTGTAGCTGTGTTTATTCCAGAATGAACTATTCCAGCAATACTCAGATACCATTATCACAAAATCCATATGTAATATAAACTTAATTTTTCATGGTCATGAGCATTAATACTTCTGTGGGTTTGGACAGGGTTTTAAATACAACCACAGCACTAGTGCTACCCAAATACTCTGGTTTATTGCTATGTTTGAGCCTCAGTTCTGATTGCTGTCGTACATTTTGAAGTCATGCAGCTTAAAACAAGGCATACTGATCCTTTTCCCTTTCCACCTGCCCTTACCCACCCTACTTGTAATGGGTAGGAGATTCCACAGTCATGCAGTAAAGTACCTTTTGACAGTCAGTGTCCCTAAGATATGCTACCGCCTCATGTCTTTGGCAATGCATTTTTATTTGCACCTTAAGGGGAGTAATTTTCCTAACCATTGTTTGAAAATACGATGGAGTTAAATGTTCTTTCTTATGGTCTGATGATATTCCCTGTGCCATCATTGTATCAAAGAGCCTTTTTGTTACCCAGGGAAGAAAGCAGCAGCTGAGCATGAATGAGCTGTTTGTGTGTGAATCCAAATGGCTGATCATTGTATGGCTGTAATCAGCTTGCGGCTGGCAGCTGCTGGGTGACGTCACATAGAGCGTTGCTCAACATCATGCAGCCAGCTAGGAGCAATCGTGTTGCCAGGCAGCCCGTTGCTACTCAAAGTCTTGTTCAGTCAAGAGAAATGCAATTGCTCATTGCCCTCCAGAAAGGCTACACTTAAAAAATACTGGCTCTACTAACTAAGCAGCAGGTCTGACTTAAGGCTGAAGATGAAAAATAACCTCCCACCTGGATTCCCTGTTCAGAAAGTTTAGCAAATAGCAGGCACAGATAGTTTTGACTGCCTGCAATGCTACTTTGCTAACTTCCTCCTCCAGTTCTCCTTGGTCACTGGAATCCCATAAGGCCATATCTGTGACCCAGCTCATGTACAGAGCCTGTTGATTTGCCAGTCAGATCCCAAGCTCAGTCGTTTACCCTTGCTCTGCTGCTCAAAGATTGAAAACAGGTGAGCAAACTGAGACTGACCTGCTCTGGACCACCTCCATTTCTTCCCTGCTACGTCTCTCCTATGATCTGCAGGGATGCTTTGGTGGCCACTGCTCCCATTCAGCTTTCAATGGTTAAGACTCAGGCTTTGCAAACAAAAAACTTAAATTTATCAAACAGGTTTCTGCAGGAGTTCAGGGCAACATGTACAGCTATGCCTTCACTGCCAAGTGCAAGAGCAGTCTATCTTCCCTCACAAATGCTCATGGCAGTGAAAAGCAGCAATCTAGCTGCTGTGAAAGGCTTCTTGGAAGGAGAAAAGAAAACAGTTATTCACCAGGATGAGATAAATGCATGGAATAGAAGAATCTGTTCTGCAGGATCAATCTAATGGCTTCTCCAAACCAATACTTAGTCATCTGAAGTGTGGTGAAACACCTTAATTGTCTGAATGGGGTGATAGCCCTACGCTGGGTCAAAAAAGCCACTAAAACTATGTTAGAAAAAAGCCTCTCCGTAGCAAGTGTAGCAAAATAAAATGTTGGTCTGTGTCATTCAAGATATTAGGATAAGAAGTTGCAAAGTCCTTTTTTCTCCAGAAAACTGTAAAAAAAAATTCCCCATTTTCTGAGAAAATTCAGTAGAGGTTTGCCTGAAGGTCTCTGCAAAGAGAGATAAGAGAAAATACTTGCCCTTACTCTTTGGGGTTAGGCTTGGCACTCAACAGAAAGTTGGAGGAATTTCTATGGGGTTCATATATACTAACCATGGGTAGGATTCAGCTCCAGCTTAAGACCTTACATTCTGGTGTGAATATATTGCTAACTACATATGATCAAGGTGTTCATGCTTCCATTATAGACAGGGAAGATCAAGGATTCTTCTCTGTTGTCAATCACAGACAGTGATGACTATTTGAAGTTCTTTGTGGTACCCAATTTAGTTTTTCTGGGTTATTAGATACACACATTCTCTTCTCAAATGAAAGCTAGAGGCCAGGCAGAATCACAGAATCACAGAATCACAGAATGGAGGGGTTGGAAGGGACCTCTGAAGATCATCTGGTCCAACCCCCCTGCCAAGGCAGGATCACCTAGGGCAGGTTGCACAGGAACACATCCAGTCGGGTTTTGAAGGTCTCCGGAGAAGGAGACTCCACAAACTCTCTGGGCAGCCTGTTCCAGTGCTCCGTCACCCTCACAGTAAAGAAGTTTTTCCTCATGTTGAGGTGGAACTTCCTGTGCTGCAGTTTGTGCCCATTGCCCCTCGTCCTGTCACTGGGCGCTACTGAAAAGAGACTGGCTTCATCCTCCTGACAGCCACCCTGCAGATATTTATAGACATTGATAAGGTCTCCTCTCAGCCTTCTCTTCTCCAGACTAAACAGCCCCAGCCTTTCCTCATACAAGAGGTGTTCCAGTCCCTTAATCACCCTCGTAGCCCCCCCATTGGACTCTCTCCAAAAGTTCCCTGTCTCTCTTGAACTGGGGAGCCCAGAACTGGACACAATACTCCAGATGAGGCCTCACCAGTGCAGAGTAGACGGGGAGGGTAACCTCTCTCGACCTGCTGGTCACACCCTTCTTAATGCACCCCAGGAGACCATTGGCCCTCTTGGCCACCAGGGCACATTGCTGTCCCATGGGTAGCTTATTGTCTACCAGGACTCCAAGGTCCTTCTCCATGGAGCTGCTTTCCAGCAGGTCAACCCCTAACCTGTACTGGTGCATGGCGTTGTTCCTCCCTAGGTGCAGAACTCTACACTTGTCCTTGTTAAATTTCATGAGATTTCCCTCCGCCCAACTCTCCAGTCAAGCAGGATGCAGTGAAGCTAAAAAGGCACTAGACACCTGTGTTTGGACAGCTGAATCCAGTCTCATGTGTCCAGCAAAACTCAAAACTATCAATCACCAGTAAGAATAGATGATCCCACAGGAAAATAATAGCTTAAAGCATTGTGATTTCCGGTTTTCATTTCAGTAGAAGGTGTCATCTCCCTTGATATAACATAATCCAGGAATGCTTAAAAAAAACCACAACACAGAAAAGCTTTGGTCTTTCCACTGCCCACAATTCCTAATCGGGATCATCCCAGTCACAGTTAAATATGCTCTGAACGTCATATTATGTTAATGTATTAATGACATGTAAATGTTTTCAGGATAAACTACACTCATGTAAATTTGTTGGCTCTGAACTTACTTTATTCTGACAGAGCAGTGTATTTGATCTGGGCACAAAGCAAATTAACATTTTCAGAACTCATTAGTATGTGTGAGCATCAGGCAAAGGTGACAAATCAGTTTGGTAGACTTCCATTATTGTAGGTGGAAAACCCAGTCACTTGGGTGATTTGGGATGCCTGATCCAAAGCACACTGCAGTCTGTGAGGGTTCTGCCAGTAACTAAAAAGGAATTTAGGTCAGATGCTTGTACACGGTGGCTAATGCAGTGACAAAACACAGAATGAAGTTTAGACTCGAACTCTGTTAATAGACATGTGGAATTATCAGCTGGAACAGGCTCAGTGGTATTAGGTTGTTTAATTGTCCCTTTGTGTAACACTCACTGTAGGATTGTTCCCTTCGGTATAACAAGTCTCTGGTGCTTTATTTTAATTGTTCAATAAATTTCAGAGATGCAGTAATTAACATGGTCTATTAAATATAATCAACTACTTCTAACCAATTGGAAAAAAAAAACCTATAGTCAAGTGCATCATTAGCTAGTACTTACTACTAATCCACTATTTGCTAAATTTTATGGACTCTATTCACAAATATTTGGTCTATGCAGAAAAATTTTGATTTCTTAATGCTTCCAGTAGAATAAATTAATTAATAAACAATGAAAAATATATCACAATATTTCATAGCAAATGTCTGCCTTCAAAGCATTTGGGGAATGAAATCATACAACACAATTTACATTGGCAAGAAAAATATTTTATTTACTTTTGTTGTCGGTGCACAGGCACTGGTGCTTATTTAAGGTCCCTTATGTGTGAAAGAATAGATAAGAAGAGGGCTAGAGGAAATAATACATAAATTGCATAATTTTCTGTCACTCAATTACAAATGTCTGAAATTTGGAGAAGTGAGATGGTTGGCCTTATGTATTAAAATGAATGAGAATAGTCAAAGCCTTTCAGTAAGGTTGGGAAAAAAATTAAACAAACCAAAATCAGAGAACAGAATACCTTTGAATTAATCTGGGCCAGCCAAATAGCTCATGTGTGCTGCTCAGCAGAGCATAGTGAAGCAGTCCCTGAGCTACCAGTGACCTGAAAATAGCCCATACAAAAGAAGCAGTGCACGATCTCTTGCGGAAATACACAACTTTTCCTGACATCAGTTAAGCTACACTGAAACATCACCAAATCTGACGACTACTGGACTCTAAGAGAGATGGTTTCTTTGAGATGTGTTGTTTGGAGCCCCACCTGCCTTCAGGTGCTGAGTCAAGCCAGATATCCCTATATCATCCTGCACTACAAGATACCAGTATGTCTGGAGTCACTGTACCTTACCATGTTGTTACTCTTAACTGTTTTATTTCCCTCATCTTCCCTGTGAGGTCGCTTGCCCAATAAGATATGTAATCCATGCTTTATTCCAAATGAATGAGTAATGCTATTAATCGTGGTAGGACTTCAGGCATATTTTTAAGATTCAGGACCAAAACTTATTATCTCTTTTTTCTTGCATCTTGTTTTCAGATAAATTGCAAGCTGTTTCAGGCATATGCCTTCTTCCATCAAGATGGCATGTCCCACAAGGCAATATGCCTGTGTAAGCATGTCTTCCAACAATTATGTGACTAATAAAATTAAGAGAAGAATAATGACAGGAATCATATCTCTATCCATACCCCCCCCCTTCAGCTCTTCCATTTTTTTACAAGTTCTAAGTTATGATTTTAAATGAAATAATTTTAGGCAAAGAAGACAAGACTAATGAAACCTTACTTCAGTTGCTCAAGGAAGTCTTGGGCCAACAGAACCTGATACTCATGGGTGACTTCAATTACCCAAATATTTGTTGGGTAAAAAACACAGTGGTGCAGAAATCATTCATCAGGTTCATGGAATGCATTGAGGACTGCTTCTTGCTACTGATGCTGAACACACTTACTCAGAACAGTGCATTGCTGGATTTACTGCTCACAAACTGACAAGACTTACTTAAAAACTTAACTACCAATGGTAGCCTTGGATACAGTGACCACCAACATTGTGGAGTTCAAGATCCTACTGAGCATACTTAAGACCAGTAGTAGAACAAAGACCATAGATTTTAGTCAAGCTCGCGTTTATCTTTGTTGTGGTTTAGCCCCAGCCAGCAACTACGCACCACGCAGCCGCTCGCTCACTCCCCCACGGTGGCACGGGGGAGAGAATTGGAAGAGTAAAAGTGAGGAAACTCATGGTTTGAGATAAAGACAGTTTAATAAGTAAAGCAAAAGCCGTGCACGCAAGCAAAGCAAAACAAGGAATTTGTTCACCACTCCCCATGAGCAGGCAGGTGTTCAGCCATCTCCAGGGAAGCAGGGCTCCGTCACGCGTAATGGTTTCTTGGGAAGACAGACGCCTTAACTCCGAACGTCCCTCCACCCCTTCCTTCTTCTTTGTCCCAGCTTTATATACTGAGCATGATGTTATATGGTATGGAATATCTTTGGCCAGCCTGGGTCAGCTGTCCCAGCTGTGTCCCCTCCCAGCTCCCCGTGCACCCCCAGCCTGCTCGCTGCAGGCCAGCATGAGAAGCTGGACTGTCCTTGACTACTTAGCAACAACTCAAAACATCAGCACCTTATCAACATTTTCTCATCCCAAATCCAAAACACAGCCTCACGCTAGCTTCTGTGAAGAAAATTAACTCTACCCTGGCTGAAACCAGGACAATAAGCTCAGAGCCCAGCTGCAAGGGATTCCATGGGAAGTATCCATGGATGGCAAAGGAGCTTGTGAGTCCTGGGAATTATTCAAGAACAGCCTCCTGGAAGCACAAGAACAGTCTATTCCCTGCCAAGGGAAAGAAAGAAGGCAGGACAAGAGACCACCCTGGCCTAACAAAGAGCTTTTGGGTGTGCTTAAAAGCAAAAAAAGGAGCTTACTGGCTAAGGAAAGGCATCCAAATAGCCATCAAGGACTACAAGAACTTTGCTAGGGCATGCAGAGATGAAGTCAGGAAGTCTAAGGCTCAGCTAGAACTGAAGTTGGACAAAGAAGTCAAGAATAACAACAAAGCATTATTCAGATTTGTGAGCAGTAAGCAGAAGCACAGGGAAGATACAGACCCGTCGCTAGAGAGGGCAGGGAAACTGGTCACTGATAATGTTGACAGGACATATGTTCTCAATACCTTCTTTGCCTCTGTCTTTACTGCCATAGCTTGACCCCAGATCACAAGATCAAGTAGCTACAACAAAACACATGTCAACCCACCAGTAGAGGATGAAAGGCTGGTCTGCAGCCTCTTGCAAGAGCTCAACCTCCATAAATCTATGGGCCTGAACAGAATCCACCCCAAGGTGTTAAGAGAAGTGGCCAGCATTATTGCAAGGCCACTGACTTATAATCTTTGAAAAGTCATTGTGATTAGGGATAACCCTGATGACTCGGAAAGGACAAATGTTATACCCAACTACAAGAAGAGCCAAAAGAAGACCCAGGAAACTACAGGCCCATTAATCTAACTTCAATTCATGCAAAAGTAATGGAACAAGTCATTCTAGAAATTAGCACAAAAAAAATGAAGCAGATGATTGGGAAAAGCCAACAGGGATTTATCAAAAGCAAATCATGCCAGACTACCCTGATCACCTCCAACAAAATAACATTCTCTGTCAACACTGGAAGAGCAGTGGATAATGTTTACCTGGATTTCAGCAAAACATTCGACACTTTCCCACGATCTCTTCCTGAACACACTGTCAAGATACAGATCGGATTGGTGGTCTGTGAGATAGGTAGGAAATTGGCGCACTCAGAGGGCGATGATCCATGTTTATCAGTCGGGCTGGCAGCTTGTCACAAGAGGGGTCCCCTAAGGATCAGTACTGGGCCCCACACGGTTCAACATCTTCATAAATTTTCTGGATGATGGGATTAAAAGCTGAAACCAGGACACACCCTCACCAAGCTTGTTGATGACACTAAACTGGGTGGTGAGGAGGACACATCAGAAGGGAGAGCCATCTTACAAAGTGACCTGAACAGGCTGGAAGAGTGGGCAAGCAACAACTGTATGAAGTTTAACAAAGACAATTGTAAATTCCTGTAACTGGGATGATACAACAAAAGATCCCAGTGCAGGCTAGGATCTGTGTGGCTGTGGAGCAGCCTTGCTGAAAGGGACCTGGAAGTCCTGGTGGACAACCACCTGAAAATGAATCAGCATTCAGCCTCTGCAGCACGATGGCAAATTGGTTCCCCAGCTGCATCTGTAAGGGCAAAGATAGAGACCTGATCGTCCCACTCTACTCAGCACTTGTCAGTACTGTGTCCATTTCTGGTCCCCATAATTCAAAAAAGGTATGGACAGACTGGAGAGAGTCCAAAGAAAGGTCATGAAGATGATCAATGGGCTGGAGAACCTACCCTGTGAGGGACGGCTGAAGGAGTTAGGTCTTTTCTCACTGGGGAAGAGAAGGCTCAGGGATGACCTCATCACAGTATTCCGGTACTTAAAGGGTGACTACGAAGAGGACAAAGGCTCTCTCTTTACAAGGAGCCGCATGGCAAAGACAAGGGGCAATGAGTACAAGTTGCACCAGGAGAGGTTTCATATTGATATAAGAAATTTTTTACAGTGAGAACAACCACTGGAACAACCTCCACAGGGATGTGGTAAGAGTCCACATCACTGGAGGTTTTCAAGATGCAGTTGGGCAGGGCGCTTAGGTAATCTCATCTATGCTCCCTGTCCACTAAATGTTGGAACAGGTGATCTTTCATGGTCCATTCTAACCTGGGCTGTTACTTGATTCTATGTCAAAACAGTCTCATGTCTCCTCTAACCAATGTCATTTTACTGCATCTCTTTAAAAAGCGGGAAGGGATAGAAGTTGTCAAAAGCATATATCTAAAATTTTTCCAACTCTATGAATTTCTGTCTTTGACAGAAAATCCACAGCATGATTTGAAAGCCTGTCCTTTGCTGTAAAGAGGAGGAACACGGTAGGAAATGGCTGGTTCTTTACAATCTTATGATATTATCTCAAATAAAGGAAGATGTGGAAGGTGTCCCTGCCCATGGCAGGGAGGGTTGGAACTAAGTGATCTTTAAGCGCCCTTCCAACCCAAACTATTCCATGATTCTGTGACTCTATGAAGGTAAAATAGTAGCAATAATTATGACAATTATTTTAGGTACCAAATTCATAATTTCTAGGTAACTTTCCCTAAGTGCTAATTCTAACAGTTTCTCCTTCAGTACATTTATTTATGTATATTTATGCCAACTCTGTTGAGAAGTTCAGCCAAGTTCAGTGATTAAAGTCAAATAATAGAGGTATGGCATTCATACCTTTACATCTGAGTTTACATCAGTGTTTCCACTAAAAGCTCCTAAGAAGGTGCTGCAGAACTATCTTTAGCTTGTCTTAAACACAATTTATATGTTCAAAATATTTTTTAATCATATTACTTTATGAGATGAATATGGTCTTTTGCACCCATGTAATATAAAAGCACATTTCCATCTTCTGTGTTCCTAACGTTATTTTGTTTTTCTGCCTCAGGTTATGATGTCACCAGTTCTAATAACTCAAGAGGGCATCCTTCTTGCTTAGTCACTGACATTCCCATCTCACTAGCATTTGATTTCAGATCAAGAATGCTCTTTTGAAGGGAACCTCTCAAGATACCCCTCAGTATGCTTTGGTTCATACCAATGATATGTTTTGGTTGGTATTAGAGGGTGCTCTTTTTGCATGCACACTCCATTCCTTTTAGATGAAACCAGCCTAGAAGAACTGCTTCAGGACAGTTCTCAAGCCACAGACATGCATTCAGTCTATGAATTAATATCAAGAAAAATTTAAATAAAAACTTCGAAAAACAGGTCATAGGGACCTCAAACTGTCTTCACAAACTGTTTCACTTTCCACATCTCCCTGTGCTGCACCATGATAGCATGGAATCAGCCCTTGGACAAAAGCACACAATAGACAAAAGATTCTTATCTCACATTCTTTTCCTCTTGAAAGTCAAGGGGCATCTTGCCATTTCATATCATGTTGTCTGATTTTATCAGTTCTAGGGATACTGTAAGGATATGCTGAACTCTCTAAATAGCAAATAGTTAAGACCTTATCTTATTAGATCGATACATATAAAGGACCAGATACTGTTCCATTTAATTCAATAAACACTTTACCACTGATTTTCATGCATACAAAATAGGGCTTCAACATGATAATATTGTTGGTTTAAATTTCAATGAATGATTAAAAATAGAGAAACTGAAATGAGGGAAAAGCAACTCAAGGTATAGTGCCCTGTTTCACGTGAAGAATCAGTTGAACTGGGTCAAAGACAATCCAGATAATCTAAACATTAAAAATGCATTAGTATCAATCTTTGAGATTGAGATCATGAGATAAAGGTGTTTGTTGGAAGAATAAAGCAGAACAGCAGAGGTCTGCATAACGGCTTCCTTTAGGAAAGTACTTAACTAACAGCTCTATTTTCAGCACACGCTTAATCCTTTTGAGTTCAGTGGCTTAAATCTTTCCCTCAGTAAGGAACGAATTCTGAATTAGGGTCTAACTGTCTTAATTCTGTGAATAGTTCTGGCTTAGGCCAAACCCCATGATAGACAATACAACCATTTTCCAGCAGAATCAGCACATTTTGGACAAGGTAGATAGAGCTAACCTGCATATTTATTATTCAGGTGTGTTTCACTCCTCTAAGTACAGAAACATAGGATGGAGGCAGATATATTACAAACTAGAATGTCTAAAGCACACAAACTCTTGAAGCAGATAATGCTGGTAGAATGCATATGTCATACCAGAATAAAAATACTGCGTCTGTATATGTAGTAATGTTTAATAAAATAGATCATTAGTTGAGAGAAAAAGGAAGATGAAGGGAAAATGAATAACCTGATGAATCTCTCATATTGCCTGTTGGACCAAATCCATTACCTGTTTTGTCATCTGCAAACCATTCTACTTTTCAGTGGCTAAGCACACTGGCTGAAATTTAAAACCTTTGAAGAACTGTAGCCATTAAGAGACATATGTGAAGGTCAGGAGTTTGCAATATAGTTGCTCTCATTCATTTATTCTTTTCAAACTTGGCCTACACTTAGAAATGTTTGCTATTGCCTGGTTTGTGTCTTGGGAAATCTTCAGACACTTAATTTTTCAAGAGTAAAAGCAAGGGGTTTGAAGGAACAGTTACGTATTTTAACACGTAAGAGGTGATCTCTGGAGTATGCTGTATTTGAAAGCATCAAATTAGAAGGCCACGTGAGTGAGCATTTCATACAGTCAGGCCTGAAGCAGCCCAACTAGTTATAAACGTTACCCTGCAGAATTCCAGAGAAGTGACTGAACGTACCCTTTTATAGCAAGCAGGGAAGAAAATGGTCTGCTCATGCTATTCAGTGGTTCCAGTGGTCATGAGCCTGAGGATTACTCAAGCAGGTACCGCTCAGTTTTCAAGTGATAGATCTGATGTTGTATCAAAGACATATCCCAGGCCCTCTGTGTACATGGAAGCAATAATTTATAGAGGTTTCTTTTTAAACTGTCTGGCAACATTTAGTGTGATCCTGAAGGAGAATCCATGTGCATCTATCCAAACAAAAATTCTATATATTGTTGTGGGGTAGATATTTCAGCTCTTGACTCATACCTTTATTTGGCTAAGTACTTAACAGTACTTCTGTGCTTCGTTGTGTTATACCATGTACTGTTAGGACTATGCTAACAAGGTTTATTATTATCTCATAGAAGAACCTGCTTCCTACTAATGAGGAATATTTTTTTACAAAATAAGAATTCATCAGATAATGCTATATATGGCACAGATTTCTACTAGACCATTCAAAAAAACCTGTAGACATTAGGCAATTTTTTATTATTATCTAGAGGTTTAAAGGGTGTTTTTTCTTTCATACACTTTTGTAAAACTCCATCATCTCCACACAGCTCTACACAACATTCATTTGGGGACTAGATTTCACCTATTCCAAAAGGACCAGAGGTAGATTGCCTGCCCTTCAAATTATGAAACAACAAAGGAGGGGAATTGTTGTTATAAAGAGAAAATTCATATGAATACGTTAGAAATACAGTGCGCTTTCCATTGAAATGTGTGTTAAACACAGGAATCCCCCAATAGCAAACCAATGTACGAAGAAGAATCCTTAGTATAGAAATCAGCTGAAAGAGTTGTCAGGACAATTTAGCTGCTCCACAGTGACAGATTTAAAAAACAAGAAACAAAAACCCCAAACTCCTTGTAATTAGAAAAAAGCATTGGGGGAAAGAAGAAAAAAAAAAAGACGAACTGAAATATAAATCGGTCTAATGTGAGCAGGAGAGGAAGCGTTAGTAGCTGAAGCAGTGCCTCCGTGGCAGACGGATGTGTGGTAGAGCTGCTTTATGCCTCTGAGGCCACCTTGCAAGGTAAAAAGTGTTCCCACACTAAACATTTCATCAAGAGGAATAACAGACGGCCTCTTTCTTACCCTGTCCAGAATACTCTAATTTGCTTGGTGAAAGGATGGCTGAAGACGTATTACTACCTGGTTCCTGTAGGTTGCTTTGGAGACAGCTGTTGCTGTTTTCCTAAGAGAAGAAAATGGGCTTGCTGGTGGATTGTCAATCATCCTGGATTACAACGTCACAAAGACAGAGTCAGGATCATACATTCTGAACCTGAGTCGCAGCGTGAGTAACCACTGCTCTGCCCGTGTTTGGATGCACTTGTCTTACGCGGGGCAGATTTATCAGATATCCTGCCTGCCAGATCCTCTTCATTCATATGTGACTCCCACTGCCTCACACGTGCATTGATACATGACGTGCTACCCATGGATGATGATAGATTCAAACAGAAGTGCCGAAAGAGTTTTTCTTCCTTCCTCTGAGGACAGGGATGTACCTCTGTATTTAGTATTAATCAGAGGGAGCATCAGTCAGGCAGTGGCTCCAGAAACTACCTTGAGCTTTTGAACTCAATATATTGTGTAATAAATCAGATGGGGAGGAGAAATGAAACATTGAATAGGTAACTTTGTCTGGCATGTCATGTACACACCAGCATCTAGCATCATTCTCCCCATTTTTTCTCTGTTTCATTTGTGTATTCAGGGCTGGACTCGCCCAGCATGGAGTTAGAGCCTCCTCTCCCACTATCTCTTAAAATTCAATCTAGTAAAGCTTACATACAGCCAGAATCTTGTCTTACAGGGAAAAATAGGGTATGCTTTGGGTGACTATAGGATAAGAGAGTTACTTATAGACAGGTAGAGCTGGTGAGGAATGCTGTTTACTGTGGAGGGTTTGGGCAGGTTTGTTTTGTTGGGTTTTTTTAAATATTTCTTTTAGATAATGCCTTTGATCCCATTTTCTCTCCTGTAAGCACTTTTTTTGAGAACCCAACCCCAAAAAATTAACTAAAAAATGAAAATTTCCTTTTTTCTCTTCCCTTAGTTAAAATTAAAAGAAAAATAAAACCAAAGAAACCAAACCCTACACACGTGACTAACTAAAGCATATTCAGGAAAACAATCAAACGATAATGAAATTGCTTAGAAAAAAATGAAATTTCAAGTAGCTTAGAGTGGGAGCTTGTCTCCTGACCATGCTGAGATGCCTAGCTCAAATGCTGGTGTCTATGTACTACAGGTCTCAAGTTAATTGTGATGAATCCCATTGTGGGTACTTAGTGGCAGAAGATCTTTGAATGAGGGCCTGGCTTATGGAGAATTATCTGCTTGATTTCCTAAGTAGAAAGAGTATGAAGCAAATTTGGATCAACAGGATGAAAGAAAGCTAAGGAGCACTTCTTCTGGTGTGTTTCTAGTAACACAGAGGGCTGGAGCTCATTGCAACAACTCTTTGAAGACATTTTTCCCACATTATTTTTCATTTACCAGGTACTGTGAACTGCAGGGTGCCACCATGTAATACCATTCGCATATATAAACAAGATTAATCCTATGTATCAGGCATTTTTTTTTGGCCACAGTAATCTTAACTCTAAATCAGTAATAGAAGAAGGTGGAATCAGTTCCCCCTCTGAAAGGGACTGTGATCTTAGACATTTTCTGGGTGGTTATTTCTGCCATTTACTGGAAAGACAAGTTGGAGTGACTGACCTTCTAATTCAGATATCTACACCATGTCTAAATTATACAGATTAATCTTGGCAACAGAGATGAAGACATTGTGATAATCCTGCTTGTCTATATCTACTTTTAAAGGCAAGGAGAAAGGTTTCATAATATCGCCTTCTTGACCTTACTGCTCCATAAAGCAGGAGCTGGAATACAGTCCCTAAAGACTGTAGCCATTTGAGATGTCCCCTTTGTTCAACCTTCAGGGTTTCCAGGACAACATCCCCTTGACATGACATTTTGAGGAATGCTAATGAAAGTCTATCCATCTAACTTTACTGTCGTTTCTGGGTTGGTAACAGGAAGACAAAGGTAAGATGTTTCAGGAAAAATATTTCTGTGGAATCAGCTGTAAAGTTTAAAACTTTAAAGCTCCACAAAACTTGCCACATTGTATGTTACAGCTAATTCACAGAATCACAGAATCAAAGAATCATTGAAGTTGGAAGTGACCTCTTGAGATCAACAATCCCCACTCCCTGCTCAAGCATGGTCAGCTAAAGCAGTTTGTGCAGGACAGCATCCAGCTGGATATTTCTGGTATTTTAAATATCTCAAATGATGGAGACTCTGCAGTGCTGTCACCTTCACAGTAAACAAAATGTTTTCTTGTGTTCAGATGGAATTTGATGTGGGTTTTATTTTATTTTTGTTATTAATTCCTTCTTGTCATATCACTTGGTCCCTCTAGCAGAAGTCCGTCTCCCTCATCTTCATTTCCTCCCATCAGGTATTTATACAGAGGGATAAAACCCTCCTGAGCCTTCTTTTCTCCAAGCTGAACAGTCCCAGCTCTCTCAGCTTTTCCTCATATGAAAGATGTTCCAATCCCTTAATCATCTCAACTCTAGGGGATTTTGTTATTGGTTTTGTTTGTTTGTTTTCTCTGGTTCTAGTTAAAGCATGCAACATTTATGTCTGTTGATGGTTTCTTTGCTATACAGTGCCACTAAGAATTTACTCATGGCACCTGGGTGGAAAAAATCCAGATACATTTTTTTTTCCATTTGAAACCAAAGGACTGTCTTATTTCATTGTTGGGGTTTTTTTGGTTGCTTTTTTGTTTGATTGGGTGGGTGGGGTTTTTTGTTCTGGTTTTTTTTTGCTGTGGAAGTTTGGCTGGTACAGTTTAGCCATGTCTCTGCTCACCTATTTTCTGACCTTCCCAGTTTTCTGGCAGTTTTGCCTAGACAAAAGGTGTAGTTAGATGTACTCAAGGAAAGTATTACTTTGCAAGGGAACATTCATTTTCCTGCAGGTAAGACCTGGTAACTGACTGACTGTACAAGTCACAGTGAAAAGTGTCACCTGGAACAACTTATCAGCTGAGGAGTGGGAATGTCCATCTGAGAGGAGAAAATGCCCAAATATATCTTCAGTCGCTTGTGACCTGTAAACATATGCACAATTCTTCATAACGAGGTGATTAGGGTTTTTCTTCAGCTGGTTCGCTGGATGACCTTTATCTACTGATTCACTGAGAAAACAACATTTTTCTTTGGACTGGAATTTCCATTCATACTAAGTGCTCTATGAATGGATTTTGAGTGAAAACCAAATATATTTAGAAGAATGACCTCTCCGCTTGTGAAATACATTGCATTACTTATGATTATTCTGGACAGGAATCTTGATTCAGGAAATCGTCTTGGCTTTGAACTACCATGTACATATAATCCTCATGGTTGTAATCATGTATAGACTTGATAAGATAGCTAAGCACTTTTATTAATACACATCTTCTTGTTAGATACAAAGAACAGTTGTAACCTTTAATGCATGAATGCTCATAGTACTGGATGCATACGTTATGGAAAACTTATAAGTTAATTATTTAATTAAATTAGTTAATTTAATGAGTAAATATTAGTTATCATTAATTAATTTACTCTGAAAGTAACTGTATCTCTACAAAACCACCTTAAAAGAAAACTAATTCTTTTGAGAAAAAAGGTAAATTATGCTTTTGCTAATAGAGTTTGCCATATTGTCTCAAGCTAGGTTAAATTGCAGCAAGAGAGTAAGCCCAAGAGTAAATATGATTTGTGGTTTATTTTATTAGTGTTCAAAGATTATCCTGTTAGGTGGAGAATATTTGCTAGGGAAAATCAATCCTGTTAATTTATCTTTGTTTATAAAACATTAGAGATGATGTTTAGATCATATGTTACCATATCATCCATAATACAGAAGTACCAGATGCTCATGTTATGCTTTTAACTGTGATTGCTTGCTCTTAAAGCTTCTTCTTATGCATTTTTACTTTTCTGGAAGGTGACAATTAAACTTCAATTATAAGTTCATTCTGGATTGTCTTTATTTTCTTTGTTTTAAATAAAATGCTTTTTTTTCCCCTGTAAAAAATGTATATTGCTTTCTTAATTTGCTGTGCCGTCTGTGTCACTGCTCATTGCTCTCCTAGTTTGCATTCTTCAGGGATGGAATCTTAGCCCTGCTGAAGCTGGTGGTCATTTGGCAAATCTTGTAGTGTGAGTCGCTTAAAGTAGGGGTACAAGGGATATCTCCCGCAGAAATGGGCATAAATGCACTTACAAGACAAGGTCAGTCGCATCAGCACCTGCTCCAAAACCATAACAGCATGGCTGTGGGAAACTGAGGAAAAGTAATCTAAATTTTCTAGTCCAGCACCACACACCATGCAGTTTCACTTCCCTTTTCATCGGCGCTGCAATCTAATGCAAAACCGAAACAGTGAACCGCACGCTCCTGTTGACAGGCCAGCACTTCTGACTGCCAGACATTACAGTTATTGGGGAATGAATGTGCTTGAACATTGCCAAGTTTACTCCTTCGGGTTTTTTTCTAGGAATAGCATTGTTACTCTTGACGGGTAAGCACAGCTGGGGATCGGATGGGAAAATAAAAAAATAAGCATAAAAGGTTAAATGAGTGATAATGAATACCTTTCACAGGACAACTGCAAACCCTTTAGCTTGAATTCAACTACACAAATGAGTGATTCAGCTGAGGTCAGGAGTGCCTGTGGCAGACAGCGAGGCTGGGCTACTGAAGCAGGAACGGGTGCAGAAGGTGTCTGTTCTGTCAAACACTGATGCAGCTCGAGAGATTCCTTATTCCCCAGGCTGTGCAGATGCTGCGTCATCTGGTTTGTGTGGCAGATGTCAACAGCAGGTTCAAAACCTCTAATGAGATTGAAAGAAAGAGTATGTGGGAAGAAGATGATGGGAACATCTTCAACATATCAGACGTAATCTGATTATTCCCCTTCCTCCCTCCCCCATTTAAAATAGCCCTACTTAGGAGTAGAAGTACATTGAAGATTGGACAACCCTGTAAGTGAATGGAAGGTAGTTTTTCAGCCGTACTACCAGTAAAGGGGCAAATTATCTTGTATGGTAAAACCTACTTGTTAAAGCTAATAGCAAGAAATTGTCCAATCTGCCATCTGCGAACTGCTCTATCGAATCAACAAGACACTGCTTTGATTTCCTGCCATTGGCTCGACCCCTTCAGATCATACTGCAATTGAAAGTGGATGTAAAAGTCCGCCCCAGCCCTGAAACTCCTCTTGCTATGCTGCACGGGAATTTTCCTTGGACACGTTACGCCCTGACTCTCAGTGTTTGCAGCACTGCAGTCACATTGATGAAGCTGGGAAAAGTGGAAGAAAATTAGAGTTCATATAAACATGGAAACAAAATTAAACAAGTTAACTTTTTTATGTTTTGGGCTTTTTTTCTGGCTATAAGCACAATGTTTATCTCAAGAGAAAAAATAAATTCAATTTACCTCAGATAAACTTTTAGCTGTTCTGAGTGTTCAGAGTGATTGCTTAAAAAGCCCTGTGCTGTCCATTTGTGCACAAATGCACTTGAGTTGATTTTAATTAAAAACCAGCTTTAATAACTGGTTTATGCTGTTGAAAAAATAATTGGTTTTTCAGTAGCATATTCATGTATTAAACTTACAGTTTTATTAAAATTAGTATATCAAGCCTAGAAGTACTTTTGCCCAATTCTCCAAGATTTTTTAGGACCAGATCTTCCGATTACTCAGGTTTCTAAACCCATTCAATTTTAAGGAAACGTTTGTGAGAAGTTCACAGAATGAAGAGTTCAACCAGTTTCTCATCAATTTAACGTACAGCAATTTTTTTAGACATGACAGTGTTATTCGCATTGCTACAATAACCAATGTCATAGGTTTGGAGCACTAAGACTCTCTCTCAGGACTGAATATGAGCACTTCTCCAAAGTCTCTACTTTTATTTGGTTTGTGCAGAAGAAAATTAGTGGGATCATGGATTTATTCAGAGAATGCTCAGCCCAGAAACCAGAGCCAGTGATCCAGAGAAACAAGAAGGCTGACAGGGTGAAAGGAGGGAGAGGCTGTCCTGTGAGAAAGACGGACCTCCTGCTCTTCGTCTTTCATCCCTCAGGATCTCATTACTTCCCACCTTCATCGCCAGCATGCTGCTCTGAGCCCAGCTTGTACCACAGTGCTGCTCCTCTCCATAGGACAGACACATTCCCCTTGGCAGCACGGCGGGTTTGCAGGGTTCAGAGAAGCAAAGAGATGGAGTATCAACTCTCCGGTGTGGTTGAAAGAAGCAGGATGACTGAACTCAGAGCTTTTGGTGCTGAGTGGCAAAGGAGGGGGAAGGTAGAGGATGGAAAGTGGAGACGCCTTTATTGTGAAATAAATTACACCCATCCACATAACATGCAGAGGACTGTGTTATTTCCTAGAGACCTCAGTTCAAGTCGAAATCTGAACATTTTATTGTGTAGAAGTTTAGTTGACACCAGCTGATGTTTCTGAAGCACTAACTCCTGCCAACCCTAAACCAATTCCTCCTTTCCTTAGTGAGTGGAAAGGAAGATGTGCATTTTGGCGCTTCACATCTGATCAGGCTGAAAATTTATCCCACTATGCCTAAGAGAATGTAACGTTGCTCTGAAGGCTTGAATCTTCAGATTCTGCAGCTATTAACAGATTATATGAAATCATGCAGGTAAGTTGATGCACAAACCTGGTAGGCCAGGTGTTTTGGTCACTAAACATTTGCCAACACCTTGTACAGCCCAAAGTAAAATCTCTAAAATCTTTAAAGTAATAAAGTGTGTAAAACATGATAGCAATCTCCTTGGCTCCTGAGACCAGCGAAACTAGTTGCTATCGCTAACCATTTTTCAGAATACTGTATATTTCCACTCTCATTATCCAGAAGTAAAGGAGAAAGTTGAAACCACAAACCATAAAGGAACAAGCCTTTTAATTTATTTCTGCTGGTGTCATTTTCTTCAGTGCTATTACTTGACATCCCACGTATGAATGATGTTCCTCTGATTTAACAGAAGATTTCTCCTAGGCTCTTTTTTGGTGAAAGAATCTGTTGGGTAGGAAAGGTGTTTGCTCCCTTCGTAATCAGTGCGGCACTGATTATGTGTGTTGGTGACATACTTAACCTGATTCTGATTTTCTGGATAATTTTACAAAGCTAAAATAATTCCTGTGATGTCAACATGGTGATTCCAGATTCCAAGCTCATTAAGTTAAGGCTGTGTGTTTGTGATGTGGAAGGGGTAGGGACAATTCTCTTGAAATAAATCAGCTGAGCTTTCAATACATTGAGCCAAAGTTAACAAAACTCAGGGCTTACATTATCCTACAAATCTTGAGCAGTGAAATTTTTTCACTCTCCCTTTCTCAAAAAGTTTGCTGTGGGTTATATTTTTCCCTACTAGGCTATATTACCACACAGTATTTCCAAAAAATAAATTTTCTTGGGCTCCTTTGTCCTTTACTTCTGCATCACAGCAGAGAGCTGTTGTTTTTCTTCTGTTCTCAAGAAGTATTACAGATCTTCATGGCATATCTGAGATGAGTGTTGATTTCTGAAGCTTCTGCCAGAAGATATTTAATAATACTGTCACCCCCAGCGAATCCATGCCATGGCAGGTTCTGACAAGGTGCAAAATGTGGGACAGTTGTGAATTTACCACCTGCGCTGCCCCTGCAACACTAAGCCAGTGTCACTAGGAATTAAACTAAAGGAAAGACCTTGGGAGGGAAAGTCACAGCATACCTTGTTCTTGAAGGTATTTCCATACTGGGAAGCATAACAGTCTTTGAGCATTGGTAGAAGACACTCTATCTTTGTTTCCCTATCTTCATAAATCCCATGTACCCAGATCAGGAATAAAGCTTGAGGTTTGTTTGTAGAGATACAGTGTAGGCATTTGATAATACAGATCCACATAACTGTGTGTTGTCCTAGAAGACGGCAGATGAAATTGCTCATTTTAGCATTGTCAACTTCCAGCATAGTGTCAGTTAAACCTGAGCCAGCTATGTTATGGGGGAAAGGAACTTTTAAAAATTGATCTATTCTTGACTGAGGGAATTTATGGCTAGAAAAATGGCCTGAGAATCTAAATATTTGTGTTTCCTTCTGGGTCTGCTAATAACTCACCTTAGTAAATATTGATGAGCTAAAGCTAAATTCCCTGAACTGCCTTATTTTAGGGGTCGTTGTTATTTAAAAAAAAAAAAATTGCTTTGCTTCAGGAATATCATATGGAGCACCTAAGCTTGGCACATAGGGACAAGAACTATACATTCAATAATGCCAAATACCTTTTTATCACTAGAACCTATAATAGTTAATTTTGAACAGTGAATCTAGGGAAGTGAATAATTTCATATCACTGGGAGTGTTACTTTGTGACAGGGAACAGGAAAGATTTGTCAGGCAGGAAACCATCTGACCAGACAATTAATTCAGGAGGGCTACATGTCTATTCACTGAAAATTGGGAGCTCCGTGTCTTGTCTTGACAGGTGATACTTTCCAACAGAGGTAAATATAACACTCTTTTACACTACAGTACTAAATCAGTGGCCCTGGAAAAGGCAAGCAAATCCTGAACATCAGCAAATCCTGAAAAATGAAGCACTTCCGAACGTCAGGAGACTGACAATGCAAGGCTCTTCTAAGTTGCTGTGTAGTTTCCTGGCCATACAATAGTTTGAAATTGGATAAGGTGGGAAAGGGAGAGCACTTTCGGTTATTAATATTGATGCTAAACGATTGCACAAGTACCTATTCAGAGCCTAGAATCTAAGTTTTGGAAGGGTTTCATCCCATCATCTTCCTGGTCCTGATGAATTGAATGTTCCCAGGTTCATCTTAACTTTTCTGGGTAATACACTGTCCTGGAAATATAATACAATCACAGAATAATTTAGGTTGGAAAGAGTCCTCAGGATGTCATCTAGTTCAACCCTCCATTCAGAATGGATATATTCCACATTACACCCAGCTGCTCAGGTCCTTGTCCAATAGTGTTTTAAACATCTCCAAGGACATATATACTCACTGATCAACCTGTTCCCATGTTTGACCCATGGCACTAATAACATGGACTAGTACATGCTTTTAAGTCTCCGTATAATAGGAGATTTTCTATGGGAAGGTGCCTCCTTGAAAAATTACAGATCACAATACTTTCCAAAGTGACCAGATCATGCCAAGAGGCAATAAAAGCATCCAGATTTAGGAAAAACAACAACAAAAACAAGAGAAACAAACCAAACCCCAAACACCAAAACCCAAGAAATACTAATGGGCAAGATGATAGTGAATTTATCATGATGGTCCTTGGCAGCAATTTTTCCAGGGACTGGCTAGCTGTCCACTTATTTTATGTCAGGGGAGAGGCAGTGAGCTCTTTCCATCTGTTTCAGCTCTTCAGAACATATCAGACTTCTGTAAGACCTCAGCTTCAATGTACCTTTTCCTGTTGCATTTACTTGTAAGGTCACTATGATAAAAAAGGAAATACCAAACCACTTGCAGGCAGGTAAACAACTGGTGAGGGTCAAATTCGCGGTGCATCAATGACAGGGAAGCACCTGACCTCAGCTTTGCGTCTGCACGCTGACGGTTCTCCAAGCATTTGCCCTGTTTGTGGTTCACACGGGAAGTTTTCCATGTCAGTGAGTCACAGCACCACACATCAATACCTGAATGAAAAGAAGTTGGGTGTTAGAAATAGGAGTCTAACATAACAGTACAGAACTTCACGACTTTCAAAGGAAGACCATCCTGAAAATTGTATGTTCCCCAACAGTTCCTTGATGCCAGTTGTGACATTAAAAATAGCTGTTAACTGTCATGTGCAAACTGAACTTTTCCATTTTGACAAAAATAATGTGATTGTCTCTAAAACTTATCTGTATTCCATCTTATTGTACAGTTTTTGTCATTTTATATAACAGGATAATTCCATTATATCAAATGCTAGAAGGAATCCAGCAGCTCCATATCAAGGTTGAATAAAGATTTGGAATAATATGTGAACCAATAAATTCATGTTTCTCTTTGTAATAATTGAATTGATGCTCAGTTTTAACAGCCCAGTTCTGCATAGGCCATTTTGGCATCAGCTTAGCCCTCAGACTGGAAAAATAAAGAAATACAAATACAAATACAAATACAAATACAAATACAAATACAAATACAAATACAAATACATTGTGATTTTCTGATTTATTTTTTAAAAATACTGAGTAAATCTTTTCTTCAATGAAAAGATTGATAAAATTGTCCAAAGAAAATATCAAGTTATTGCTCTTTGACCCATATCTGAAGGATAAAATGTAAGCTTTAGTGCCTCCTTCAGGCTACGTGGAACTGTTTATTATTTTCTTAAAACATAAATATACCCTACAGTATTTTCTTCAGTGATGGCTTCACAGACAAAGAGGGCTTTAATTTTTGCTGTGGCATGGAAAGTGACAGAACATCCATTAGGTAGAGAGAGAAACTGAGCCAATGTTTGAAGTGTTTGATCTTTTTAATGTGCTACATCTGTCCCCATAGATTTCCAGTCAGAAATTAAGACATAGATGGGGAATTTACTTATCTGGCTATTGTCCAAGAACTGTTCTTCCAGTTGAATTATTTTGATGATTAATTGACTAAAGTCATCCAGCTGAATCTCACAATTTTTAATTCCTGTTGCCTTGTAGCTGTGAAAAAAATTGAATTATTATCTCTAATATCTCTCTGAGGCTGCACATAAATGTCATTCCAGGGCTTTTTGTCTGCATTTTTCTTCAATTTATATTTAATACAAACAGAAAAAACAAAAAAACAAAAAATCTGATGTTTGGGTGTGCTTGTTTAACTCCTTAAGCAGATTTTTCTTTGACATCAGATACAAACAGTTTTCACCTTTGAGTTTCTACAATAAGTCATGCAGGGAATTAGTGGACTTATAATACAGTATGGTGATACCTTTGAAGCTTACAAAGTTACCAGGCTGATCAATAGTATGAAGCATACTGAGGAGAGGCCACTGGAGAAGGTCTACATGGTTTACATGTCGCAGATATTGAAAAATCTGGTACAGTACTGGACTGAAAGAGAATCTGTATCTCACAACCCATGCAGTGGAGTCTGCCTCACCTAGCCTTAACCACTGAAATGATAAGCATCGACTTCAAGATACTCATCCAGGCTACTTTCATGAAAAACGGTTATTGCCAGAAGCCACTAATCAAAACCTATGATATCCAAGATAATTGGGACAAATTACCCTCTAGAGGAGTCTATTTCTCTGCATGATCATTAGAGGGAGTCTAAAGACTAGCTTAGACTAGATGTTTAAGTTTTAGAAATGTTACCTTATGTCAGATGAATCCTAATCTGAATTTAAAATGAACAAAAAAACTAGAGTTTGAACATGTTGAACACATCATTATTCCTAAAACAATTTATTTGATTTTAGACTAGATTGGTAGAAATGATACTCTTTCAGAATTAATAGAATATGTGGTTAATTTAGCTTTACTGCAATGAAAGAGAGCAGTACAAATCTCAAACTAACTTCAGTTGTTCATCGACAGAAAATATATCTGATGTTAAAGGGGAACAGTGTACATTGATTTAGAAAAGCTAATGAATATAAGACCAGGTATACAGCTCCTGTAAATAAGGATTATTAACAGTTGATGAAGTTGTATTACTTTGTACCTCCTAAAGATACAGAGGGGTTCTGGACATTGAAACTGAATGTTGATTCAATTTTAATTATTTCTATATATTTTTATTGTTAAGTTGTGGGCAGGGGAGGGACACATTTAAACACCCTCCCAAAAAAACCATCCAAACCATAAACAAAAAACCCAAAGAGCTTTAGAAAGTCTGTGTCTGACCTCTCAAGATGATTTTTAAAGCATGTAATAAGTTAAGTAATTAGGCATTCTTTCCTATCCTGCAGCAAAATGCCTCTTGATGTAATTAAATGGCTCAAGATTCAGAAACCCAGACCTACCAGTCTCTTCAGCTTGTGACAGCCAGTCATGTGTGAGAAAGGTCAGTCATGTAAAAGAAATTAAATGAGTTCTGGAAGGACTTAACTGGAATTGATGCAAAGCTCTTCAAACAGCAAAGGTGATGAAAAGTTCAATCAAAGTCAGATGCAAGGAAAGATGCTCATTAATATCCACATCACTGGGTCACAAACACCCTGCTCATCTGTATGGCTGGATTGTGTACTTAATGATGTGATCAAAAGTGATATTCATAAGAGAACAATGTACTCCAACCCACCTCAGCACTGTATGTTGCATATACTGCTGGTACTCCTAAAAAGAATATGAAAATCTTCATATCTGCATGAGGATTTTACAAAAGGAAGAAACACATTCATACGTAGCCAAATAAGTAGTTTGTTACACACTGAATTAAATACAGATATTATTATTTCAGTATTCAAAATAAAACAAAACATACTTGAGGACCTTTCTGAATCTTTGTTAAAATCAAAGAAAACTTCTAGCATTAGAAAGGCGTTTTAATGCTAAAGATATTAATGATCATTCACTGATCTGAAAATGCATTTCAATAACATTGTGTTGTTGTATAAGAAAGATATTTACTGAGTACAATAAAAGCTCACACTTTAAGTACTCAGAACTGCAGATAGCCAAGTTCATTCAACTAATTATATAGAGGATCTCTTAGCAATTTTAAACAAACTTAATTGTAAAAAACAAAAGGTTCTTCCTATATTTAATAATTTTGACTAAGACCTATTTCTGTTTGAATAACTTAATTAAACAAATTAATGATTATTTAAACAAATAAGCTTCTTTATGCATATTATTCTCTGCTCTCAATATTTTCTCTTTGTAGCCATAGCTAGCTAGCTGAATCAGAACACACAGAGGTGCAACTTTTCCAAACCAAATAAAGCAGGTAATACTGACTAGTATGTACCTTGATAGTGTTAAGTATTTTATTTGAACATCACTAGTTAAGATACATGGAAAACTGGCAGCTGAAGGATAGGCATCTCTAGCAACACCTCAGAAGAAACTGCTCGGACCACTAAGGGTATTAGCAGTTAATTCCTCACTTCTCAGTGCAGGTAAAGAGTGCAGAACGTACAAAAAAAACCCCAACAACACAAAACCAAAACCAAACAAAGTTCTCATCTGGCTTTGGGATTTTGTTCAATTCAGTGCAGTTTTCTCCATGAGGACTAAGATCAAAATCACTTCCTGGAATCCAAAATGGCTGAAGAAGTCTAGAGTTGATACTGCTTTTTCATGAAAGATAATGATATCTAAAGGCTGAGGGATCTGAGAAGGTATAAACATTTATCTTGAGTGATGCTTAATGCAATGCTCTGTGAGGTTTTTCCTGTCATTTTTACCCCTTTTTCCACATGAGCAGAGAAGGCTTCATGAAATATTTCCCCTGCTGTGAGAAATAATGACACAAAGGAAGCAGCCTGTGAAGAATCAAATGCAGAATCATTCCTAAATGATGGGTCCTTTTCACTCATGAACATGAGTCGTATGAACACAGAGGTCAGGAATAGCTTCTCATGACCTAGTGGCACTGACATGCAGCTGAGAACAGAAGCTCAGGAGGACTTTGCTCGTTTGTATGATGCTGAAGTAAGTGAACACATAATAGATTTTTTAATTTCAAGAGATTTATTTCTTCTTCTGCATTTGTTTCATTAATGTTTCTACTTTCTTTAAGGTTCTCCTTGATTTCTTCCAAAGATTTCTATGTACAGCTTGATTGGAAGACAAGAATGTGTAATTATTTGATCACTTTTCATTTTGGCTGATGAAAAGAAAAAGAAAGCATTTGCCTGGGTCAAAGGCTATTACAATGCATAATTAATTGTCTAGTATCATCTTAATCAACAGCTTTCCTGTTCCAGCTTCTTTGCATTTATCAAGGAAAAGGCAGGGTTAAGTAGAGGTATTTAATCAACTATGCATGGATTGTCAGAAATGGATTTCTGTAAGGGAGCCTTGAACCTGTGATTAAGAAAGGTGCTGAAGTGAAACAACGCTCCTCTAAGAGCGGTGGATTACACTGGTTTGCAGGGAACAAACTTAAGTATCATTGAAGAAAATATTTCAGTCACATGTTCCATCTCCATCTGCTTAATGAATTGAAGTGTCAAGAAAATTTGAAGAGGCAGCTCAGGAAAACAGAAATGTAATTTAGTGCAACATGAATCATTTGCTGGCCAAATGTACAGTATTGATGGGATACCAGACAAAGAATTTAGATTATGGCTATTGTTACAGGAAAAGGCATTTAATTTAGCCAGTGATTCATATGTTTAAAGGCAAATTATTTAAAAAATCCCAGGAAACTAAACTTGTCACAGTCTTCTGAAAGACTTAATTGGCAAAGCAGTAAATCTAATTACTTTCAGAAATGTAACTTTAAGGCACCTCTGCATCTTTAATGTAGTCAGGAAAACATATCCTGCATAACTTTCTCAAAAATTACTTAAAATCTGAGTCTGTCTGATAAAGTTGTACAAGCTGCTTAAGCTCTGCTATCAGTTCCTGTTATTTGTATCAATGCTTTGAGTCTCTCTGTTGTTCTGGATGGAATAACTGAATTTACAGAATCTGGAGTATTCCCAGACACTATTAAGTGGACACCCACTCTGTTTTCCTCTTCTCAGTTTCCCTGATGTTGATAATATTTTATATGCAATAAAATAGCTAGCTAGTTATGTAGCTTCTCTCTCTTCTTCTCTTTTTCCCCTCAGGTTGGCAATGATGAGGTTGCACTAAGAAGCCCAAAGGCAGTCAAAAAGGACTTGAGAGCACTGGGGCGACTGGTCGATGGAGCGGGAGCACAGGTAGTGTTTTCATCAATCCCTTCAGTGACAGGGAAGAACGCTGAAAGGAACAGGAAAGCACATCTGATCAACACATGGCTCAGGGGCTGGTGCCGTCATCAGAATTTTGGTTTTTTTGACCATGGGGTGGTCACCATGGCACCGGGCCTTCTCGCAGCAGATGGAGTGCAACTGTCTCCAAGGGGCAAAAGGATTCTTGCTTATGAGCTGGTGGGCCTCATCGAGAAGTTCTGGGGCCAGTCTTATTCAATATCTTTATTGATGATCTGGAAGAGGGGATCGAGAGATCCCTCAGTAAGTTTGCAAATGACACCAAGTTGGGTGGGAGTGTTGATCTGCTGGAGGGTAGGAGGGCTCTGCAGAGGGATCTGGACACGCTGGATCGATGGGCTGAGGTCAACTGTATGAGGTTTAACAAGGCCAAGTGCCGGGTCCTACACTTGGGTCACAACAACCCCATGCAACGCTACAGGCTTGGGGAAGAGTGGCTGGAGAGCAGCCCGGCGGAAAGGGACCTGGGGGTGCTGGTTGACAGCCGGCTGAACATGAGCCAGCAGTGTGCCCAGGTGGTGAAGAAGGCCAACAGCATCCTGGCCTGTATCAGAAACACTGTGGCCAGCAGGAGCAGGGCAGTGATCATGCCCTTGTACTCGGCCCTGGTGAGGCTGCACCTTGAATCCTGTGTTCAGTTTTGGGCCCCTCACTACAAGAAGGACATCGAGGTGCTGGAGTGTGTCCTGGGAAGGGCAACGAAGCTGGTGAGGGGTCTGGAGCACAAGTCTTATGAGGAGCGGCTGAGGGAACTGGGGTTGTTCAGCCTGGAGAAGAGGAGGCTGAGAGGAGACCTTATCGCTCTCTACAACTACCTGAAAGGGGATTGTGGCAACATAGGTGTTGGTTTCTTCTCCCAAGTAACGAGAGGAAATGGCCTCAAGTTGCGCCAGGGGAGGTTTAGATTGGATATTAGGAAAAATTTCTTCACTGAGAGGGTGGTCAGGCATTGGAACAGGCTGCCCAGGGAGGTGGTGGAGTCGCCATCTCTGGAAGTGTTCAAAAAACGTGTGGATGTGGTGCTTCAGGACATGGTTTAGGGGACAACATGGCGCTGGATTGATGATTGGACTTGATGATCTTGAAGGTCCTTTCCAACCTTAGTGATTCTGTGATTCACAGCACAACTTAATACCTAAGTGTGAATTGATTGTCTTTTACCTATAAATGCATTTTTCCCCTCTCATGGTACCATGTCAACTACAGGAATGCAGAAGGAAAAAGATGTGTCTCTCAAAGAAAATCTGACTGAGGTGGGTTACATGTATGATCATGCAGCGTGTCCCCTGGCACAGCTTTGCTCTGTGACAATGAGCCTTCTCCCACAACACCCAGACCTGCTTCCTGAGGCAGCACAAGCCAACACAACACAAAATTGCATAAACTGCACATGTGCTACCAAGATGTATGGACGAGACCATGTGCTTTAGGGAGAAAGAGTCCCCTTCTGGGAATAAGAGCTATGCCACACCATTTGCCCTCTGTGCCAAAGACCCTTTTTATTTGCTAACACAGGTGTAAAGCAATAGCAATTCTTTTGGGTCTCTCAATATAAGTATAAATAACACTATTTTGTGTGTCTGTATAGGTGACATTGTGTTTCATTATCACATGCTGCAATCTCTCCCTTTCTTCCTTTACCTCCCTTATCAATACAAAGATAAACAAATTTAATCAGATCCTTGATTGCCAGGGATGCAATACTGTAGGTGAATGATTACAAAACAGTGTAAAATGCAGGCATGGGCGATATTTCAGCACAAAAATGAAGGCCTGTGAGTTGCAGAATTTGTGGAGAGAGAAAAAAAAAATAAAAGATGACTGAAATCAATATCAATCTTTTTTCTCACGATAAGGTAATTTAAAAATGCAGTTGCAGTTGGACTAGGTGATTGTTGTAGGTCCCTTCCAATCAGAATCTTCCCTTCCCTTCCCTTCCCTTCCCTTCCCTTCCCTTCCCTTCCCTTCCCTTCCCTTCCCTTCCCTTCTCTTCCCGTCCCATCCCGTCCCTTTTCTAAATACAATCAATGTTAATAGTGTAATTTGGAAACTAAAACACAATAAGAGGCTGAGTAGAAACAAGATGGGAGCTAAAGACTGAAGAACCACTAAGCAAGTTACAGAAGTTACAGGAGTTAACTGTCTGGGGCAGCAGATGAAATTGTTTGCTCTTTGGAGATGATTGTTTTCCCTAATGGTTACTGAGAGGGGCCTCAATGTTTGAGATGACATATACCTTTTGACAGCTAAATAGGTCAGACTGATCAACCATATTCCCAATACTTGCAATGGTGGCTGTACACACAAATCTGGATTTTCATCTTTATCAAGCTAGATTCAAGTCCCAGTAAGACAAGCATTAGCAGAACATCTTCCTGAAAAGAAATATTGGTTCCCATACCTGTAATTTCTACTAAACTTCATGGAGGCTACCCATGCTACCTGTGGTGGTGAAAAGAGGAACAGGAAAGTTTGCAACAAGAAAGTCTTTTGAGTCAAAGGTCCAAGTTCAGGAAAAAAATTGTAAATATGCTTCAATACTGCTCTAGCTGAAGACAGTCTACAGCTAGGACCTTAGCTCCTGTCTCTGCCATTCAGTCTGTCTGCATCAGTTTACTCATTTATAAGACAGAACCTTTGCCTATATGCCAGACAGGCTCATTCAATTAATATTTTAAGCTGCCAGGGGATTCTTGATTGAAAATCATTATAATGTGAAAATATAAAAATTCTTTTTATGTAATCCTTTGGTTTTCAAATGAACTCTGAAAGAGCATTCTGTGTTCACATAAAAGTTGAATGAGTATAGTTGTAGAGGGCCACAAAAATCAGTATTACAGAACAATTTCCTCAGCATGATAATACCGACCAAAGCTTCTGAAATCTTTCAATTAACTTTTTCCCATAGAGAATACCTGAAGCTCCATATAATCAGTAACATTATGATTCTGCAATTAATACAATTTAAATCTCAATAGTTTAGTTCCTTTTCAAATATCTGGAGCAAGATTCAGAGGAGGAGGTTGGTTTGTTTAGTTGATCTATTTATTTATCTTTAAATCCATTAGAATTGTCAAGATTTAAAAATTCTGCCCCCAAAAATGAAAATCATATTTTTATTTCAAAGGTTCTTGCTTTTTAGGACTGAATATGAAACCAAAATGTGTATATAAAAAAAATACTGGTGGATTTACATAATAAGAATTACAAATCCTATATAGATTCTATTAAAGCTATTATCTTATTAGACTGGCAGTTACAACACCAGGATCTGTGTTTGCAGGTAAAAGATATTTCACATATGGTAATTTGCTAGTGTAGTGAAAGGGTGAAACCTTGCATTTACTCCTATTTTATCCTAGAATATGACTTTGAGAGGGCCATCTTTCCTTACCTTCCTGGAGAAAGCAATTTATATCTCAATGCCAAATACCATATTCTCTGTCATAAACTTTTTATCATTTAGAGAAATGAAGGACCCTTAAATGCTCTTCATTCCTATTTATGAAGTCAATACAATTTCCCAGTGGTGTACAAGAACTGAATAGGAGCTTATGCTTTTCTGCAGGGGGAATTTTTTTTTTCCATAGTACAATTTCATTTATTCCTATTCAGTGTTTCTGTAAAATTTCCCACCTCAAATCAGCAGGTTCTTGCATCTGTTCATTTTTTGTGCCAAAAGTACCAGACAAACAATAGAAAACAAGCCAAACCTTTCTTTTCACTGGAAAGGATGCAGAGTCACTATGCACACTGCATGGAAAAAAAGATTCAGTTCAGAATCTACTTTGACAGCTGTAAGTGTTCATGCCTCAAGCATTTACAATTTCAATTTGAATATGTCACGCCTCTAATCAAGACAATTTAAACCTATGACCTTAGCACAGGATAATTTTCGATTGAACTAAATACACATAACAGTATTAGCAATGGCTGTATGAAGTGGGTCTTCTGCCCTGCCCCTAGTGAGAGTTTCTTGCTCATTTGAAGAAATAAAGTGGGAATATGACTAATCTTTTCCTTATTTTGTTTTCTTACCTGTTTGTTTTCTGGCAAGTAACTTTATATAAGCAAAACCTGGCAAATATCTAAGACAATGATTGAGGCAGGAATCATATTTAACACCAGCGTCTTAAAGTCTAAGTGGAATTCCCAGTCACATATACTTTATGCTATCTTTAAGGGACTAGCCAAAATAGTCAGAACATACACAAGGACCCAAATAAAAAAGCTTGGAAAATACTGTGAGCTTCATTAAATTCTTTTCCTTTTTTGATAAGTTAATGGGAAAGTTTCTGTCTTCTTTCTCTCTTAGGATTTTTTGTTTCTATTGAGGCCAAAAAAGAAGCTGCTTAAAAATTCTAGAGATATCAGTGCTATGGGATGTCATCTTCCAGAACACGTAGGGTAGAAGAAATGGACTGCTCTTCTTTCTGATCCAGAAACACATAGTACTTCTACATGCCTGTCAGTTGCTATTTAATAGGAATGATGGCACGAAGCTAAATGCTTCTTACTCCACATGATAGATCTTTCAAATACTTTAGATGCCTCAATCCTAATCTAATTTGGATGAGGTCTGATTATATGATCACATGTTTTTCAAACTAGTCAATGTGTATGAATGGTATTTACGATACGATAAAACAGTTTGCTGACTCCCTATAATTATAGGTGGATTTTAATAATTCATCAAACTCCTTTTTTACGATATCATTGCTAGATTATTGGAGTGGGTTTATCTCACTTGTCTTCATGTCTATAAGGCAACGTAGAGACAAGAGCTAGGTACTTCAGCCTTCCTTTAAAGTCAAAGAGAAAGAAGCATCTCAAGGCCACAATTAATCTGTTTTATTATGGATGTCTGCTTTAGCATAAGATTGACTGCACAAATTGTGCCTTTTTCTCTAAATTTATTATAAAGAAAAGCACAAAGACTCAGTTAGGTGTAGTTATCTACAAGATTCATATCTATCTTTGGTCAGCTGAGTCCCACATCAACCTTCTATGAGAAATACAGAACTTCTTTTTCTTCTTCTCCACTACCAGACATAAATCATTCCAAAGTGATGTAAGTGTAGTTAATGCAGCTATATCTGCATTGTCAGTTAAATATGAAAACATCAAAGTAATCTAAAGCATTGTAAGCCTATCTGTAGTCATCAGTTAATCAATGAATGGCATAAATGGTTTGTGATTTATAGCATTTTCTTTCTTTTCTGACTTTTGTTAGAAAGGAAAATTGTTTTTTAATAATTAATAGAGACAACAGCAAAACATTTTATTAAACACATATTTCCCAGGGACAAGAGAAGACATGTTATGTTTCTTAACTGTCTTATCTACTTACTCTGTTTTTGCTATGTAACTACTAGAATCTTGGTATCTTACTGAATATCTCCAGTGAGATAGATTAAATAAGATCAAAAGAGTTTAGTAGGACTAGTAGCCAAACTTCTGTGACTTGCCCGCCTTCCGTCTTTTGCAAGAACATATTGGGCCACACCATTAAAACCACCATCCAATGTTGAGCAGGAGGGTATCTGGTAAAAACTGCATCAAAAGATGTGGCTAAAGAGATAAGCTTGAGTTTTACAGATACTATCAGTATTTACACAGGATTGAAAGTATTGACTCCTCCACCAAGGAAGAGGACCAAGCACTGGTTTTGCTGGCATCCCAAACCCTAAGTGCCTGCTAGCCCACATCATATGGTGGGACAAACAGCTTCTAACACACCGGGAATGTAGCAGCCCAAGTTTCACAGTCCACATCTTGTCCCAGAGTAGTTTCAGTCTGATATGCCCTACATTTGAAGTGTTGCCAAATGCATCAAGTATTGACTGAAGGGAGAAGCGTTGCCTCTGATACTTACTATCAGAGGTATATACACAGGTAGTCAAGCACTTTTTCCTGAAAGAGGACCTGTCTAACCGTCCTGTCTCTTTCCACAAGATCTCATGAAGAGGATGCTGAAAGGGTGCAGGACATAACAGTGGTCTGCCAGCCTGAACCGCAGCCTCGATCGATACTGTGATGACCCCTGACCACTTGGATGGCCTTGTGGAGGTCTGTAATGGTTTATACCATAAATCACTTACACTTAGGTATATAGTGAGTTGTGCAGGGGACAAGGGTCTCTAACCCAAATATGGTGCTGAGAATTTGGATATTCCCTTTACCTATATTAGGATAAACCCAGAACCTCATAAAAAAATAAAAGTAGCAAATAACCCCAGAATAGGCTAATATTCAATACATTTAGGTAAGTTAGAGATATGAGTAAATCACGGTTTATGCTACTGTGGGTTTTTTGTTTGTGCTTAAATGGGCTGCTGAAATCAAGGAATTGTCAGGTAATGTCTTAATTCATTATAGATTGTAAGAAAAAAATCTGATTTGATGGATAAATCAGAGCATCTTCTTAATTAAAGGGATATAAAAAAGGAAGAGTTGGACTGGAAAAGCTTTAACCTTCATGGAATTGGGCTTTTGTTGCTTTTTCTATGTTCATGAGTATTAAACTCTTTCTTGAAAAGCTAATTTTATGAGAGAACAAATACTGTGTTTATTAGGAGTTTTTGGTAGGAGACTAGGAAGATAGAGTGTGTAAATGAACTACTTCCATGCATAATATTTGTAGTATGGGAATGGTTACTTAAGTACAGGAGTGATCGCTTAACTAGTTATGGTTTTAGAGATGTTAATCAGTTGTTATAAATACAGAGAAGAAATGGGTATTGCCTCAGACCAAGCAGAAGTATAATATGAAGCCAGGAATAATGATTTAATCTGACTTAACATTGGCACTGATTTTGGAATTCCACAGTGATTTTTCCAATATGTCCAATACTTAGAAAGTTATCCTGCCTTAGAAAAAGTACTTTACCTTGAAAGAACTAGAGGTGAGGGGAGAATTTAAACAGTCCCTGTCTAAATTAATATAGTCATTTACTTGTCTCAGCAACCAAAATTTGAATGCTTATTTCCATTTTGAACTTTATTGTTTTTAACTATCAGTGGCTTGATTTTGCTGTTATTTGTTTCACACTGTGGAGTTATAGGACACTGGAAGAGATACAGATGCCTAAACATAGATGTCTAGCATTTAGGTATTTGGTGTGACTTCTACCTGCTGCTCCAGACTGGCTCAGGTCTCCTAGAGGCCCAGTCTCATATCTACTGGATGAATAGTTCACTTATTATAAAGCATCTCAAATTGCATAGGCCTACTCAACTGAAAAAAAAAATTTATTAGGCAGCTGAAGACCATCCTGTTCCTCCAAACCTCTCTGTACCTTCAACTAGCTATGACCCCAATGTTTATAACTTGCTTTCTACCAAACCTGGCCATAAGTTTAGCGGTAGATGATCTCATACCTGTTGAAGTCTTTGTGCATTTCCTACAAGAGGAATTCTGCTCTGAACTATAATGACAAACTTACTGCAAATAGAGTAAAAGAAATCTCATTTCCATTCCAGCAAAGGGAGGAACTAAACCAGTCTTTGTTTCATATATAGAGTATGAAAAGTGGATCTTCAAGTGACTCCAGATCAAAGAGATTAATTTTATCTTTTTGGAAGTGATATGAGGAGGTAGCATATGGTGTGGTCTAAATCCATAATAATAGATTAAACAGTGCCAAGAAATGGTCTTGGACAGTAGTGCTTGGTTGTTCATACCACTACATTGCTCACGCAGCCTCTGACATGACTTCAGTGTCTGCAAGCTGCAGCTGTCTCAAACAGCTCACAGGTATGGCTTAGGAGGCAGAGAGGGCCAATGACCACTCCCAACAGGCTGCCCAGTTTTAGAGATTAGGTGAGTCTAGTAGTAAAGAAATTGGCTTTCTTTCCCATGTTTCAATGTCTGAGACTGTTTCTAAGCACGTTGAATTTACTATCGTAATCTTTGAGACTTAGGTTTCTCTCTAACTCATGTGGGCTTCTGAAGTAAAGGAGTTGCTGGGGGATCCTTCCAGAGCAGAGACTGACTCTGTTAGACCACCTGAAGTATGCTGTGTCCTTCCTTATTTCAGTTCCCAATCCCTGTCATTGAGATGATGAACTCAAACTAGAGCAGATGCAGAGCATGCCTGTTGAGATGAGGGGAGATTGAGACCATACCAGATAGAAGGGGACCAAAGCAGCTCTGATCCTAAGTGTTATGAAACCAAGGTTGGTGAATGGCAATAATCATCAGGGAAGGATTTCTTCTTTCTAATCTGAAAGACAATGTGCACAAAGCCAAATGGCCCAGTGAGTTTTGATAATATGAGGATGAAAATTAGAAGGGAGGAGGGAGTGTTTGGTTTTTAATATTTATGTAGTGCAATTCTGGAATAGCCTTTAAGACTGTTTAAGGTGCTGCTAATTTGAGAGAACTGAAACTCAAAACATTCTTGTCATCAGTCCTTATGAAACCACCTGTTGAACCTTGTTTGATGAGTTAGGGAGGGCCATGAGAGCTGTTTTCGGCAAAGCTACTGCAGAGCAAGGCTACTTCCATGATCATATTAACTTTTAGAGGACAAAATTTGTTCCCATGTAAAAACAAATTGAGACTTTCTGTGAGCAAAGAATCAACATGTAGCGATTTACTCTTTCATCAACAAGGAGGTGTTTCATCCTTTAACTTATGCCACAGAGCTGTATTCTAAAGGGGCTTGTGTATAGTAGCATTAGGCTGTGATACTGCTTAAAGAAGAAATGTTATCCTCTTTTTAAATTACAAAGACATTCAGATTCCTTTTCAACTGATAAACCAAATGTCATTTAATTTAGTAGTTGCTCATGTTAGAAGAGTAAAGAAATGGTGAATAACCATAAGATGAATATCCTGCAATTATTTTTTATTGTTCCTGAGAAAGTTTTACTATGCTTTTTACATATGGAACATCATTGAAAGAATTAAACGGGAGAAACAAAGTATTATTATTAGTTAATACTGTTGCTATTTGTATTACAACAACACATAAAAGAGGAAAATTGTCAGGGGTTCATTTTGCTAAGATCGCTGTAAAAGATTTGCAGTCTAAGTAGGCAAAATGCACTCATGGTGGTATAATCTGAACAGAAGACGGGCTACTTGAAGCACAGAACTGAACTCCTAAATGGGAACTGGGATATAAATTTTCCTGCTTCAAGAGAGATTTAATCACCTTCCCTCTGTCAAAACAAAGGAAATGTTATAAATTTTATTTAACAAGAAATATGTGAACTCTCAGCACTGAACACTGTTCTTAGCTAAATGATTACTCTATCAGCTAACAATTCCTTAGGTCTTCATCTGTGTTTCTTCCCTGATAACTGGTTTTGTGCCATGTATTAATGGACTGATCTCCTCTGTCTGTCGTGGTTTAGCCCCAGCCGGCAACTAAGCCCCATGCAGCTGCTCGCTCACTCCCCCTCCCGCAGTGGGACGGGGGAGAGAATTGGGAAAAAAACTCGTGGGTTGAGATAAACACATAGGACAGAAAGAAAGAAGGAAGCAACACTGATAATACCAACAAAGGAATGTACAAGAACAAGTGATGCCCAATACAGCAATTGCTCACCACCCCGTGATCGACAGCCCATCCCCAAGCAGCGATTCCCACCCCCTGGCCAGCTCCAGTTTATGTACTGGGCATGACGTCGTATGGTAGGGAATATCTCTTTGGCCAGCCTGGGTCAGCTGTCCCGGCTGTGTCCCCTCCCAGCTCCCCGTGCACCCCCAGCCTGCTTGCTGGCAGCCCAGCACAAGAAGCTGGACTGTCCTTGACTGCTCAGCAACAACCCAAAACATCAGCACATTATCAACAGTTCCTCATCCCAAATCCAAAACACAGTCTCACGCTGGCTTCTGTGAAGAAAACCAGCTCTCCTGGCTGAAACCAGGACAGTATCCACCCCTTATTCCATACCATTTACGTCATGCCCAGGTCCTATAGTTTTCAATACATTCCAATTATTCATTATTACTCTTCCTGTCTTTTAATATATACACACAAATATCACTTTCTTAGTCCATGGGTCATCACTTTAAATGTCTGTGGAGTTCATTCAGTCCATGACTCCGGGCTTCATCCATCATAGCAGTCTCTCAGGGCAGGGGAGATGGTATGTGGTGTTGGATTGTCATCTGGCACGGTCCATGTCCATGATCTGCAGGTCGAAGATGTCGGTCTCGAGGGATTTGTTGGGCGCAAGCTGCTGAAGCCAGTTCTGGTTCCATCACTGCTGCACGTTGCTTGGTTTCAGTGAAGCTCATTCTTCATCAGTCTGGGTGATTCTTACTATAATACCATTGATATGGTAGATAGCCGCCATAGCAGTAATGTCATACGGAACAATTAACATAATACAATTCAAATCATTGACTGTTTTCACCCAAAATCAAGTCTCCTTGAGGTACACACACTGGACTTCCCCATCCTTCTGCATTACCCACCAAGTGCACCCAGGTCCCTGGGCAAAGGCAATCCCACGAGCGGGTTTGCCTTTGCCTAAGGCAGGAGTAACCCAGACTGTCTTCCCCAGCATGTTTCTCACATGCACCACAGGGACTTTATCCCCTTCTACAGTACGTAGAAGTTTTGATTGGGCAGGGCCGGCTCTATTAGTAGATCCCCTAGTGTTGACTAACCAGGTGGCTTTTGCTAAATGTTTATCCCAATGTTTGAATGTCCCATCACCCATTGCTCTCAGGGTAGTCTTTAACAGTCCGTTGTATAGTTCAATTTTTCCGGAAGCTGGTGCGTGATAGGGGATGTGACACCCACTCAATGCCGTGCTCTTTGGCCCAGGTGTCTATGAGGTTGTTTCGGAAATGAGTCCCATTGTCTGACTCAATTCTTTCGGGGGTGCCATGTCGCCATAAGACTTGCTTTTCAAGGCCCAGGATAGTGTTCCGGGCGGTGGCATGGGGCACAGGGTATGTTTCCAGCCATCCGGTGGTTGCTTCCACCATGGTAAGCACATAGCGCTTGCCTTGGCGAGTTTGTGGAAGTGTGATGTAGTCAATCTGCCAGGCCTCCCCATATTTATATTCCAACCATCGTCCTTCATACCAGAGGGGCTTTAACCGCTTGGCTTGTTTGATCGCAGCACACGTTTCACATTCATGGATAACCTGTGCAATAGCATCCATGGTCAGGTCCACCCCTCGATCCCGAGCCCATCTATATGTTGCATCTCTTCCCTGATGGCCTGAGGTGTCATGGGCCCACCGAGCTAGAAAATAATTCACCCTTATGTTGTCAGTCCAGATCCACCTGAGCCACTTCAATCTTAGCAGCCTGATCCACCTGATGGTTGTTTTGATGTTCTTTGGTGGCCCAACTCTTGGGTACGTGAGCTTCTACATGGCATACTTTTATGACTAGATTCTCTAGTCGGGCAGCAATATCTTGCCACAATTCAGCAGCCCAGATGGGCTTGCCTCTGCGTTGCCAGTTGCTCTGCTTCCATTGCTGTAGCCACCCCCATAGAGCATTTGCCACCATCCATGAGTCAGTATAAAAATAGAGTATTGGCCATTTTTCTCGTTCAGCAATATCTAAAGCCAGCTGGATGGCTTTCACCTCTGCAAACTGACTTGATTCACCTTGTCCTTCAGCCACTTCTGCAACTCGTCGTAGGGGTCCATACAGCAGCTTTCCACCTTCGATGTTTGCCTACAATACGACAGGACCCATCAGTAAACAGGGCATATTGCCTTTCGTTCTCTGGCAGTTCATTATATGGTGGAGCCTCTTCAGCACGCGCCACCTCCTCTTCTGGTGATATTCCAAAATCTTTGCCTTCTGGCCAGTCCATGATCACTTCCAAGATTCCCGGGCGATTAAGGTTTCCTATTTGAGCCCGCTGTGTAATAAGCGCGACCCACTTACTCCACGTAGCATCAGTCGCATGATGTGTAGAGGGGACCCTCCCTTTGAACATCCAGCCCAGCACCGGCAGTCGGGGTGCCAGGAGGAGCTGTGCTTCAGTACCAACCACTTCTGAGGCAGCTCGAACTCCTTCATATGCCGCCAATATCTCCTTTTCAGTTGGAGTATAGCGGGACTCAGATCCCCTATATCCTCGACTCCAAAACCCTAGAGGTTGACCTCGAGTCTCTCCTGGTGCCTTCTGCCAGAGACTCCAGGTAGGGCCATTCTCCCCGGCTGCCATGTAGAGCACATTTTTAACATCTTGTCCTGCCCGGACTGGCCCGAGGGCTACAGCATGAACTATCTCCTGTTTGATTTGTTCGAAGGCTTGTCGTTGCTCAGGGCCCCATTTAAAATCGTTCTTCTTCCAGGTCACTTGATAAAGAGGGCTTACAATCAGACTGTAATTTGGAATATGCATTCTCCAGAAACCCACAACGCCCAGAAATGCTTGTGTTTCTTTTTTGCTAGTTGGTGGAGACATAGTTGTTATTTTGTTGATCACATCCGTTGGGATCTGTCGACGTCCATCTTGCCATTTTATTCCTAAAAACTGGATCTCCTGTGCAGGTCCTTTGACCTTACTTTGTTTTATAGCAAAACCAGCTTTCAGAAGGATTTGAATTATTTTCTTCCCTTTCTCGAAAACTTCTTCTGATGTGTTGCCCCATACGATGATGTCATCAATGTATTGCGGATACTCTGGAGCTTCACCCTGTTCCAGTGCAGTTTGTATCAGCCCATGGCAAATGGTAGGGCTGTGTTTCCACCCCTGGGGCAGTCGATTCCAGGTGTATTGGACACCCCTCCAAGTGAAAGCAAACTGTGGCCTGCACTCTGCCGCCAAAGGGATCGAGAAAAACGCATTAGCAATATCAATGGTGGCGTACCACTTGGCTGCCTTTGACTCCAGTTCATATTGAAGTTCCACCATGTCCGGCACGGCAGCACTCAGTGATGGTGTGAATTCATTCAGGCCACGATAGTCTACTGTCAGTCTCCACTCTCCGTTAGACTTTCGCACTGACCATATGGGGCTGTTAAAGGGTGAGCGAGTCTTGCTGATCACTCCTTGGCTCTCCAGCCGATGGATCAGCTCATGGATGGGGATCAGGGAGTCTCTGTTGGTGCGATATTGCCTCCGGTGCACTGTTGTGGTATCACAGAATCACAGAATCACAGAATCACTAGGTTGGAAAGGACCTTCAAGATCATCAAGTCCAACCATTAATCCAGCGCCACCATGTCCCCTAAACCATGTCCTGAATCGCCACATCCACACGTTTTTTGAACACTTCCAGAGATGGCGACTCCACCACCTCCCTGGGGAGCCTGTTCCAATGCCTGACCACCCTCTCAGTGAAGAAATTTTTCCTAATATCCAATCTAAACCTCCCCTGGTGCAACTTGAGGCCATTTCCTCTTGTCCTATCACTAGTTACTTCGGAGAAGAGACCAACACCCTCGTCGCCACAACCCCCTTTCAGGTAGTTGTAGAGAGCGATAAGGTCTCCTCTCAGCCTCCTCTTCTCCAGACTGAACAACCCCAGTTCCCTCAGCCGCTCCTCATAAGACTTGTGCTCCAGACCCCTCACCAGCTTCGTTGCCCTTCTCTGGACACGCTCCAGCACCTCAATGTCCTTCTTGTAGTGAGGGGCCCAACACTGAACCCAGTATTCGAGATGCGGCCTCACCAGTGCCGAGTACAGGGGCACAATCACTTCCCTACTCCTGCTGGCCACACTATTGCTGATACAGGCCAGGACGCTGTTGGCCTTCTTGGCCACCTGGGCACACTGCTGGCTCATGTTCAGCCAGCTGTCAACCAGCACCCCCAGGTCCTTTTCCGCCGGGCAGCTCTCCAGCCACTCCTCCCCAAGCCTGTAGCGTTGCATGGGGTTGTTGTGGCCAAAGTGCAGGACCCTGCACTTGGCCTTATTAAACCTCATACAGTTGACCTCTGCCCATCAATCCAGCCTGTCCAGATCCCTCTGCAGAGCCCTCCTACCCTCCAGCAGATCAACACTCCCACTCAACTTGGTGTCATCTGCAAACTTACTGAGGGAGCACTCAATCCCCTCTTCCAGATCATCAATAAAGATATTGAATAAGACCGGCCCCAGAACCGAGCCCTGGGGAACACTGCTTGTGACCGGCCGCCAGCCAGATTTAACGCCGTTCACCACAACTCTCTGGGCTCGGCCATCCAGCCAGTTCCTCACCCAGCGAAGAGTAAACCCGTCTAAGCCACAAGCCGCCAGTTTCTCCAGAAGAATGCTGTGGTAGTGATCGGCACCTGTTGTTCTTTGACCCTGAGCAACCCCACCACAGAAGGGTCCTCTGAGAGACCAGGCAAGGTGGACAGCTGTTTAATTTCTTCCGTCTCCAAGGCAGCTATACCAAAAGCCCACCGGTACCCTTTTGGGTCCTTGAAATACCCTCTCCTGAGGTAGTGTATGCCCAGGATGCACGGAGCCTCTGGGCCAGTCACAATGGGGTGCTTCTGCCACTCATTCCCAGTTAGGCTCACTTCAGCCTCCAGTACAGTCAGCTGTTGGGATCCCCCTGTCACTCCAGAAATACAGATGGGTTCTGCCGCATATGGCTTGATGGCATCAGGGTACATTGTGCACCGGTGTCCACTAAAGCCTTATATTTCTGTGGGTCTGATGTGCCAGGCCATCTAATCCACACAGTCCAATAAACTTGGTTGTCCCTCTCCTCCACCTGGCTGGAGGCAGGGCCCCTCTAATCCTGCTCATAGTACTCGTTACCCACTTCTTGTAAATAGGAATCAGAAGTCCCTTCAAGAGGATCAGAGGTGAGATCAGCTCTTCTATTCTTTCTGGGAAGCTGCCCACTGGAAAGTGGAGCGACGATTTTTCTGGAGGAACCTGAACCCCCTTTTGTAATTGTTTTTCCTTGCAGCTCGCGTACTCGTGCCTCTAGGGTCGAGGTAGGTTTTCCATCCCACCTCCTCATGTCCTCTCCGTAGTCACGCAATTGAAACCACAGGGTGACTCGCGGTGTGTATCCTCTATATCTTCTCTCTTGAACAGAAGAGCGCTTACTCCTAATGGCTGAGACACTGGTCCGTATGGGTGGAGGGTAGGGCATATCCTCTTTGAATTGCCAGAACTCCCGGGACAGTTTCTCTACAGCAGAGACGCAGGCCCGTAGGGAGGAAGAGAGACTTTCTTCGTATTGCCGGAGTTGGCCAGCCAATTCATCCACCGTTGGTCTCTCTCCGTCTTTCCAGGCCATTACTGCTAATGAGTTGGCATATGATGATGGTGCACTCCGTACAAACTTCCGCCACATAGGTTGCATGCAATTGACTTCATCTGGATCTTTGGATGATTGTCCATTGTCCAAGTCACCATAAATCACTTCCAGCACCGCTAGCTCCCTCAGGTACTGGATACCTTTCTCCATGGTGGTCCACTTGCCTGGGTGACATAGAACATCTTCCTTGAAGGGATACCTTTCCTTCACACCCGACAGGAGTCGTCTCCAGAGGCTGAGGACTTGTGCACCTTTTCCAATTGCTTTGTCAATGCCCCCTTCCCTAGAAAGGGATCCCAGCTGCTTGGCTTCCCTACCCTCTAATTCCAGGCTACTGGCCCCATTATCCCAGCATCGGAGCAGCCAGGTGACAATGTGCTCACCTGGACGACGGCTGAAATCCTTTCGCATATCTCGCAATTCACTCAGGGATAGAGATCGGGTAGTTACCGTCTCTTTTATGAGTTCTTCCTCTTCCTCCTCTTCAAGCGATGACCTGCTCTCTTCCCTCTTTAGTCCTTGTGATGGCCCTGCTTCAGAGCACTCTGCCTCCTCACTCGCTTCTTCTGCCTCCTTCTTAGCAGAATCTTCCTCCTCCCTTACTAAACGAGCTGACTTCCGCTTCCAAGATTTCTTCTTTTGTACAGGGGCAACTGATACCGGGATGGGCTGGTTCTCTGGTTCAGCTGCAACAGTCTGAGTAGCTACAGTGCCTGTTGCAGGGGTTGGAGTAGTCACAGTGCCTGCCACATTGCCATCAGACCCACAGAGCCTCTCTCCCCTTTGCACAGTGTTAAATAGGGTTCGGTAGGCATGGGCCAGGCCCCAGCACATGGCAATGATTTGTGTCTCCTTGGAGCTGCCAGGCTGACAGCATACTTCTTCCAGATATTCTGCTAGTTTATCAGGATTCTGCACTTGTTCGGGAGAGAAGTTCCAAAACACCGGAGGTGCCCACCACCCCAGGCATTTGCCCATGCTGTTCCACACGCCCTGCCATTCATAACTATCCAGCCTTGGGGCAGATCTCCGGGTGATATTCTTAAATTGCTTGCCAACCTTAGACAAAACCGAAACAATGTTCCCCAGAAGTAGCAATAGAGGTATTTTAACTACCCAAGGGTGTTCAAAATACTGAAAAATTATTGTGATGAAGGAGGAAATGTTATGATAGAGGGTAGCAAAGGTACCATTCTGCATTTCCTCCATAGAAAGCCTTTCAGAGGCAGAAGTATAATTGCTAATCGTCTCCACAAGACTGTAGCCAAAATACAGTAACGGCTTTAGTACAGAGCTCAGATGATACCACATTAAGCTCAAGGTCAGAGTTCTAAAGACAAAATTCACAGGCGAGTACAGCAGCCCGCACAGACCAACACCGATCCTTAACATGTACAGCAAAGACGAGAGCATGATGCAAATCAAATAAACTGATATTGTGACCTGCAACTGTTATTATCTCAAGCCTCGGGCCCCACGTTGGGCGCCAAAAAGGACTGTCGTGGTTTAGCCCCAGCCGGCAACTAAGCACCACGCAGCTGCTCGCTCACTCCCCCTCCCACAGTGGGATGGGGGAGAGAATTAGGAAAAAAACCTTGTGGGTTGAGATAAACATGGTTTAATAGGACAGAAAGAAAGAAGGAAACAACAATGATAATACCAACAAAGGAATGTACAAGAACAAGTGATGCCCAATACAGCAATTGCTCACCACCCGGAGATCGACAGCCGTCCCCGAGCAGCGATTTCCACCCTCCGGCCAACTCCAGTTTATGTACTGGGCATGACGTCGGATGGTATGGAATATCTCTTTGGCCAGTCTGGGTCAGCTGTCCCGGCTGTGTCCCCTCCCAGCTCCCCGTGCACACCCAACCTCCTTGCTAGCAGGCCAGCACGAGAAGCTGGACTGGCCTTGACTGCTCAGCAGCAACCCAAAACATCAGCACATTATCAACAGTTTCTCATCCCGAATCCAAAACACAGTCTCACACTGGCTTCTGTGAAGAAAACCAGCTCTATCCTGGCTGAAACCAGGACACTGTCTGTTGATCTTTTTTAATATTTCTTAAGTATATGACCAAAAATAAGCTGTAGTAACTCTAGACACATGATGTAACAAAAACAAAACCTGCTCTGTATTTAACTTCTTAATTTACGTTAAATACACAAAATCAAGAACCGTACCATGGCCCCATTGTACATACATGAAGTTATTCTATACACTTCATCATTCTCAGATTCAAGAGCAGAGGCTGATCTTGCAGAGATGGGAAACGACATAGAGCATATATGGAATCAGTGTCAAAGCTAAACAGTCAAAGCTCAGATCTGTTAGCCACTACTCAAGTGCCTTAATCTTATATTCCACTTACATAGCTGATCTTATATATTTGACAGAAGATGCACCATGTCAGCTGTGATAATAATGCTAAATAGTCACTTCAGTCATGCTTAACAATGCCAAAATGCTTCATAGCCTTTGGACTATCATGTGATTTGGCTTGGATTTTGTCCACTTTTTTCAGCCAGGCAGACTATGGCCAAAGCATAAATGCTCTTGCACTTACGCTTATTTCCTCTGGATTTGGCAGTGCTCTTGGTTTCAGATTACCCTGCTTTGAACATGCGTTGCAGCTTAGAATCATAGAATCACCAAATCATTAAGCCTGGAAAGGACCTCTAAGAACATCAAGTCCAACCATCAACCCAACACCACCATGCCCACTAAACCATGTCCTGAAGTGCCATGTCCACACGTTTTTCCAACACCTCCAGTGATGGTGACTCCACCATCTCCCTGGGCAGCCTGTGCCAATGCTTCACCACTCTCTCTGTAAAGAAATTTTTCCTCATATCTAATTTAAACATCCCCTGGTGCAATTTGAAGCCATTTCCTCTCATCCTTTTGCTAGTTACTTGGGAGAAGAGACCAACACCCACGTTGCCACAACCCCCTTTCAGGTAGTTGTAGAGAGCAATAAGGTCTTCCTTCAGCCTCCACTCCTCTAGACTAAACAACTGCAGTTCCTTCAATCTCTCCTCATAAGACCCCTCACCAGCTTCGTTGCCCTTCTCTGGACACGCTCCAGCACCTCAACATCCTTCTTGTAGTGAGGGGCCCAAAACTGAACACGGTATTGGAGGTGTGGCCTTAACAATGCTGAGTACAGGGGCACGATCACTTCCCTACTCCTGCTGGCCACACTAGTGCTGATACAGGCCAGGACGCTGTTAGCCTTCTTGGCCACCTGGGCACACTGCTGGCTCATGTTCAGCCGGCTGTCAACCAGCACCCCCAGGTCCTTTTCCGCCGGGCAGCTCTCCAGCCACTCCTCCCCAAGCCTGTAGTGTTGCATGGGATTGTTGTGGCCAAAGTGCAGGACCCTGCACTTGGCCTTATTAAACCTTATTAAGCAGTTGACCTCTGCCCATCAATCCAGCCTGTCCAGATCCCTCTGCAGAGCCCTCCTACCCTCCAGCAGATCAACACTCCCACTCAGCTTGGTGTCATCTGCAAACTTACTGAGGGAGCACTCGATCCCCTCATCAGATCATCAATAAAGATGTTGAACGAGACTGGCCCCAAAACTGAGACCTGGCCGCCAGCCGGATTTAACTCCATTCACCACAACTCTGAGCTTGGCCATCCAGACAGTTCTTTACCCAGCGAAGAGTACATTTGTCTAAGCCATGAGCTGAATGCTCTGGGAGATGGTGTCAGAGGCCTTCCTAAAGTCCAGGGAGACAACATCCACAGCCTTTCCCTCCTCCCCTAAGTGGCTCACCTGGTCTTAGGAGGAGATCAGCTTGGTCAAGCAGGACCTGCCTTTCATGAACCCATGCTGGCTGGGCCTGATCCCTTGGTTGTCCTGCAGATGCCCTGTGAGCACCCTCAGGATGAACCTCTCCATGATCTTCCCTGGTACTGAGGTCAGGCCTGTAATTCCCAGGATCCTCCTTCTGGCCCTGCTTGTAGACGGGCATCACGTTGGCAAGCCTCCAGTCATCTGGGACCTCCCCTGTTAACCAGGACTGATGTAAATGGTGGAGAGTGGCTCTTCAATCTACTTATGCTAGAAAATCTTAACATTCTCAATGGTTTTGTGCTCACTATTCCTGGGAGGACAGGAAATGTGTTATTTTTGTCTTATAGATGCGAAACTGAAGTACAGAAAAAGGCAGAGGCAGATACCTAAAACTATTTGTGCTCTCCAGTCCCCACTGATTTCAGTGGGTGCTATGTAAATGTTATTTTATGTCTACCCTCCTTTTGACACCTGACAGAGTATATATTTTGACTAACTTTATCTTTCAAGAATGAGATCTGTAGCTTAACTTCCCTGTACAGCCAGTAAAGACAAAGAGATAAGTACCCTGAAGATGATGTTTCTACCCATTCTAAGACTGCTATGATAAATTATGCACAACATATTTCTAGATATGTTTCTATCTTTCCATTGCCTATAAACATATTTTGCATGGCCAGCATATTAAATTCGGTAACCAATTTTAAATGGTCAAAGGTGGTTCAGATGAATCCTACTTGCTCAAACACTTGACCATTCTTATTTTTTAAGGAATTCTTAATTTGTTATGCTTAAAGCCATATGCTTATATACCTCACTGGGAGAGTGCTATTATGAATCATTAAGACATGGTGCTGCTTTCTCTTGGAAGGAACAAAAATAATATTATTAATGTATTCATGAAATATCACTGTGTTGGGGGTGAAGCTACAACTGTAAATAAATAAATAATCGTTGTGGTTTAGCCCCAGCCAGCAACTAAGCACCACACAGCCACTTGCCCACCACCCCCACCAGGTGGGATGGAGGAAAGAATCAGAAAAAAACTCATTGTTTGAGATAAAAACAGTTACTAGGACAGCAAAAGAAGAGGAAACAAAAATGATGATAATAATGATTATATTATTGATAAAGGAATATAAAAAAACAAGTTATGTACAATACAATGATTGCTCACCACCCAGTGATCGATAGCCCATCCCTGAGCAGTGGTTCCTGCTGCCCAGACAACTCCAGTTTAAACACTGAGCACGACATTATATGGTATGGAATATCCCTTTGGCCAGTCTGGGTCAGCTGTCCTGGCTGTGTCCCCTCCCAGCTTCTTCTGCACCGCCCCGCTGGCTGAACAAGGGAAGCTGAAAAGCCCTTGACTTATTATAAGCACTGCAACTACTTAACAACAACCAAAAACATCAGTGTGTTATCAACATTATTCTCATACCAAATCCAAAACACAGCACTATACCAGCCATCAGGAAGAAAAAACCAACTTTATCCCAGCCAAAAACAGGACAATAATCCGCCTTTTCCTACTACTAAGTGACAGTTTATATTTCATTCCTAAAGTTGTGCTGTTACAGATAAAGGCTTAGTGGTTGAAATGTTGATTTTTTTTTTTAAACCTTCAATCAGAAGAAAGGAAGAGAAGAGAAGAGAAGAGAAGAGAAGAGAAGAGAAGAGAAGAGAAGAGAAAGAGAAGAGAAGAGAAGAGAAGAGAAGAGAAGAGAAGAGAAGAGAAGAGAAGAGAAGAGAAGAGAAGAGAAGAGAAGAAGAGAGAAGAGGAGAGGAGAGGAGAGGAGAGAAGAGGAGAAAAGAGGAGAAGAGAAGAGGAGAGGAGAGGAGAGGAGAGGAGGAGAGGAGAGGAGAGGAGAGAGAGAGGAGAGAGGAGAGGAGAGGAGAGGAGAGGAGAGGAGAGGAGAGGAGAGGAGAGGAGAGGAGAGGAGAGGAGAGGAAGAGAAGAGAAGAGAGAGAGAGAGAGAAGAAGAGAAGAGAAGAGAGAGAGAAGAGAAGAGAAGAGAGAGAAGAGAGAGAGAAGAGAAGAGAAAGAAGAGAAGAGAAGAGGAAGAGAAGAGAAGAGAAGAGGAAGAGAAGAGAAGAGAAGAGAAGAGAAGAGAAGAGAAGAGAAGAGAAGAGAAGAGAAGAGAAGAGAAGAGAAATGAAGCAGTTTTAGGACTAAATGAAGTGACAAATTATTCACAATATATAAAAGAAATATAAACAATAACTTCAGCTATTGCCTGGACCAGGCGGTGGGGCAGGATTTATTATTCTGTATATTATGAGACCCTCAACATTCATAAAATCAGTGTTTAGCAGTAATCAGAAGTGTCCATACCCTTTTTTCCATATGTTTTTATATTGTCCAGTGATAACCAAATGCTGTTGTCAGTTATGGGTATGCTACATGAATGAGAAATTAGTGAATGGTGATAGAAAGTCATGAACTTACAATCAGTTCTAAGAGTCTAGAAACAAGTATCCGGATCTTATTTTCTTTTCTCTTCCTGCCATTGTTCCCCCCAAAACGTCATAAAACCTGGTTATATACTTAATATTTTTAAATGTTGATTTTTATATATTTATTTTTAACAGCCTCTTCCCTCCAACTTGCCAACACCAAGAACTGATTTTTGTAACTTCATCAAGACCAGGATGTTCCTTATGATTATAATCCATGCAGTACTGAGTGGGAAGAGGAGGGAATGAGAAGTTGCCCTTAACCTTCACCCCATCAGGTTCAAGATGGACCATAATGTGTTTCCCAAAGGTGAAGGCATTGGAGGAGTTCTGATTCACACAGTTGATACACATCGATGTAACACATCTTCCCTGTATACAGCAAATTGCTCTCCTTTCTGGATACACATTTACACATTTTTTTCCTTTACTTGTGCCACTGTGGGGTCTAGATGTTTACCACAATTATTAATTATTAAATATTAAATATTAGATATTAGATATTAAGTATTAATTACGTTAATAGGAGATCTTGGAAGGCATCCAAAACATTCCTGTATATGAGTACAATGTCCTCAGAGCTAGTGGAAATCCGTGTTAGAATCACAGAATCATAGAACGGTTTGGTTTGGAAAGGACCTTTAAAGGTCTTCTAGTTCAACCCCCCTGCAAGGAGCAGGGACATCTTTAACTAGATCAGGTTAAGTTTTTTGCTTTAAGATAGAATTTACCTGTCCTAACTTTAGCCATCTAAAAGTAGATGTTTAATCTAAGGTAATCATTCATCTATAGTCAAAGGAGAGAAATACTTCTGAGGGATGAGCCATCCTGTCCTAGGATGAATAAATCATTCTGTAGATGTGCTGCTTTTTCCCCTTCATAGTTTATAATGACATCCTAGAAATATATATTAGTTTACATCTTTAACTCACACATAATCAAAAATAAGGGAAAGTAACCCTGCGTGAGATCAGAAAGGGCTAAAAGATCTTAAGCCATTTGTAGTTCTACAGCTGGGGTAGGACAATCCCCTCGTCTTTCACTTCATTGAAAATGCAAGAATTTAATCTCCAGAGAGCACCTCATTTATAGCTGAACTGTGAGGAAGTTGGGAGCCACTGCTGATGTGAGAGCTGAGCAGCTTCTTTAGCACCGCTTCTATGTAGATAACCCTCTAGTCTCTCCAATCCTTTGAGATGAGAGAGATGTACTTTTCATCTGCAGTGGCAATAGCAAGAATAGGTCATGGTGAAATGATTTTTAGAGAATTACTTGATCTTCATGGACCTGGACAGTTTGTGAGCCACTATGAAAATTTTCTTCTTAGGGTAATAGCTTTAAAGTGTACACATTTTAAATCCCTTCAACTTGATAGGCAATTGGATGAGTTACTTTCTGTTACTTTCACTGCACTTCATGCTAAATTTCCTGAAATTGTTGGAGTCATGATTAGCCCTAAAGACAGAAGTGAGGTCAAGTTTGTATGGAGAAAAAAAGACTTGTTATTTCTCTATTTCTCAGTTGTGTAATATGACCTAATAAAAGACACAATCACCTTATTCATAGAATTCAGACTCACTAATAATGATTTCTACTAAGAATAGCACTTAAGCCCACTGGAGCCAATGGTGGGACTTTCAGAATTTCCAGGAGTAATCTTCCCATTTATCATACTGTTTCTATGCTGGAGAAGATTTTCACTTAAAATCACTTCTCAGAAAATCCTCAAACATTTCACATGCCTGAATGCTGAACTCCTAATACAATGAAATCCTCAGTCATATTGTACATCCAGGCAGGACACAAGGGAGTAACGTAGTCTAAAGAGGTGATTCTCTTAAGCAGGACGTCAACCTAAAGCAAAACACAGAAGACAGAGCTGGGCTAAAATATTTAACCTTGTGTAGTAGAAGATCTGCTTCATCTTCTGATGCAATTGTCCCTTGTTAAAAAAAAAAAGGTGGTTAAGAACTGCAACAAAAGGGATCACATGTATATGGATGTTGGAAATTTGTGAGCTTTCCCATGAGCTGGACCTCAGCTTTTCCTCATCTTCCTAGAGAATTTTTCTCTGTGTTTAGACATGAAGATTCCTCCAGAGTGCCTAATAGTAGTTTAATATTTAATATCCCTCCATTTGGAGCTACAAAAGTATTGAAACTGTACCCTGAACTCTTGCATGTGCAGCGTGTTCTCAGTATGCCCACAGTCCAAGTATGCATGTGGACCTTATCTCCCCTGGTAAGGTGGACAGGCCATTTGATGTCTGAATCCAGAAAGAATTGGGCTCAGAACAGGTCCTTAGCTGGAGTGTCTAGCTTTGTGCAAGAGCGCTTTGTGCAAGATCAATAAATTGGCCTTGCTGTTTTCAATGAGAGGTGAAATATGTGGGAAGGAGTCATTCTGAGGGCATAGAGATGAGTAGTTGGTTTAGGCACCTAAAGCTTCCCCTGATTTTGTAGCTGTCAGTCAGGCAAGGATGACGGCTATTCTCAGTGTACAAAAGAAACTGAGATCTGCCCGACTGCTCAGGGTTCCCCAGAAATTTGATAGGCATATACTTCCCATTACTTATGACTTCTGAGTCCTTGTTCTTGATGTAGGTGGCATGGCATGCTGTGAAGAGATAACTTGATTCAATGATTTATTAGAAATGACCAATGTGAGAGTCTTACTGTGAAGACAGAGAGGTGCTCTAAAAATCATGTTTTCCATAATACTTTGCCTAGTTTAAACTTTGGGATTTGCATTTCTAATGCTTTTAAGTGTGACCCTCGTTCACTTCTACAGTATTTCAGGCTCCTGGAAGCCACTGATGAACTCTGAGATTTTATTTTTTATATTTCTGCTTGTAGCTGCATTATACCTTATTTAAGAAATTTCTCTTAGCTCCCAACTTGTTTGACTAAAACTCCAGAGATGCTCTGTCCTCTGGGTAGGTTGAGGGAAGGTTGGATTAAGGCTTTTTCAGGACAGAGGGTGCATAAATCTGAACGGAATGACTTGGAACTGCCTGAGGTACCTGTCAGTGTGTTCTTGCGAGGGAGGGTCTAATTACTGATGTCAGTTGGTCTCCAAAATTGTTTGTATGTGGTCCATGAAGCAAGGAGGAGGGAGCTGAGCCTAGACCAAACACAGCAGATGATCGCTTTTATGCTTTCATATGGCAGGGCTTGGCAGCACCGTTAAAAGGGAAGGACTGTCAGTGGTTCCATTATAAAGGCCATTTGCTTAGGGATTTATCACGTTAAGTCTTTTAATTTGCATCAGACTAGAATCTGGCACTTGGTAGTCCCTCTCCTCTCTTCTCTTCCCCTCCTGAGGTGATTTTTCTAATTTAATTTAAATCTGCTTGACTGCTTTATGGAGGGAGGCTATTATATTTTCATGCTAGCAGTTGGCACGGTGAGGGTATGTTACAACGTGTCTCCACTCTCAGGTCCCTGTACCTTCTTAAATTCACAGCTCTGTGACATGAAAGACTTGCTTTTGCACCAAAGTTATGCTTTAGCGAGTTTCTGTGTAAGAGTTCTGGCTCCTCCATAACCCAGCTAATTTCTTTTCATGTTGTGCTGAAGTGCGTGCTGCAGGAGGACACCATACACTGCATCGTCAAAATAATCTCCATTATGGAAAAAGAGGAACTGTGTGGGAAGTATCTGAGTTCAGCAGAGTGCTGTAATTCACCAGATAAGGCAAACAGTTGCATCACATCACTGATCACATCAACAAGTGAAGTGTTGGCCAAATCAGAAAGAAAAGGTTGGGAATACGGGATGTCTTAAACCAGCTGCACTGCTGAAGAAAATATATAATATTCTGTCCCCTAAGCATTCTATGTACAGCAGGCTTTCAAGGACAATCCTGTCTTTTGTTAATGTCTGCTTCAGGACATTTATTCATGTTTTTCAGATCAAATTGTGAAATGGGAAGACAGTTACTGAAAGACAAATGTTCAAATGTTTACTTGAGTAATAAATAGCACCTCAGTCTTAGAAATCATTTTTCCAGCGGAAAGAGGAAGAGAAGAACATTTTTTCCAATCAAAGATAGGAGCTGAAAATCTGAAGATGCTCAGATCTGGAAAACTGAAAGAAAAATTAAAAGGTAGGTGAGTATAATGAAATTTTAAGAAGCCCAAGCTGTCCTATGTAGCACTGTATTTTTAATTGCTTGGACTGACCTTTAAGAAAATATTTGAAACTTCATAGCATAACATTTAAAAATCTGAGTTACATCTGTAGGAACCAGAACAATCCTCCACATAATTAAGAGAACAGCCCACAGACACTTCCCTCTGCCAATACACCAATGGGCATCCTAAACATTTATGCCACTTTACATCAATTCCAACACCACTGGTAGACACCCCAAAGTGAATTAAGGACAAGGTAGCAAGTTTAATTTTAAATACATTTGCTTTTGTCAGTTCACATCAGATTCTTAATGTCATCTTCACAGAGATTTCAAGTTTAATATTAATAATCCCTGTAGCCTCATGCTAAAGTATTCTGTGAGCTGCTTTGATAATTTAAGACCGTTTCAGATACTGGAAAAAAACAAGACATATTTATCACTGTAAGTGTATGGTTTATTGAAGGTATCATTTGAACTTTATGGAGGGTTATCCCTGCATTATTGTCATTAACATTTTCTTAGGGGAAAGAGCTTTAATTAGAGTAGATACTGTATTTGTTAAAAAATGAGATTACTTCTGATTTCCTGATCCTCAGGATGATCAGTTAGGACATTGCAATAGTGGATTCCTCTTTCCATTGGTTACAGTTCTACCATAGGCAGCGTCACTTTTGCATGGATTTTGTAGCTCCTATTTTTTGGTGGGGTTTTTTGTTTATATTGGGAAAGACAGAGATGTCTTTAACATACATGAAGTCATTAGCTTCCTCCAACAGTTATTGCCTGTCAGCTGTGGCTTAGAGCCGACATATTTATTTCCTGTTAGTAAGTCTTTGTGACAGAAGAACTGGTACTGTTTTAAACCACCTTCACGTTTTTGACTGAAGTCTGCTCAGAGAAGAAGTATTTGGACAGGTGCTCCTAAGAACTTTATATATTAAGAACCTCTGGAAAACCATATATGTATGTATGTGCAGTATATGTTCATACTCTGTGTGTGTGAGCAAATATACATATACAGCTTTAAACATAAGGACTGCATCCCTTTAAAAAGAATTTAAAGGGAAATGTACATGTTGCAAATTCTATTAGCACCCATTAATAGCAAATTTTAATAAATTGTCCAGTCTCACAATAAATGAATAGTTCCTCATTTCCAAAGACTGAATTAAAATCCATTTTAATACAAGATAAATTGGTGTTCTTGATGAGCACATTGTAGAGCATTTATTGTAAGGTGGTATTATGAGGGGGTTTTTTGTTTCTTAAGATATTGTTCTTTTTCTCTCCCAATTTACAAAAACTTCCTCATATGTGGCTTTTAATTATTCTGAGTTTCAGCCAGTTCCAGAGAGGACAAACTGAATTGGAAAACTGGTTAATACAAGAAAACATAGGTTACAAGGGAAATAGGGAGATAAAGGAATGACATGAACATAATTTGTCTCAACTGGGTATTTCACACCTCTTGTAAGTTACTGGGCCTGCTTGCTGACCAGAGAAATAAAAAAGCACAAGCCAATGCACTTGCTTATCTCAAGCCTGTCCAATTCTCCAGTAGGACGGGCTTTAAGCTATTTTTTTCAGCTGATTTCTGTTGCTGCAATGAAGAAACTTGTCCTTGTTATGTTTCTTCCAACAGGGATTGCACCTGAGGGACTCCAACATTTTCCCGTATAACAAAATGACTTAATCTGATGTGTTTTTAATTAAACATGTCCAGTGATAAATTTGGAGCAGGCAAGGTCAGAGAAGCTCCCATCTGTTTTGCAGCTCTGTCCACCGTACAACCTCCCAGTCAGGCAAATACATTTTTCCTCCTTACTGTCAGTTCCTTTTTGTGTTACTTTCTTAATCATGTTGCGAATATGAGAGAGCTTCTGGTCTCTGCTCCCTTGGGTCTGGGAAAAGTGACTATTCATAGTTCTTCTCCTGTTGCTGGTGGATTGACCTACAAGGTATGATGACAACGTATAAGAACATGCCTGGCCCTGTCTCCCAGGCACCTGTTTAGATGCTGATAACAGTGAGGAAATGGCAGCCTGGATTTCAATGCTGGTTAGCTGCTCAGGTACATACCTAACCCGTGCTCAGTACCCTGTTGTTATGATGCCATATTACAATGACATCCAAACTAACTCGGCTAAAGGCAGAAACGTCTATACATGTTCCATGTTAATTCCCTAATTGGCATTGTGAATGGGAATCTGGGTCATGGAATCACAGAATCATAGAATCATTTAAGTTGGAAAAGACCCTTAAGATCATCAAGTCCAACTGTTAACCTAGCACTGCCAAGTCCACCACTAAACCATGTCCCTAGGTGCCATGTCTACATGTCTTTTAAATACCTCCAGGCAGAGTGACTCAGTGGCTTCCCTGGGTCCTACTAGTAGTTTCAATGACAGTTAGGTATCAAAGTCCGTGTCTGAAAATCAGGTGAATTTGTGAATCACTTTGTTTTATTCGGTGATTGTTAGGGGCTGGGTTTTAATTATCCATAGTTACCACATCCTACAGTTTCAACACTGCATAAACTCTGATGTGAATATATCAAGTGTGAGTTGGAGGTTATTTGGAGTATAGTCACAGCAATTTCCACACAGGGGAATGGGCATCAATATCAAAACTGTTGTAGTCATGTGCAGTTCCTGAAACTGCTGGGTGTTTTGTTATAATCACTCCTTCGTCAGAGTGACACCATATAGAAGAAACAAATCTATCAATCTCAAATACAGCTTTGGAAAATGGAGTAAAAAATAATGCCTAATGGTTGGGGTAGATTTTTATGGGGATCCTCTGAGGAACATCACTATGATAAGAAGCAGTTCATCTTGATAGTATTGTTGATTTCGTTTATGCCCTTTCAAATAAGTCTGTGAGTACAGAGGAGGACTAGGTGAGGTGAAAGAGAGGACAAAAAGTCTAGATAAGGGACTAAGTAAGTGTCATCCATACTTAAAGTAGTTAACAGTTGAGAGAAATTAATTAAGCATGAAAATATGAAACTATGAGAGTGGGATAATGAATAATAAAATTGTATTACTGAATTGGTATAAGTAATACATTACTTGTAGTAATTAGATAGGCAAATATTAAAGGATGCTTATACCTGTCTAGTAACCAAAGCTTAACCTCTTAATATCTCTTTGTATCACTGTCTCCTTTATGTTTCTGAAATTTAAACCTATAATGAACAATTATAAAATGATATGTGTAAAACCACTGTCTTCTTTAAAGTAAAAGAAAGAATGGTGATGATACCCACAAAGATGGGAACAACAGAAGACTGGGAAGGATGATTTCCTTCCATATTATGATTTTTAACTTTTTCACCTCTATGAAAGATACTTGCTGCTTGATCAAAATCATATGCAGGACCCAAGGGAGTAATTGCCTGCAAATTGCCTTAGTTTGCCAAACTTTTAGAGAACTCCACGACATAGACTTCCTTAGACCACATTTGGTCTATGGCACCACTGTTATCAGCTATATGCTCAAGTCATTTGGCACACCTTAGCTGGAAAACCTGCTTCCCCAGTTCATCCTGCCCTTCACACATGAAATCAGGCATCACTGGCAAGAAGATACGAAACCATGCACAAAACTACTAGATTGACAGAAGAATTAGAATTTTTTTAGTGGTCCTGAACCCTTCTCTCTACAAGGACACCATTGCTACTCTATTTCAAGAAACATTCATAACTGAATCTGAACCAGTCCATTTAACAATCCCTTTTTTTTCTTTGTACCAGCCAAAGACTACTTATATTAAGACAGTGCTAGCATAAAACATTCAGGTCAAATTCAAAGCTTGTTCAATAAGTTGAAGAAGTCATAACTAACCAGAGATACAAGTAATTATTACAAGGGTTGGGAGAACTTATTTTACTTCATTTCAAATGTCTAAACAGAGCTTGACTTTAAGTCAAACACAAAAGCGCTCATATTACACTCAGAAAAGAGGATGTTACAAGGAGAAGACAGTAAATAGCCAGAGCGATAGACAGCATAGAGAGATCAACCAGAATGTCAAACACCTACAGAGGAAGATCATGAGAAGTGTATAGAAAAATAAGGAATGAGAGAATTCAAACAGAAAAAAAAAGATGTAAGCATGTGTCAAGACTCAGATTGGAAATGGTTTAAGTTCAGAGGTGGCAGAATAACCTTTTGTGGGTAGATAATTTTAAAAATCTGCTGTATATGTCTATCTATGTGTACATGTATATTTAGAACTTTTCTACATGTATGTGTGTGCAACTGTAGTCTCAGTCCTATTGTGGATTAATGAGGGCATCCAGGTTCAACAGGATGTCTTCTCATTCCAGGTAAATTACAAGGGGTAATGGTTTTAAATTAAAAGAGGGTAGATTTAGACTAGAGATGTTTGGTGGATATCATGTCAGTAAGACATGCATCACTTGTTATTTTATCCATTAGTTTAGATTTCGGGTAGATAAAGATTAAGATTACGCCCCACCCTGCCAAAGATTTGGCTACAGGCAGGAAAAAGTAGTAAAAAATCAGGTTGACTTGATTGTCTGGTGGTAGTTCTAGTGATTTAAAAGCTTGGTTCTACCCCATATTTAATTGTACATACTGCATAGAAGAGTTTCAATAGGCGATACCATGCGTTTTGGTACATCAGTACAGAAAGTTAGATTGAAGGTGGCTAAAAAGCAAGAATATTTAAGCAGCATCATCCACATTTTTTTAGAAAGGTCTCTTTGTTGGTTAAATAAAACATGCTCTTTTCTCAGCCTTCACATCCTACATCTGCGTTCATAATACAATCAAAACAAACTCAGGTTTAATCGTTTTTCATGCAAGCTGAGAAGTGCTTTTACACTCCAGTTAGCCCTCCCTAGTATTAGGATAGTAGCCCTCAGCAGAGGGTAATACACATAGTGGGATTAAGATCAACTGTTGCAGCTAAACCTACCGTTACTGTGATTTACAGTTCAGGATACTGAGCTGAAATCCAGTTGTCTTTAGACAGGAATTGAAGTCATAAAAAGTTTTTATCTGATACACATTGTGAAATGTAGACCGATCATCTCGAAAGAATGTTTTTATAGAAAAAAGGTTGGGAGAGAGGAAACTTAATTGGTCTTCATATCATGGTTCTCTCCTTCGTTTAAAGGAAAAGCATCCTGACCATTTTTCTCACTGACTAGCAACTATTAAGAATGAACATGAAGGAACAAATGCAGACATGTAGAAAATAAATCATATGAAAAAAAATCCTTATGATCAGCATCAACCATAAATGTACTATGTAGCCTCTTCTGTTAGGATCATCTAAGCCATGTATTTTTGCCACAATTATTTTTGAAGTCTGTCTTCTTTCAGGCTGATTTATGTCACTCAGGATAGGCAGATTACTTGGTATCACAGGGCAGCCTTCTGCTAAAACATATTTCTTTCTTTCTCTCTCTCTCTTTTTTTTTTTTTTTTTTCAATCCAGAGAAGGACGATACAATTTATTTGAGGTTTTTTTGTTAATCCTTACAGGTTAAATACTTTTTCTGCCTAAGCTGTCAGCCCCAAGCAGCACAGATGTGAGAATCCAAAAATGTGGTGTTCTGAAGGCAAGGCACACAAGTGCTTCAGTTAAATTATTGTCCCTCTCACTTTCTGGTTTAATTCACTTGAAACTACTCAGTAACAATCTTGTAAGAGGCATCAAGAGTTACGTGTCAGACTGCTAGAGCTCAATCCACTGCAACTTGCTAATATATTCTGTGAACCACCACCTGAACACTCAGGGATTTAGTCATAACCCCTGCCTGAGAGTGGAAAGGAAGATAACTTCTCAGAGCACCACTGAACATTTGATTAAGCTAATCTTTACTTTCCCACTGGCTAGAAAGATTTACCAGAAATGAAACTATGAAGTTGAGAAGGAAGGTGCTGTTTAATTGGTATGTTTAGTAACATACTTACTCTGTTACATGACTGGTATTCTTTAAGCCAGTGTTTAAAGTCTGCACAAATAGGTCGCCAAAAAGTGCTGTCTGAGTTAGTGTTTTGGTATGTCAATGGCTTTACAGAATGCTGATAATAAAATAATAATAATACAGAGTAATTAAAGTCATGTATTTATACTTCATTTACAACATACACACACACAAAGCCTACCATGTCTAGTACAAATTAAAAGTACAATCACAAGAAACGTTGATCCAGACTAATCCTTCATTCCAGTGCTAATAAATGCTCAACTAAAGATGAAATCAAAACCTATTGAATATAGATGATTCAGCTGTTATTGGAGGAGCCTGCATCAAGGATTTATTTCATGGGTTGTTCAGTACGCTCCCTGCCAACTCAAGGAATCACATCATCTATTCATAGTCATAAATTCTTCAAGCTTCACATAAAACTAATTAGGTTTCCCGTTCCCATAATTCCCATAGAAATTCTCTACCAGATCTCCCCTTTCAGATTATTGGAACCTACTTCTAGATTCCAGCCTAAAATATTTTACGGACAGCTTATTATAACCCTTATTCAATAGCACAGTTCATCTGGTTTTATTTGCACTAATGCAGTTTTTTACCAACTGTTAAAAAATAGATCAACCTTATTTAGTATTTAATTACAGCAACACACTTTTCCACTGCAAGTACCATGTTTATGTCAACTGTGCCATCTTGTCTTAATTGTCAGGTATCTTTTTTGATCTGCAGATGGCATTTTTAATGGTAATATTTACAACTATCAGGTAGAGATGTAAAACAGGAGCTTAGCTTTAGTTCTCAGATTTGTCCTTTGATTCTAACTCTCCTTTTGATGAAAGACAACGCATAAGGAATGAAAAAAAAAGGTCTGTATTTAAGGACAAATGTTTGTGATGGATGTTTTTACCTGTCAACAGAGGAAGGCAGATAAGTCTTTTGGTCTTTGGTCTTATAGATTTTGTTTTAGAGTCTTTTATCAGCTTGTAACATGCAACACAATTTTAAGAGAAGGAATCTCTTCTTTAATATGTGCAGACCAGACAGAAGTTATTGTGACCAGGACTCAAATGTAGTAAAGATGTTATATTGGGTCTGAGATGGAGTTAAATTTCCCCATAACAGCCCTCATAGTGCTGGGCTTTGTATTGGTAGCTAGAAAAGTGTTGACAGCACACCAGTGTTTAAGATACCGCTGGGCAGTGCTTGCACAGCATCGAGGTTGTCTCTCCAACATTGCCCCCCAACATTGGAGGTGGGCAAAATTTTGGGAGGGGACATAGCCAGGACAGCTGACCCAAACTGACCAGGAAGATATTCCATACCATATGATGTTGTGCTCAGCAATAAAAGCTAAGAGAAAGGGGGAGGAGGAGGGGAGCGTTTGTTACTTACAACATTTGCCGTTGGGAGCAACCGCGACCTGTACTGAAGCCCTGCTTCCCAGGAAGTAGCTGGACATCAGCTGCTGATGGGTAGTAAAGAATAAATCTTTTGTTTTCCTTTGCTTCCGTGCACGGCCTTTGCTTCCGTGCACGGCCTTTGCTTTTGCTTTATTAAAGTGCCTTTATCTTCACTTTTCCACCTTATTTTCTCCCTTCCCCTGTCCTGCTGAGGAAGGGAGTGATAGAGCAGCTTGGTGGCACCTGGCATCCAGCCAAGGTCAATCCACCACAGATATATTCAGGAGAAAAGGGTGTATGATTCCCATACTAATGGGTGAACATTTGGACTTGATTAATTATTTGTGATTACTGTAATATATCTATAAAATATATGTCATTCTCTGCTTGTGCTGGAATAAAAGAGGCATTTAGGATTTTTCCCCATCTTGGATTTTACTTGATCGAGAATGTCTTAATCATCTTGATTACAAAGTAATTTCAGCATCTACAGAGTGAAAAGTGGAAAGCAGTAAGTGTGTACTCAACCTTTCAGCTGGTCCTCATACTGCCAGCATGCAAAGGCAGCAGTGCGGGCAGGTGAGCCTAAGGGAAAAAAGAGCCAGGGTATATTTAGTGCCTATCTATCTGTTGTATATTGACTATTCTTTTGGAGAACCTCCTAGAAGACTAGCTGAAGTGGTTGATAAATTACTGTTTAATTTGGTCTCTTTTCAGTGTCAAAACCTAGTAAGTTTTGACCTTGAAAAGTGATTAAATTCAGCAAGTATATTTTTATTGGTATTTTGTGTTTATCTGGAAAAATATCTTAAAAACCTGGACTAATTTTTAACCATTGTTAAGTATTTTGTATGTTTTTTCATCATCTGAAGAGCTGTAGTTTCAAACTAAGGCTCTAGTCTGACATGTCAAATGAACTGTCCTTCTAGTTTTGCACCTGCCATTCATTCATCACTTTCCCTTGTGATTCTCCGTCTATAGAAAACTATGAGCAAAATTGGTCCCAGAGGTAAAGATTCAGCTTGAAAATCGAAGCCAACTTTGGTTTTTAAAGAAAAAAAATCTTCTAAAGGGCATGATTTAGCACTATTAGCAGATGTCTAAATCCCAGTGACTTCAAATTAAGCATATCATTAAATTCCTTGCCTGTCTGGTGAGATCTGGAATGTGTCCACTGGAACTGTCCACAGTTAACTTTATTCAACTTTTTCATATCCACAAAAGAAAAATAAGAAGAGCCAAATATACTTTTTTCCATTAATACATTGTGATTTGCTCATTGGAATTGCTGAAACCAGTTACAAAAACCGGTCTAATTCCCCAAAAAAACAACTAAACAAAAAATAGCCCACAATTTTATACAGAGACTATGTTATAATATGTAGAGAAAGTGAATTTAAACAAACCAATCTTTCAATTTTACATCATCTTATCTGTTGTCTGTGCCTATGTTGAAGTAAATCGAACAATCCTCATAAATATCGAACAAGGAAGGTAATTTTATAACAGAGCTTTTTTTATTAAACAAAAAGGCTATTTAATGCATTCAAGGCCAACTGTATCTTGGGCTGCATCCAAGGAAACGTGGCCAACAGGTTGAGGGAGGGGATTCTGCCCCTCTACTGGGCTCTGGTGAGACCCCCCTGCAGTGCTGCGTCCAGCTCTGGAGCCCTCAGCACAGGAAAGACATGGACCTGTTGGAGCAGGTCCAGAGGAGGCCACAGAAAAGATCAGAGGGATGGAACAGCTCTGCTGTGACGACAGGCTGAGAGAGCTGGGCTTATAAGCAAGATGGAGACAGACTTTTTAGAAGGGCATGTTGTGATAGGACCAGGGGTAATGGTTTTAAACTAAAGGAGGGCAAATTTAGACTAGATCTAAGGACGAAATCTTTTCACCGTGAGGATTGGTGAAGCACTGGCACAATTTGCCCAGACATGTGGCAGATGCCCCATCCCTGGCAGCATTCCAGGTCAGGTTGGACGGGGCTCTGAGCAACCTGATCTAGTTGAAGATGTCCCTGCTCATTGCAGGGGAGTTGGACTCGATGACCTTTAAAGGTCCCTTCCAACCCAAACTATTTTACAATTCTATGAAATCAAGACGCAGTTTTCTCTTACACACTGTGTAGCACACAATTGTTTGCTCATGTAGATTCCCTCTCCCTCACTATGAAACAAGCACTAAAGTCAACTTGTTTTCTATATCCTGGATGTGCAGGTCTGTGAACAGTAACACCACTGTCAGGATTTTTTCCCCTTTTTTTCATGCATCATGCTCCAATCTCATACAGTTTTCAGGTCCATCAACAAAAGCATTTTCCAGTTGATTGGCTCTTCTCAGCAGAAGGTACCACTGCTGCCAAGAGCCAGTGAAAGCTACTGTAGATGATTTCATGGGACCTGGGGATAATTCACTCTGCCTAAAAAGACAGAAGCTAATTTTGAAAGAAATCCTCTTGCTGTCATCTGCCGTAACACATTCAATTTAGATAAATCCTTGAACTGGGATTCCTTATGCATAATATATGCTGTTAAACAAATAGAAGCACTACCACGACATTAAGAGTGTCCAAATCATTGCTTAGGTTTAGCACCCTGTCTGTCCAATTTCTTATCTAAACTATTACAAACAAAGGCAGAATCGGAAGATTAAAAATTTTCAAGTGACTGCTGAAGTTCAAAGAGTGCTTGCATTTTAATAACAAGTACTGTACATGTTTCATGGAAGTGTTAGCCAGCTGATCTATATGTTAATTAGACTGCCATTTGAAAAGGAAAATTATTCAAGTGCTTTCATCTCATTTCCAACACAAGCAGCCATGCTGAGTACATTAGGAAGCATCATTCCTGCATATTCTAGAGTCAGCTAAGCCCCCTTTTAGGCATTAGAGGAAGAAGAAAGAAACAGAGCTGATATAGTCAATTTTATGGCAGAATGAGTTTTGAAGAGCAAGCAATCCGTTCAGAAAATAAATAGAATCTAAATTCTCCATAGGGAAAAAAAATTTGAAAACACCCTTACGATTTCCTGTTGAAAAATTGTTACGGTTTCCATTTCTATTACCTACCTGGAAAAAAAAAAAAAAAGTGAAAGAAAACAAGATTACCAAAGACGCTTCACGTGAGGAATTTGGGAACTGGAAGTAGGCTTGGTCCAGGTGGGGAAGCTGAGAACTGGAGAGGCAGAGAAAGGAGGTGACCAGCATCTGGCTCTGGCTCCCTGCCTGGAAGGTTCTCATCGGAGTGACTTTCTGTCTTCTGGCAGCAAATGACACTGACGAGAGGGCGTCATGTCATGTGACAATGACAGGCGTGTTCGGTCGGTGGGAAGTTGACAAGCTACAAACCCCTCCATTTTCCCTCTCCAAAAAGAATTTCTTACAGTTTTTCAGTTGGGGGAGGGGGGGGGAGAGAAAAAAAAAATCCTCAAATACTTTTTATTTCTTATTCAAAATACGGATATTTTCAGAGGACAGAAATTCATTTCCATGGTCAGATTTGGAATGAAGGCCTCAGGCTTCAGCACTGTTGCAGTGTCAGCTCAGAAATGGGGGGGAAAGCAGGAACTCAGAGAGGGATATAAATGCAGATGAGGATAAGTATGGCCTCAGCTCCCTCCCTCTTTGTCTATGTATCCAAATAAAGAAACGGGAAATGAAGGAATTCTATTAAAAAATGCCCTTAAGCTAAAAGTGTGCTGCAAAGATTTTGGTATCAACATATTACATTTCAAATGTGCTGTATGGTTCCTTCTGAATTCTGTTTGAGCTGGCGTCACGTACCACGCAGCTGAGACTTGGAACCTGCATATTTCTGACATTTTGTATCAAGAGTTCTGTGTTATAATCCAAGATGAAGAGCACTTAATTTTGTCCTATAACACGAGTATTTTTTGTTAATTTTATTTTATTTTTCCAGCAAACTGGGTTAATAAAGATTCTGTCTTTTCTTGATTAATCACATACAAGAACAACTTGGAGAATAAACATGAGCTTACCACTCAAACAGAAACACTTTGAAATATTACTTTAAAAAAGGGAACTGATATTGGTATGAAGGAGCAATAAAAGGAAAAAACCTAGCAGCAGTCTGTATGGAAGTCATAAAACATATTCATTTCAACACTGGATAGTTCAGAACAAAGTTGGAAATGAAACTGGGTGCAATTTAATATTTCAAAATATTTGATATACATTGTCATTTTCCTCACTGTGTAAAGTTCTGGTTGGCAAAATATTTCACATTATTTTTCACATTCAGTTCTAGTTTTTTGCTAGGTGCTGACTGAACTTTCAAAACGTTTCTCTGCTGATACATTGAAATGTGTAATACCCAGCAATTCAGTTCAGAAGAGTTACTGTAGGAGTGTAAGATGGACTGATGACAGGCTTTCTATGAAAACAAACCTCCAGCTAATATCCCCCTTTTATGAGACACATATATAGTCTTACAGAAATCAATGAAGCTGAGATAATTTATATAAGGTAATGATGTAGCACCCTGAGATCACATTTACTCACATTGCTTTATACATATGTATACACAGAGAAAAGGAAAGAGAGAGAAAAATTTTAATTTGCAACTTCTTTGTGACTTATTTAAATGTATTCCCCTAACCTGTTTTTTTTTTCCCCAGTGGGCAGTTTCATCTCTTTAAGCTCTTTCTCCTCCTTGAAGTCATTGCCATTGAATTTAAGCATTGTCTCCAAAAGATCAGCAACATCATCATATTTTTTTAAACTTAAGTATCTATGCCCTCCCAAAAATGAAGATGCTGTTCTTCACAGTCTACTTAAGAATGCAAATGAAGAGGAGAACATTACGAGATCTATCAGCTTATGTCTACAATTACACATAGGACTGGTCTACTTTCTGTACAAATGAAGTATCTGACCTTGCTTAGATTTCAGATTGTTTTGTCACGGAAACAACTACAGACCCACACTGAGGAATGCTAGAGTAAATGTTCGAAGCCATTCTTTCCCGTTCCCTGGGAGTGCGAATTAATTTCCTACTGTATCAGAGTCAGGACATAATGTTTCTGGAGGCTGAATTTCAAAGTGTTTTCAGAGGGTTGTACCTGTATTCCTTTTTTATATCATGACATTCAAGGAACAGCAGGAAAAGGACAATTCCCTGAAATTTACAGAAAGGGAAATCACAAATATGTGGCTGTGGTTACAAGCTGATGTATATGAGACACCAGAGTGGTAGAGTGGGATTGGCCCCATAAACAGCAACGTTAGTCCTCTAGAGGACGTCTGTTTGGGTCTTAATTAGCATAGCTCAGTTAAAGTCAGGTGAGATGAATAGCAAGAAGATTAACAACAAGAATGGATCTTGACTACTGTTTTGCCAAAGCTAAATTAATGATGCTTAGAACTCTACATGCCATGAAAATGTTACAAATTCATGGGACTTCAGGTAAGTTAATCTGTCTTTATCACAACTCCAGTTTTTTGTATTCCTTTTCTCAGTACTGTTACTAGCACAGGGAATGCAAATACATTGGCTCAGAAAAGTTCAGGTCAAACATATGCTTCTGCATTTCATTCTTCATAAGCATAATATTTGACATTATTAATCTGTCACCAGAAAAGCATGTGTATATCAGTAGGTGGACTGGTGTCTTATGGTCTTATGATCCCACTTACCTTTAGCTACATGAGAAGCTAGAATGAAAGTAAGCATAGTATAGTATAGAAAATGTACTTACTATCATTCCGTTAGAAAAAGGATTGTCAGCACAAAATATTTATGCAACAGTAAAACTAACTCTCTTCCCTGGTCAGATCAAAAACCACTTCAGACATGAAATCTGTCACCATTGTGTGCTCCAGTGGAGCCAACATGACAAAAAATATTTAATTTAAACTAACCACTAGAATTAAAGTGTGAGAAAGAACATTTACATTTGGAGTCATCCCAATACCATTGGGCAGTCATTCAACTAAATTTTTGATGAATGTTCTCTCATTTTGAATTCCTTTTGCAGTTGTCCCTTATACCACTTTAAAACTGATGACATAAGTCCAGTGGTTGCCAATGTTAGACACTCTGAGAGCAAATAAAATAAAAACGGTTGCTTCACATGTACACGTTACTTTATTTCTTGGGAAGAACTTATGCTTGATGCTTGAAAAAATCTTAGAAAGTGCCTAGAAAAATCTTTGTTTGCACATTTGCATCTTGTCATTTACATTTTGAGCTCCTCGTGTTAAGTTTTAGTCTTTGATCCAAGTTCCGAAATTGCTCACTTTCTGGATTTATTGTCATGCTGAAGACTCCTGGGTAACCTGTTATGGTCTCCTTAAGTTCAGCAATAATCAGGCAGATAAGCAATAGCTGCAGAATCCCTGAAAGGTCTGCCAGCAGATTTTAGTCCTCCACTGGGAGGCAATTATTCTGTCATCATTTGAAGAGAACGACCTATCTGCTTCTGGCAGGCGTTTCAGTTCCAGGCATGAAGTCTGGTTCTGAACTTGCTGCACATCCTCCGTGTGATGGACACGCTGGTAACCAGTGCCGTTAGTGTACTGAGCTATCACATGCCTGCCAAGAGTCAACCTTTAAACAAGGGATCCAGGATGAAAAATGCCTTTGTCTGTTCTAATTAGGATCAACACTCTTGCTTTCTTCATCAGAATCTGCTTGTTTCATTATCTGGGGCTGACACTGGCACATGTGCTGAAAAGGAAAGCAATTTGTTCAAGTTTCTTCATTACCTGATGCTTTCCACTTCACATGTATCACCTGAAAAAGAAAGCAACAGATAAACTCTCCCAATGTCATCTCGATCAAGTGAGCTAATGCCTTTCATTTGGAAGTGATGCTTTCCATGCCTTTCAAACAGGTTGAATAGCCTGTTTTATCCTTTTTGCCATCTGGACACTCTTCTCTGAACTCCGTTTCCTGATCAAGGGGGACATCAACAGGTTGTGAATAAATTCCTATATGTTATTTCCAGATATTTTCCAGCAGTGACTAGCCATCCATTTGGCTGATTAGGAGAAACTGCCATTCCTCTGCAAGATGTTATCAGTTCTAAAATGAGACACAGTAACAAACTATGCAAATATCCCTAATTCATTGCAATGGAAAGCAAGCTAGTTTGCCTTCTTACCTACACCTTGATGGTTTTGCTTAATATGTGTTCTAAATTCTTGTGACAGTATGCAGATCTGCATTAGAAGGGATGGGGTGAGGATGACGGCAGAGAAGATAAATAATCTTGAACTTTTTGAATGTAGCTCTTAATCTGATATGATTCATGATGAACAAGAGAACTATGCTTTGGGTACTGTCAATGCGTTTCATATGGATTGGGACACCGATGTAAATCCAACACAGACTGGGTGTTCCGGACTATTTCCCTGGTCTCAGGAAACGTCTCTGGGATCTGGGGTGTGGTCCTTAGTCCTGTCTTCAGAGCACAGAGGACCTATCTGAAAAGAGCTGACTTTTTGCCCTTGACAACAGCCTAGATCTCACCCAGCTAGAATAAACATATCAGTGGAAAAGGAGAGATGACTGCAGCTGGAGGGGGAATCCAGCAGAGAGGAATTAATTCTATGTTCTCTGTGCCCAGAGCGCATAAGTCATCTCACCCAGACATTCAGTGAGATCTAAGTTTTAACCTTCCTTGCTTGTCAATAACTATGACAAACAACATATATCTTTTGAGCAACTCCTTCTTTGTCCTTAGTTTGTTGCTCACAACTGATAGCAAGAGTGAGAAAATATATTCTCTGAAAAACAAAAGGAAAGAGAAATAAGGAGACCTAAAGCACTGACAATTCTCAGAGTACAAGTGTTATTTACACTTATTAATTTATTTGTCAATTATTTTAAATATTTTTTTGGATTCTTTGGTGGTTCGAAGAAGCTCTAGTAATGAGAAATAGATGGGATGATTCTGCCTGCCTCGATTAAATTACTAATGACTCATGATCAGGAACAAAGACGGATGAAGGGAGGCATTTGTTTCACAAACACAGACAACTCCTTTTTTAACAAGGTGGTTGACAGAAAGGGTATAACCTGTTCCTCCATTACAGGAGGATGCTGAAGCATGGAGAGCAATTTACTTCTGTGTGATGACATTCATTCTTTTCTTAATGGGCACCTTGGTGTTTCTGATTTCAAGAGGGAGTTTTCCACAGCAGTGGAAAGGCTATTTTCCTGGGTTTATGACTCAGATCAAATTCTGTGCTTTATCACTTCAGTATACCTAAGATGAAAATATTCATAAAATTTTAATTGTATTTTATTGCAGAGCCTGTATGGGCACACAGTCTTTTGGCATATGTAGACTCCTCTAGACAAAAGTTCTTGGTGCTAAACTCCAAGATATTTTTGCTATAGTGTATACTTATGTGTGTCTGTACGTACATATTTATGTTTATACACATAGACATTTGCATGGTGTTTGTGGCACTGAGTCTGTATGCATGCAAATACATAAAAAAATAGGCTTGACTCTGCTTAAATAAGCCATGCATCACTGTGACCAAGGAGGATTTGGGGAACTTCTTCCTAATTATTTTAGTATAAATGAGAGAAAAGTAAAGGAACTTTCGAGCCGTTAGAAGGTTGAAATGGATCCCAAAGATGTGTCTCATGTTACCCATTCACTCAGTTCAGCAATACCACAGTTTTGTGGCTGTAGGATAACTATACACCATCAGTGCCATACTCTTTGGTGTACATTTGAAATAATTTTGCTGTGTGGTGGTTTAGCTGACAGTCTTACGAACAGCATGGTACTTAGAGCGGGACTGTGCATCATATTAATGTTGACATAATTTAGTACAGAATTTTATTTAAAAACAATATTTGGAGTTTAAAAAAAACTCTCAAAACCCACAGCAAAACACCTTCCCTTTTATAAAAATCTGTGTACTGAAAGCTTATTTGCCCTACAGAATTCCATTTCAAGATTCAGTAACGCCGGCATGGCTGCAAAACACACAGCAATGGATAGCAAGATAGCAACCTTTCCTCTTCAGTCTTCTTTTCTTGCCTTTCTGTAATGGTTGCTTGCACCGACGACACCTGTGCTCCTTTCTTCTGCTTCATGAGATTTGTTCAACATATCTTGAGGACAATTGATCAAGAAGTATGTTTTAATATAACTGATTATGCAAGGTGATGGTTCTGCCTGGCCTTTTCAAAACACGGTAGATACTAATTGACTGTATAATTGGTAATTGCTGTGTTTATAGTGATTATATATAAGAATACATTTAGACTGGCAATTAGAAGAAGGAAACATGAAGAAGAAAATTGGAAGCAATTTGTTGAATAGTCCATGGGTGTCTGACAGAACTGGTGAAGGTACATCTCCTCCTGGTTAAATGAAGGGTTGCCCAGCTTCTGTAATTCAATCTAACCTACTCACACTAAAGCACACTGAAGGAAAATAAAAAGGCCAGTTTATTTGCCTAATTCCAGGTAATGCAGTACCTTACACTTTCAAAGGCTTCTTTGAATCAGGATCTAATTTATTAAACTGTAAGTTGTGAAATATTTGTCCACTAAGATCAACAGAAGCAAGACGGCAATAGAATCTTCATCTGGAAATTCAGGAGTTTCAGAGACTATAAGTGATCAGGGTTAGATGTTTTCAATAGAAGCTTGAGAATTTCTTGCTACCCCTTAACTTCAGGTAGTATGTTCCCCCCATCTCATGTCTATATTGTCTTTGCACTTAAACACTATATATTTTGGAATATTTGTGATTTTTTCCCACTTCTCTGTTCATCCAATAAATTTGCAACAATAGTTTCCTTCTATGAACATATCCAAATAATTACATGGAATCAGATCCTCTTTGTTAAGAGTTAATGGGAAAGTTGTAGTACATTTCATCTGACCCAAGATCATGCATTAACATAACATAACATACATGTTATATTTTGGTGTTACATAGTGGACTGGGTATTTGAATAAAAATACTAATAGAAAAGCTCTGATGTGAAAGTATCATATTTATTGTAATTGCATTGTCAATACCAGCAACATCACTAAAAGACCCACCCTTCTTGTGTCAGCGGGTGGACCCAATGTTGTTAAAGTCATACTTGAGCTAGTCATTACCTTCTCAATAAGATCCAGCTGCCAGAGTAGGCTGACCAAGATCCTGGGGTAATTTGTCAAAAATTAACATGGTGACAGTAATGCCAGACAGCTTTTCCTAAATGTTATTAACAAAGGCAGTGTTACGTTCTGAAAACAACTTCTATTGGGGTGATTAATTAGTGCTGGCAAGGCTCTTTCTCTTCTGGTTAGGTTGAAGTACTGCTCCTTAGTTCCAGAAGGACCATAAAAAATGGTTTACACTTAGAAAGGAAAGTGATATTTCAAGACATGACAGAGATAGAAAAAATGCCCACTAGGTATGGGTTAAGGAGGAATATGCTTCCTGGGCAGATATGCAGCTGGTAGTTATCATTGCTGCACTCATATAAATATATGGTTCTTCTTGAGATTTACCTTATTTTAACTTAATTTTGCAGAACGTTTCCTCTCCACACCCTGGCTTTTTATCCTTATTTACTGCCTTCATATTGACTCACATCTCAAAGAAAATAAAGGAGAACAAAGAGGAAGAAATTTCCAAACAGTTTGCTCAGAACAAAGAGCAAGAAATACTGTAGTAGAAACTATGGCCAGAAGACATGTCCAAGTATGCAAGTGAGGTTCTAGTAGTGCCTTATCAAATTCAAACCTGGTCTCACCAGCAAAAAGGGCAATGGCAGAACTGGTAGCTCTTTCCCTCTCTCCCTCCCCACTAGCTGCAGCACAGGGTCATGCTGGCATTGGGTCGCACAGCTAGAAGCGGGTGTACAGCTCTGCTGGTCCGCACTCGCTAGAGCTGGACCCCTATGCTAGCCCTGCCAGGCTGGCTCTGAGGCCAGTTGGCATGCAATGTCTTCCATTTATGCTACAAATCATCTTAGTCTCCAAAACAATGTGACCACATGCAAATTGTATTCAGGGAATGATTCCTGGCCCATCTTAACTCCCAAACCATGCCCAACAGTTTCGGGGAGACTGCTAGCTGGCCAATTTCAACGTTGTCACAGGATGCATTGTAATAGTATCAACAATTATATTTCCTTATCTAGAAACACTCCTTGGCACTGTTTGATGCACTAATTTTACCTGCACTGGTATTGGTGTCCCGACTGAGTCTATATAAAACACTATTTGCATAGTGAATTAATTGGATTAAAGTGCTGCCAGAAGTGTAGCCATCAAACTTGTTTTTATTGAGATAAATTTCTTTCTTTCTGTTTTTCTTGAGAGTTCAGCCATCTTTTCATGTAAATAGAGTGGACCACAAATTTACTTGCCTTTATGCGGGAAAAATACTCAGGCAGTGTGAGAAAGAGCTGCAGAATCTGCAAGGCTCATTGTCAGAAATGGGCAATGACTTTCTTGTAGTTCCTTTTAAAATCTTAGCATTAGTGAGATGTTTGGAATAGGAACTGCATTTGCCTCCACCCTATACAGAACAAAAAACATTGTCATGATACAGTAACGCACATCACCTCAAACAACGTGACAAGAGTAAAAACATACCATTTCTATCATTAGTACATCTACTGTGGCAAATGTGACAATTCTTGTTTAAGTAAATCCTTTCTTCTAATGGCTTTACGTAGCTGCCTTTCACCGAGGTTTCTTTAATTTTCAGTGACATAGGAAAGTTAGTATTTGTCAATAAGTTATATCTGTCTGTTTTACAAGCTTTAAAATACAGCAAGAAATCTACTGCTTAGAGTTGGTAATTGTGCTCTCATGCACAAACTCTTATACCTATACCTATAGTAAGTGCAAAAGTGTCAGGATACCTTCCTGTATGGGGCAATTGGAATGCCCAGTGCAGTTTGACCGAGGCCAAATTGCATTCTCAGGATACAGTTCTGGGAGGTAGTACAGGCCAGGTACTATCCCCAGTAGACAACCTGTGTGAGAGCACTGTGTTTTGAAGTCTGAAAGTTTAACAACATGTACATAGGATGTTCTGTGCTGACAGATTTCTGTGCCAGTGTATGGTTTCAATCCGCTTAGTTTATTCATATAGATACAGCCTGTGCACTTAAGCAGTGAAATTGGGGATGATATTCCATAGATATATAATCTAGAAAGAGCGATCAATCTTAGACAGAGAACACATTCTTAATTTACTGGAAATAAACATTTTTACAGTGCTGCAATGATTTAATGTTTGTCCTGAGTGTAGGTATCTTATCAGGCTGCTGTAATTAAGGCTGGCATCATTAGCTAATAGGACAATAGGAGACAATATAGCTAGCACAACATAATGCTTCTAGTTCCACCAGACTACCAGTTAACCAGGTAGAACAGGAGCATTTTTAGCATGACTTTATGCTTAGAGCTGCACGCACATGTGGCATACAACATTTTATCCATTTTTCCACTGACATGGACGTTGGGGACACATTCTTCAGACCGTGAAAAAAGGAGGTAATTTCTTCTTCAAATTATTTACAAACTAAAAGGAAGGAAAAATAATAACAATAAAATAATTTATTGGGATAGATATAACCATAAGCCCAGGAGTCAGAATTTGTTGCAATACTAATGGACATTCAGCACATAATAACAACTCTTTAAGGTGATGCTATAACCATGTACAGTGGCACATGCAAAGCCAGTGACTGAAGGACCCAGATGGGACACAAGGAGTTTCAACCACGCAGCTGGGAGATGAAAGAGATGTACAGCTGCCAACATGGCTCTTCATTCTTTTGACCCTGAGCTGTCCAGTAAAGCAAGAGAGATGGAAATTAATGGCACTTTGATTCCACAATTGCTCTGATGGACTCTTCTCTATAGTTGTCTATGCAAATCCATGTGCACCTCAGGAAATCAGTTCATCCCTTTCAAAAGCATGAGTTATGCCTCCTTAATGCTGGGCTGCATCCAAAGCAGCGTGGCCAGCAAGTTGAAGGAGGTGATTCTGCCCCTCTGCTCCACTCTGGTGAGGCCCCACCTGGAATCCTGCATCCAGCTCTGGAGCCCTCAGCACAGGAAAGACATGGACCTGTTGGAGAGGGTCCAGAGGAGGCCACCAAAATGATCAAAGAGATGGAACAGCTCTGTTGTGAGGACAGGCTGAGATAGTTGGGGTTGTTCAGCCTGGAGAAGAGAAGGCTCTGGGTAGACTTTATTGCAGCCTTCCAGTACTTAAAAGGGACAGACTTTTTAGCAGGGTCTGTAGCGATAGAAGAAGGAGTAATGGTTTTAAACTGAAAGAGGGCAGATTTAGCCTAGACATAAGGAAGAAATGTTTCACAATGAGGAAGGTGAAACCCTGGCCCTGGTTGCTCAGAGAGATGGTAGATGCCAGATAGATCCCTGGCAACATTCAAGGTCAGGTTGGACAGGGCTCTGAGCAACCTGATCTCCTTGAAGATGTCCCTGCTTACTGCAGGAGGGGTTGGCCTATATGACCTTTACAGGTCTCTTCCAAACCAAGCTATTCTGTGATTCTATTAATAATATAATTTCAGCTGCATAGATCAAGCAAAGTTCCCTAAAAGAATGCAATGAGGTAGCAAATCACAAGAAAGTTATCCACAGAGCTTTGCTGGAATGATTTAGAAAATGGTCCTGAAAGGGTTATTTAGGGACATGTGACAGACCTAAGCACACTGCAATTGTTCATATTTATATTGGCTTTGGATGCAACTACTTAGCTGTGAGAGTGGGATGATGGAGAGATTTGCATGGATAAAGCACTGCACAATACAATGAAGATAGGAGATTTACACACTGGAACACTAGATAAGCTTAAACCGTAGAGATTGAATCACTAGTGGCATTTTTCCACAGATTTGGAAAGCTTTGAGCACAGATATTTTATTTCAACTTAAATATTACAAAACCAGGCATATAAAATAACTAGGACAGACTGCAAACCAAGAAACAGAGGAATATGGTTTCCAGGTTTGCAAGGATTGGAACACACCTGCCCATACTGAGGTATTTGTAGTCCTCAATTAGGAAAACAGGTACAGGTCCATGTGTGAATATATGTGGGACTAACTGTAAACAAAATCAGAATCCGGTTGAAAACTGCCTGAGAACTTGCTTTTGAAGATATTTGGGCATTGTTTATGCATTTTGCATTATATTCTTACTTCTCCAATACAATAAGCAATTCCTGCTAATCCATAGACAGATGCTAGGTGGAGTGTGAAAGGTACTGACTTTTCCTTTTGTTACAAACCTAAAGTTTATCCAATATTCAAAATCGCTGTTGTAAACTTGGACCAAGTTCCAAATGAACACAGGCTTTGTTTTCTTAGGACCTATGTGGATCTCAGATGATTCATAGGCTTCACCTCTGAAAACAGGGAAAATTTATCTTGAGTTAACCTCTGAACCAGTTCAGAGGATGGTTCTACCTTATTTTTACCAGTATTATTGTCTTTCAGCAGTGCAATACTGAAACAGAGAACAAGCTGACACAAAGGACTTTGATGTTCTATACCCACTGCTGATGAGGTTTTTAATGAACCTCGGGCAATTTGGGGTTGCACTGACCATTGGTTGTCTGGGAACTGTCATCTACATTTTCTACGATAGAAATTTTAGGCAAAGAGCAATTTAAATGGCTCACCCAAGTAGGCTGCTAAACTGAGAATCGAAATCAGTATTTTTGAATCAGTATCATGATCAGATAGTTCTTCTTCTTTTCTGTAGAGTTTCTATATAGTTTCTATATAGTGTGTAGTTTCTTTTCCTCAGCAACTACTAAGTCAGGGAGAAAGAGCCAACTAAAATCTTGTTAATAGTCACTCAGGTATATCGTTCTCTATTTAAATGACTAAACATAAAACAAACTCTATGTAGATCATCTTTCATTACAGAATTTCAATAAAAATTTCATTTTAATTATGATGATAAAACATTTCCACATGCTGTTTGGTCATTAAATAATGATTAGTAATAGAGTAGTAGCAAGGTAGCCAATTACACTAAGATGGGATGTTGTGGTTGGAACGATAATGTTTTCCTTAGCACATGTGATTATCTTCTAGCTTGCAAATTTCCCTTTAGAAATTTGACCATGACGTGGAGATTTTGGACTGGAAAGAAGATTTTGCAACAAAGGTAGAGAACAGTGGGGTTTTTGGCATTTCTTTTCAGCCAATATTCTGAAACATGCTTCCAGAGTGTTGAATTCATATACATACACACATACTGTCATGATATTTGGCACCCATTACCCAGTGTCACCAACTACTCTGAGCTATTCCATTCCCTGTATTTCAGAAGGCAAATACATGCCAGGAAAATGCTGTTTATGTTTGCCAGAGAACTGGAAGCCTCATCAACCCGTTGTCATCAAGGAGAATTTAGTACATGATTCAATTGAGTAATTTCACTCTCCCTAATAAGTAATAACTGCCTGCTTGTTTTGTCTTCTTGCTACAGAACAAAATAAATCATGTATATAGGATGTTTAAAGACATCTACTGTGATTTTTTTAGCAGATTTCCCATCAGTTTAATAGTATGGACTAGCTTCTTCACAGTGCTTTTAATAAATATATCTCAAAGTTGTCATCATCAATTATCCCATCTCACGAACGGAGATGTTGAGTCACAGAATGATTAAAGGATTTGTCCAGTAAGCCAGGGAAGGGAATCCAGGTCTTATTTTGTCCCAGGACAACTAGTCAGTAATAATTCCATGTAAAAAAAAAACATATAGGCCATGCTGATGATCACTGAAAGCATTTACCTTCAATAACATTACAATGAATCTATTCCTTACGATTAGCCAGAAAATGTCAAAACAATTTTCAAACATTAACACATCATCTTGCTTTGTTTTTAGGAACCTGATCAAAGGCTGCCTGAACTTACTACAAAACTCCGCTGATTTCAAAGTGATGTTGACTCACCACCAGTTCTTACTGATAGCTTTTAAGTTTTACTTTGTATGCTCCTTACTTGCAAATCTCTCAGGTGCCACGATGTACATGAGGGTGACCTGCAGCTTTGGATAAACTGCTGCTTGTCATCACACATCAGGGAAACTCTCTGGGGTGTTCTTAGATGGTGATTAAGGAGAACTTTGATTTACAGCTGAGAACCACAAGGAGTCTTTAATATAACAGGCAAGTTAATAAACATCAAAAGGAAGAGTCCATGAGGGAGAATGGTGTCTGTGCACATCTCACATGCTGCCTTCTCATCAACAAGTTTTAACACGTAGGTTTTAGTGCAAGTTCCTTAAAGAGAAAGACATCTTCATATCATAACTCTCCTCTCATTGTAAACCACCTTCTTCTACCTATACTGGCATAAAAGATTGATAAACTCACATGAAAAAAATTATCCCCTCATCCATCTTAATCACTGAGCAATGCCACTTTTGGGATAATGCAGAATTTCTGCTCCAGAATACAGCAGATGATACAACTATGCACACAGTACTGAGTTAAGACTGAGTGTGAACATTTTCATCTGCCTTCTGAATCTCTGGCTAGGCAGTTGACTATGACTGCACGCAGAACAAGCAGGAGGATATTCATCTTGCCAACAGAGGGGGAGGTGATGGTTCTGACTTTGCCTTTTGCTTTCTCAAACTGGGATGGAATATGTTGCTGAGCCAGCCATGTGGGCCATGATGTTCTCTGTTGATACAGAGATACAGGGTGCAGGTCCTTGCAGCATCCGTAAGCTATCTTCTCTATCTCATCACCACTGTCTGGCCAGTCCTTCCTTTAGTAACTCTATAAATATGCAAATATTTTCTTAAATATGGACTTTTTTTAATGGACAGATTTATTGCTGATAAAATACAAAACTATAATGTGAGAAAATGGTTTTGATGAAGCTATAATGTCTCAATTGCAGGTTAGATGCCAGGAGGCCAAGTAGAAGAGCTTAAAGCCATTTTTATGAAGGGATTCAGGATGAAAATCTGGGAGCATCTTGATTGTCTGGAGTGTTGATAAATATTTTTTAAAAACTGAAAGTAAAAAAAAAAAACAGGCTATAAAATATAAAAAGGATTTCAATCCATCTGAGGAAGGAACTTCAGAACTAGCTTTCTGTTAATAGTTTGGATAAAAAAACTTATGACATAATTTTCATGACCAGTAAATTTGACCATCTAAAAATTAGGTAATTAATCTATGCTAATCCTCTAGGTACCTCTAGTCATTTCAATCTCTATTTAAATTATCTAGTCAATGAGGAAAACAAGAGTATTTAGAGAATATTTCAACCTGTTCTGGCTTAGACTATACTTTTGGAAACTTAGATAGATAGCAGGATTTTTCAATGTTTAAATAAGAACGTAGCTTATGCTGTTAGTGGGGGTGCATATGCCTCTGGTGGCAGGGGAATAATCTCATTGACCTAAGTGGTCTTTTCCTGTCTTATGATCCATTCTTGCTTTGAAGCTGCAATGTAAGTGAAGTTTTCTGCTTTATTCATCAGAATCAAACACACTCATTGATATACAACATGCCTTACTAAAGAAAGATGCATGGTGATAAAGTATATTTAAGAGGAATTGACATTTACACAGAGGTAACCCAGGGCATCTTCGGGATTCTTGATGTCTGATGTCCGTTGCTAATATTAATTCCTTGGCAAGCCTTGCAGGTCATAACTGTATTTTGTTTCTAGTAGATTTTCTTCAGGATCATTGATTTCCAGAAATAGCTTTGATTATTCTGTAGACCACTCTAGTGATGGGATCAATAACCTCCCATAGAGTTTCAGCTCCTGCTTTCTTTCAATCTTCCTCGAAAATCATAATATCAACACTTTGATAGGGAATTAAAACATTCAACAGGAAATTTCTGCTAAAGCCTAGCACCATTCTCTGAAAGTTAATCATCATAAACAGTAAATTCCAAAATCTTTTAGATGATAGAAACTGGAATTAACAGAGGGATTAGTTCCAACTTTACAGTGAGTCTAAGTCTCATCATCCCTTGATTGAGAAGCACACGGGTAGTAGTCACTGAAATGTCTTCCCTTGTGTGTCCCACTTGTTTCGGTAAAGTTTAGGTCAGAGCTGCCAATATATAATGCAGAAAGAGTAGAGGATGCTGATGAGTCTACAAGTGTTTCACATGTTGTTAATTCACTCATGTCTTGAAGGAAAGACAGACGTCGAAATGTGGTAAGCAGCTTGCCATTCTGTCTAAGATATAACAGGGCAGGTTGTTAGATGGTGTCAATTAGATTAGCTTCACTGATATTGCTGGAGTTACACTGGCTGAAGGTCTGGCCATTAATACTAAGGTTAACTGTGACACCTGGCAGTAGCTTGTTTTGGGTTTAACGTAGCGTTCTTCAAGGAGCTTTCAGGAGGAATGAAGACACAGTACACACCTGATGTCTGGATCCAGAGGGCTAACAGGGCAGAGAAGATTGACTGCTAGGACACACTGGAGGAGGGAGTATCAGGACAACTGTGGTCCAGTGATGCAGTTGTGAGTCCAGTCTCTGGAGCAAAAGATCCATCAATGAATTGAGAAGCAAATAGAAATGAGGCTATTAATCATGGATGTCGTAGTTTAACCCCAGCTGGCAACTAAGCCGAACAGAGCCACTCGCTCACTCCCCCCATGGCACGATGGGGGAGAGAATCGGAAGGGTAAAAGTGAAAAAAATCATGGGTTGACATAAAGACAGTTTAAAATGTAAAGCAAAAGCTGTGCACACAAGCAAAGCAAAACAAGGAATTAATTCACTGCTTCCCATGGGCAGGCAGATGTTCAGCCATCTCCAGGAAAGCAGGGCTCCATCATGCGTAACAGTTACTTGGGAAAAAAAAATTCCATACCTCTGAATGCCCCCCCCCCCTTTCTTCTACTTCCCCCAGCTTTATATGCTGAGCATCATGTCATGTGGTACGGAATATCCCTTTGATCAGTTGCATCAGCTGTCCCAGCTGTGTCCCATCCCAAATTTTATGCACCCCCGGCCTACTTGCTGGTAGGGTGGTGTGAGAATCAGAAGAGCCCTTGACTCCATGTAAGCACTGCTCAGCAATAACAGAATCACAGAATCATTAAGGTTGGAAAAGACCTTCAAGATCATCAAGTCCAACCATGAACCCAACACCACTATGCCCACTAAACCATGTCCTGAAGTGCCACATCTACAGATTTTCCGAATACTTCCAGTGATGGTGACTCCACCACCTCCCTGGGCAGCCTGATCCCATGCTTGACCACTCTCAGTAATATCCAATCTAAACCTTCCCTGGTGCAACTTGAGGCCATTTCCTCTCGTCCTATCGCTAGTTCCTTGGGAGAAGAGACCAACACCCACCTCACCACAATCCCCTTTCAGGTAGTTGTAGAGAGTGATAAGGTCTCCCCTCAGCATCCTCTTCTCCAGGCTAAACAACCCCAGTTCCCTCAGCCGCTCCTCATAAGACTTGTGCTCCAGACCCCTCACCAGCTTCGCTGCCCTTCTCTGGACACGCTCAAGCACCTCAGCATCCTTCTTGTAGTGAGGGACCCAAAACTGAACACAGGATTCAAGGTGCGGCCTCACCAGTGCCGAGTACAAGGGCACAATCACTTCCCTACTCCTGCTGGCCACACTATTCCTGATACAGGCCAGGATGCTGTTGGCCTTCTTGGCCACCTGGGCACACTGCCGGCTCATATTCAGCCGGCTGTCAACCAGCACCCCCAGGTCCCTTTCCGCCGGGCGGCTCTCCAGCCACTCCTCCCCAAGGCTGTAGCGTTGCATGGGGTTGTTGTGGCCAAAGTGCAGGACCCTGCACTTGGCCTTATTAAACCTCATACAGTTGGCCTCTGCCCATCGATCCAGCCTGTCCAGATCCCTCTGCAGAGCCCTCCTACCCTCCAGCAGATCAACATTCTCATCCAACTTGATGTCGTCTACAAACTTACTGAGGGAGCACTCAATCCCCTCTTCCAGATCATCAATAAAGATATTGAACAAGACTGGCCCCAGTCTGAGCCCTGGGGAACACCGCTTGTGACCGGTCGCCAACTGGATTCAACTCCACTCACCATGATTCTCTGTGCTTGGCTGTCCAGAGAAGAGTAAACCTGTCTAAGCCACGAGCCGCCAGTTTCTCCAGGAGAATGCTGTGGGAGACGCTGTCAAAGGCTTTGCTGAAGTCCAGGGAGACAACGTCCACAGCCTTTCCTTCACCCCGTGGGCATAGAAGGAGATCAGGTTGGTCAAGCAGGACCTGCCTTTCATGAACCCATGCTGGCTGGGCCTGATCCCTTGCTTGTCCTGTACATGCCTCGCAAGCGCGAGGTTCTCAAGATGAACCACTCCATAATCTTCCCCGGTACGGAGGTCAAGCTGACAGGCTTGTTATCAACACTGTTTTCAGCACAAATGTAAAACACAGCCCCATACTAGGTACTATGAAGAAACTTAACTCTATCCCAGCCAAAACCAGCACAATGGACAAAAGATCAAAAGGGTCTTAAAAGGCAGAGATTGAAATATTATGAGGATTGAAGGCAATTGTAAAGATCCAGGGTTAATGATAAAAAAATGATGTAAACTGGTAAAAAAATAGAAAACAAAGAAGCAAAAAATGAAATGAAATGAAATGAAATGAAATGAAATGAAATGAATAAAATAAAATAAAATAAAATAAAATAAAATTAAATTAAATTAAATTAAATTAAATTAAAATAAAATAAAATAAAATAAAATAAAATAAATAAAATAAAATAAAATAAAATAAAATAAAATAAAATAAAATAAAATAAAATAACAACAAGCTGAAGTTTTGTTCAGTCAGCATCTTAGACTATAAAGTGTGTGAGGTCAAGCCCACACTTTTTACCATTCCCTATCTATAAAAAGCCTAAAAGGAATTCATAGAGTCCAATCTGACCTGAAGTACCTGGTTTTGTAATCATGTCTAAGTATGCAGGATTATAACAGTTCCTATTCAGTGCTTTGGGAAATTTCTGGCTTATATTTTGGGACCTTTGTGTGTGTGTGAGGAAATATATATAGGGTCAGGAAAAAAAGAGGAGAGAAATATCATTTTTTGATGAGAACTTGTTTCCCTGTGGCTTTTGGAAAATGTCATAGTGTGTCATCCTCCATATATCAGAAAATTATAATGTTCTGAAGAGTAGAATAAGAACATGGGAGATGTCAGGTTTTTGCTGCTATGATTTCCCATGGAAATAATATTTCCAGGCTACTATGAACAGGAGTGACACAATATGCCAAATTACAGGCCCTGAGTAACATGCTATAAGAAACCTTTGCACTAAATAAAATTAACGGTGACTGATTGAATCAACACCCTTGATGTGTCGACACTGAAGAGTAAAGATTTGAGTAATACCAGTAGTACCAAAGCCCTGGTAAGCCATGCACAGGTATGAATGAGAAGTGGGACCATCTATGACAAGTTGGGTGGGATACACTAGTTTAGAGACATTGGTCAACATTCTTAGTAACTCGTTAGAGGAAGAGAGTTCAGTGATTGTAGAAGATAAACTGTAGTCTGTCATTCATGCTATCACAAAGCCAGTCTGCATATACTTTGCTAAAGGAACACACTTCCTTCTTCATAGGCCAATATCTGAGGGTCACCTCAGTACCAGCTGTTTGCCATAAGGCAGTTTTCCAATCTTCTTAAAAAAAAACAAACACAAACATTTTATCTGCATGAACAGTGAAAGATCTTGAAGTGATTTCCTGAGCTCCCTAAACCAAATAGGCACTCAATTTTACCACACTCCGTAGGAAAAAAAGGAAGTGGATTCATCCAACTGAAACTCTATGAGCTTGTGTCAAAATAAGACTCTTTAAGAATGGATGAATTGCATTTTTACTCTGTAGCAGCAGAATAATGAAGAGTGTAAGCCAATTGGCACCCAGGAGAGTGTGTGTCTGGAAAGCACTTCATAAAGGAGCTGTGATAAAGCTAAAGGTTATTGCTCTGAACCAACAAAACCCTTCAGAACTGATGCGAAGCTTATTGAGCTTTGGGATTCCTGCTGTCCTACAGAGACCTGGCTCTGGCAGGAATGAGGCCCGTATTTTTCAAAAGGGATTTCAGTGTAATTGAAAGCAACTATTTGCTATGAAATCAATGGGCGTTGCATACACAAAGACCTTTGAGTATCTGGGCTGTAGTCCAATATGATAAATAAAAACTGATGATGAGAAAAACAGATTTTAAAACACCAGTACTATGTTAATGGAGGTATTTCAATTCTGTTTCCTAATTGTATGCAATCCCATAGCTCAAAGGAGACACAAGGTGAGAAATTTGGGTCCTCATGTTTTATGCTACACAATTTTGTTACCTTTAAAACAAAATGCTAAAATGAAATGAATGTGCTGGAAATGAAATGAGTTAAACTCAAGTGATGATTGGAAAAAAAACCTACAAAACAACTTGATTTCTAAATTGTATCCTAGGATAAACTACAGTATTGTGATAACCAAGCATTTTCCCAAACTTTTCTATATATGCATGGGCTGGAAACATGTGTTCTCCTTCTCCTTCACACAAAATGGAGGAAACCTCTTTCTCTCCTGTGGCCTATTGAAAAAGTGGAGGCATCTTTCGAGGTGTTCAGTCCATACTTGTATATACTGCAGGAGAATGATCATGATAATTGGATCATGATGCCTTATTTAAGCTTTGTTCCCTTTTTCAACTTGCTAAGAAAGGAGGAAAAAGATATTGGAAGTATCTACTCAAGTGAATAAATAAACGTAGTCAAATAAGTTCATGATTAGAATTGTGCAGAAACTTCACAATAATAGGAGAAACCTCCGATTCTTTGAAAGTAAAAGTTTTTGACAAAGTTCTTGCCCAACAAATTTCATCAGATTCACTCTTTGTTCTGTTGTTTAATTTTCCCTGAAATCCAGTAAGAATATACAGACTTTAAAAGCAAGGGAAGATACACAGAAAGGCTAAGGATTTTTAAGTTCCACTTCTCCTCACTGTTTCTGCCCACAGTTCAGGCAGTCACAAATATGTGAGGGAAGCAGTTGCAGGGAGTTAACATGAGCTACAAAGTGGTTCTGTCAAAGAATCAACAGCTAAAACAGTGGGTTATCAAGCAGACGTCTATGATATTTGGGGGGAGTAAGAAGAGTATGTGAGACTACAGATATTAAAGAGTTTTTCTATTAATGTGTTTGTGAATATCTGAACTCTCTTCCTCTAACGAGTTACTAAGAATGTTGACCAATGTCTCTAAGGGCAACATGTCCTGATGTTGCCCTTACATTTTTCTTCCTCTGTCTGCATCCAGTTCTATAGCTGTCAGTTTTGCATGTTACCAGCTATAAACAAATACAATGTGTGAATATTTGCAGCAAACATTTCAGCAGTTTTTTAAATATGGTTCTTGATTTTTAAAATTTTATTTTATTTGACACCAAATATATTGATGATTTAAGAGTTTTCTCATAAAGAGCTCCTTAAAAAATGAAATTCTTTAAAAAGTGTTTTGCTGAGAATTATTAACTTAGATCCACCCTCTCTTCATTCTCTTAATTCCTTTGAATTATTGTGTGTCTGTGAGCACCCTTTCTGGGCCTTTCTTTCTCCTAAACCAGATTTATAGGATATTTATAAGGTATGTATTCAGTGTACTTATCAACATATAAAGTTTTGTATTTTGTTTTATAAAGCATGATGTTTTGGTTTTTTGTCTGTATCAGCTAGTATTCACCTCTGTTTATACTGGTCAAAAGCAGATCAATGGATTTGGTCTAGTTTTATGTCCAAATTAGTGAGGTCAGGATTTGACCCAACTCATAAATATTTCCCTTATTCCAGGAACTTGAAAAAACAGAGGTAAAGCTGAAATAATTGCTCATTTAAGTCAAAAGACTGGCTGAAATTTCACAAAAATATCACCTGTATTACCAACAACTAGTATTGGAGATAAAACAGAGAAAGAGTTGTGCAAGTTTAGATTATGCAATTCTGCAAGCAGCTAAGCTGAGGCACATGCACAGCCAGATCAGAAATTGAGCCAGAGATAAGGGATGTCCCTAAATTAAGAGTGCCAATTCCAAAGGGATACCTGGGGATCGACTGTTGCAGTCCAGCAGTACTTCTTCCATCAAACATCGATCAAAATGAAGAGATGCTGCTGCTTGGCACTATTTGTGTCATTCGGCCCCTCTGTAACTTAGGAGCAGCTCATCAAAGCCAAAAGATGAGAGCTCATGTTCAGTACCTTATTTTAATTAAAGAGAATCAGACCTAATTAGAATACCATAATCAGAAAGTAAGTTGCAGAATTCATTATATGGAAAGAAGGAAACCGTGTTGTCTCCAGGTGAAACTACATGACAGTAAATCCAAAAAAAGTAGGAATTTGTTTAAAAATAAAGTGCTGCTGTCTATATCTGATCTAACTATCTAGGTTCCTGTTACAACTGGAAAAGATCTGGTAAGTAAAGTTAAAATCATGTTTCCCTTCTTCTGAATGAGAGAGGGGGAAAGTGCTCTGGTAATTGTGTTTCTTTGATACTCCCTTATAAACTATGTCCTTCTGATCTCATGACATTTCCTACAGTGTCCTTCCTTTGCTAAAGCAATTAAAGGTCATGTTCTTTCTCTTCTCTAGAGAGGAGCAGGCCATAACCTGGTGTTTAGTTCACTGTCAAGAAAATATATATGTGTTTGAGGCAGGCAAAGAAAGAAATCAAACTTGAGTCTCATACATTCTTAGTAAGTGCTCAGTCTCAAGGTGGCTGTAAAAAACAGCTGGGAGAACTCGTTTTTGTGGTTGGTGTAAAAAGTTTGGAGCCTGTTCATAGGGATCCACCAAGGTTTTACAAAGATGATGCTGTATAATAAACTTGACTAAGAAAAACAAGACCAGATAGCTGAGAACAGTCAGTTCATTCCTTTGAACAGAGCTGGGTGTTTTCCTGTTCAGCATTAAGTAGTTAAGGTCAGTCTTCAGAGACTATGAGCCTCTTTTGTCAAATATTTAAATGGACTCTGACATTGCCTCCCTACATAGGGCATTTTTTATGTCTGGCCACAAGGACAGAGCCCATAGGCACAGATGGACATGTCATCGGGGGAATGCTTTTGATGACATTCTGCTGCTAGAAAGTTACTTTTCCATAATCCTAGCATGCATCGCTCAGTTGTTGAGTCATGCTACTGCTTCTCACAACTTTGGAAATACCTAAGGCATCTTATAACTGAGATCCGTGCCCATTGTCTGGCCATGAGGGTCTGGAGAAGGAAGGAACCCCCTGAATTGCATGGGAAAACTGAGTTACAAGGCCACTTATAAGATGCCTGATACCTAATATAGAATATATCTTCTACTGTAATTATGTTGAATGCCAACTCCTTCTGTCAACAGGAAGCTAATTTTTAAGACAGGGAACATCTAAGATGAAGACATCTAAGCAGGATCAGGATCTTGTCTCAAACTGTAGAAGGAAGAGACCTGGACCTTGTGCAGCTGCTGTCTACTGTTTGTGCATCAAAACATCACTGACTGTGAATATATGGATGACATTGAGTTTAATTCTGAGCTGCAGAGATAAGAGGTTAAATTGAAAATGGTCTTTATTCAGATGAAAATAATATCAAATTTCTACTTTCTAGTGTGTCCGGGGCAAAGTTTCAATTTTTATTTATTTATTATATTGTACTGGGCGTGTGTGCATAAATTCATCAAATGTTTATTCTAAACAGTAAAATAACATTCAAAAATAGAAACGGATGGGAGAAAAAAAACTCCCCTCTGTTTCTGAAATATTTGGAGTGAAGAGCTTTTCTCTAAACTCCACTTCTGCATGAAATTCATCATAAAATTTTGACCTATGGTATTCATCAAGTTCTTTCCCATAGCGCTTGCAAGTACTGTTTTTGAAAAATAACACCCATCTGTGGGTACCACGTGCCAATCACAGTTATCCTTCAAATGTATTTTGCAAGCGGAATATTTTGAGAAACTATGTCTGACAATGACTCATTGACTTTTACACAACATCTAAGTATTAGGAGGGTTTAAATTGAAGGTATTATCTGGGTTTACTGCCCTTGTAATTTTTATCCCCATTTAAGACTAAATATTATTTATGAAGTAGAATTAATTCAATGAGGGATCAATCTGGTGCATACTAGATCCCCACAGTCATTTCATTCAATTAACACTTTGGTTTAAAGGTTATACATGTCCTTGTGTGAATTAGTGGCTTTTCCTCTGCAATGTGCAATGTACTGCGAAGTGGAGGCTTGAGAGACTAAGGCCAAAACTGCTGAATACTTTTGAGTGAACAGCATAACACATTGAAAACTCAAGTTTCAGAGTATTTAGGATCTTTGCAGGACTGATTTAGACATAATGGATAAGATGAAGTCTGTACATGGAGTTTTTCTATAGGAAAAGGATACTCTGGACTAAGAAACATAAATGTTTATTTTATTTAATCTTTAATTAACAAATAATTCTAATACAAACACATTAATAGAAAAACTCTTTAATGTCTGTAGTCTCACATACTCTTCTTACTCCCCCAAATATCATAGACGTCTGCTTGATAACCCACTGTTTTAGCTGTTGATTCTTTGACAGAACCACTTTGTAGCTCATGTTAACTCCCTGCAACTGCTTCCCTCACATATTTGTGACTGCCTGAATTTTCTCTTACTGTTTAAATATATGATACTTCCAGAAAGGATTACCTCTGGATGAGAAGAATCTTCTCATGAATATCCATCATCTCAGGGTTTTAAAGTCTCTGGGATGGTTATTTAAATAAACACAAGCATAACAGCTCATCCTGTAGAAAGGGGATGACAAAGAAAGAAAGCTTACTCATCTGGGATTATAAAAAACTTTTCATCTTTTATATATCATACATTATTCTAGGTTACAGATAGGCAGGAAATGCCTTCAAAGTATATATTTTTGAAAATATATAAAAGTGAAAAGTCACATCTTTCGAAGTCTGTCATAGAAAAAAGTTGTGAAGACATGTGCAGAGTCCATACCAAAAAAAAACCCCAAACAAGGCAACTGTTAGATTCAAATACAAAGGACAAGGAATTAAAGCTGTAGCCTCCCTCTGAGAGACTACATCAATGAAGTCATTAATTTTAGATGAAAGATTATTTTGGAAAACATTGAGGTGGCAGAAGTAACACTTGAATCATTGCTCAGCACTAGGCAGAGTGAGGAAATGAATTTGAGTCTCTCACATCCTTATGAAGTAGCCTCACTACCCTACTACATGCATGCCTTCTTGCTCAATTTCATCTACAGATACGTAAGTTCAGTTCTCAATGAAGTGTCCTGTTCATTTTTTCAAATGTTAAATAAGCGGCTATTTGCAAATGAAAACACACACAAGAGCCCCCCAAAAGAGTTCTTGGCCTTAACTAAGAAGCTTTACAAAGTACACAGGATATTCCATGGAGATGTTCATGACTCATTTTCTTGGCATGACTGGTTCAGATCCTGACTAGCTCAATTACAACAATATTGAAGAAATGGCTTTTTTTTTTTTTAAATGCAGTCTTAATTTTGTCAGCATGTCTTGCTGATCAAGTAAAAGCATTCTAATTATTCCTGATGCTTTGCTCTTTCACAGTGGTTTTAAATAAAGAGGATTCTGGTATGCTCTGTTGAGATCTACTACTGCATTACATCAGGGTAAAGAGCAGCTCTGTTTACATATGTGTATGTACATATGAAATTTTTTTCTTGTTTTCTATTTTACTGTGATTAAATGGACTTCAAGGACATAATTTGGCTTCTATGACTATTATTCCAGATTTTCCTAATTTTCTTATTAGTTACTCGAGTGAGTCTTTAAGCTTACCTACAAAGACTTGTAATAAGATTAGTATAAATTAAAGGTGTCATTTGAAAATGGGTTGCTTAAGCATATGAAATTACTGTGTGGTTACTACAAAATGAATGGAATCAACCTTAACTGAATTTAAGTAAATAAAAACAAAACAAAAAATCAAATTAGGAGGTAGTTCCATAAAGGATTTAAACCAGGATAACTCCCTAGAAGACAGATGTGTGTCATGACCTGTCTGGGCCTGCAGGATTCAAAGGAAGGAAAACAGGCGTAGAAAGGACAGCAGCGTTTGAGGAAAGAGGAAAAAAAGCTGGAGAAAACTGACCAGCTACCAACACCTCTCATACACATTGTGGCGGTTTCTGTCTTACACATTTCGTGGTTCCGAGGAACCCACACCTCTCTTGGTACAACGGCTCGAACGTGTCTTGGTACAGAGTAGACCCCAGGGAAGAACGAGACCCTGCAGAGCAGAGATATTGTGAGAGGAAACACCAAGGCCTGCAGATGTGCCGTTGCCTGTTGCATCAGCCTGTTGCATATGCATGAAGTTTCTTGGAATCAGACGGAGATTGTGGGACTCGGACTGTATAAAAACGACACCATCAGAAGTGAAAATGGGGACCCCCCACCACCAAGGAACATCAAGACGGGCAATGGGACGCTGCTGGATCAACAGGTGGTGATACCTTCTTTACTCTCTCTCTCTCTCTCTCTCCACCCCCCACCCCCCCACCGCCTTGGTCAAAGTATAAAGGACATGTTGCACAGGACTTGTTTGTTCAGTTGACCGAGAGAGAATCTTATGGACTGAATTGCAAGAAAATGGACAGGTGTTTGGTGACGGGGGAAACGGGCTAACGTTCTCCCACCTAATCGGACTGTTGGGACACCGCAGCTCTGCGGTGGTAGCTATTGCAACTAATTCTTTCTTTCCTTCCTTTCTTTTCCCTTTCTCTTGCAGTTGCAAACCTGTTGTCGGGCAAATAAAGTTACCCGAAGCTTGACTCCATTTTGAGTCTTAATTCTGTTCCCGAGAATACGAACAAAACCTCGCTCCAGTCTATGACCGGCACGCGACACACATGCAATAACATTTCTCCATATGTGAGTTATATTGATTGCCCAGAATTTCATTTCTAACATGGGTTTAAGCAGCAGTAGATTGCTAGACATGACCACACCATCTCTTTTGTTAAAAGACGTTTACTACACTCCCGTGGAAGTAGGAAGCTTTAGGGGGCTAAAAATCTCCTTTCTGAAGCTGCTAACAGGTGAACTGCAAATGGGAACAGAAGCCAAATGGCAACGTGGCTTGCCAACCAGCACTGGTGTTAAGTACATCTTAATATTCATTAATATTATCAGGACATATGACCTGAGAATGCCTGCGTCATTGGTCATAAAGTCAAAAAAGAATTTGAAATAACCAGGGTTTTAAAACAATTTCTAGTAGTGGAGACACACCTAAGACATTGGATGCTAGACCAGGAAAAAGAATTTTTAAACTGTTCATTAAACTCATAAAGCAGTATAATGTTCACCTTTTTGTTACTAATAATGAAGATTGTTAAGATGAATTCTCATGAATTCTTATTTTCTCATTCTCATAGAATCATAGAATCATAGAATAGATTGAGTTGGAAGGAACCCTTAAAGGTCATCGAATCCAACCCCTCTGCAATGAGCAGGGACATCTTCAACTAGATCAGGTTGCTCAGAGCCCCGTCCAACCTAACCTGGAATGTTACCAGGGATGGGGCATCTACCACCTCTCTGGGCAACCTGTGCCACTGTTTCAGCACCCTCATTGTAAAAAGTTTCTTCCTTATGTCTAGGCTAAATCTGCTCTCCTTTACTTTAAAACTGTTACCCCTTGTCCTATTGCAACAGGCCCTGCTAAAAAGTCTGTCCCCATCTTTCTTATAGGTCCCTTTAAGCACTGGAAGGCTGCAAAAAGGTCTCCCCAGAGCCTTCTCTTCTCCGGGCTGAACAACCCCAGTTCTCTCAGCCTGTCCGCATAGGTGAGCTGTTCCATCCCTCAGATCATTTCTGTAGCCTCCTCTGGATGCCAAGAAGTCTGTGTCTTTCCTGCGCTGAGGGCTCCAGAGCTGGACGCAGCACTTCAGGGGGTTCTCACCTGAGTGGAGTAGAGGGGCAGAATCACATCCCTCGACCTGCCAACCTCAGTTGTTTGGATGCAGCCCAGGAGACGGTTAGCCTTCTGGGTTGCAAGCACACATTGTGGGCTCATGTCCAGCTTTTCATCCACCAAGGCTGCCAAGTCCTTCTCAACAGGGCTGCTCTCAATCTCTTCATCCCCCAGCCTGTATTGATACTGGGGGTTTCCCCGACCCAGGGACAGGACCCTGCACTTGCCCTTGTTGAATCTTATGAGGTTCACATGGACCCATGTCTCAAGATTGTCCAGGTCCCTCTGGATGCCATACCATCCCTCAGGCATGTCAACTGCACCACTCAGCTTTGTGTCATCTGCAAACTTGCTGAGGGTGCACTCCATCCCACTGTCTATGTCACTGATGAAGATACTGGTCCCACTACAGACTCCTGAGGGATGGCACTCATTGCCGATCTCCATCTGGACATTGATCTGTTGACCACTACCCTCTGGATGCAACCATCCAACCAATTCCTCCTCCACAACAGACAATGTCCTCCTCTGTGACCTTTCTAGTGCATAAAAGTTCCATCACTCTGATACAATGTACAAAACATGTCACAAGTCTATCTTAACTATGACCAATTTTGCATCTGCAGGGAGAGTTTATACTGGCTGTTTGCAGGTGTCTTAGTTATGTACAGTTCTGGCAATTTTGCAGCTGGAACCACCTGGAGGAGTTTCTGGGATGGCCAGGTTCTCCACCCAAGATGTTAATCAGCACACTGAAGTACACAGATTGTGTCTATGGCTTGATCTAGGCCAAGCAGGAGATGCCAAGGACAATCTTCAGGACTATTTGAAATTGCTAGCCAGAGACCTCTGGTGCACAAATATGCAGGCATATACGAACCATTTATATATAGTTGCATTTCGTATATGCACAAACTTATGAAGTTGTATAAAAGATATGTAAGTTATATATATATGTATACAGATTCTAAAATATTAAGATCTAATGAAATCAGTAATTGAAGCTTAATAGTCAACAAAAATGAATTAAACAAAAGTATAAGGCAAGTTCTAGGCCCCTTGACTTTACACAGTTGCTGGACAAGACCTACCGTGTTTGGGGTAGGGAGAGGTTTACCTAGATGGGGGCACACCAGAAGGGAAGAGGAGCATGAAAATGGAAGAACATGCCTGAGGGCTTCAGGAGGCCACCAAGGTCTCCTTGTGCACTCCCTATCATGTGCAAAGGAGAAATCGATCCTGTGAGTCACATCAAGAGGCCCCACATCTGGCCCCAGGGTGCCTGGGTAACTGTGCAGTGTTAATAGCATGGACAGTAAGCTGTACACAGTGCTGCAAGACAAACACAACACTGTCTGTGAGAACACAAAAGCAAGCCTAAAAGCTAACTTCAGAAGAATATGTGCATGGGGGTAGTAAGGAAAAGCCCCAAAAACATTCCCAAAACAGACTGTGTTAGCAGGAAGAACTGGTCAATGGGCCTGTGAATTGCAAACTATATTTCGAGATAAATTTTACACGGGTTGGTGGGGGAGGAGGAGGCTTGTGCAAAATGTCAATGACCTCATGGAAAGCTTCAAAAAGCTCTGGATGTCTGACAAAGGAGGAAGACAGACATGTCTTCTATGATCTGTTCACATACTTGAAACAGTCAAAGGAAGGATAAGGAACATAGGAAGAACAACATTCGAGGAAAGGAAAAAGGCTGTTTAAGACTGGCCAGCAACCACTGCCCCTTAACCATGTTAATAAAGTTTCTCTATGCTTGAGTTAATTTTATTGCTCAGTGTTCAATTTCCTACGTGTGGTTACCAGCATGTCAGTAGACACATCTATACCATCACTTCTGTTCAAACACATTGGCTGTGCTCCTGGGGAGGTGGGAAGCTCTCAGGGTACAAATCCCCTCTTTGAAGCAACTAAAAAGCAAATTGCTGGTCTGAATAGAAGCCAAATGGAAACTTGGCTTGGAAGATGGGACACGTAGAGTTTACAAAAGGTGGCATGAAAGTGCTTTAAAGAAATGAGGGTTTGCATAAAAGACTGAATTCTTCACTTTGATAAATACTGAGGTTTTTCATGTATTTATGACTATTAAAACAGTTTCTTTACACAAGACAACTATTTTCTATTTCCTTTTTTTACATTCTGATGGCTACATAAAAATGTCAGTGTTTGTATGCTTAAAGATTATCAGTGACTATTTTCATCTTGTCATAAGATGGAAAAGTAAGGTTTATTGAAAGTGATTTTGATGATGATCCCACAGGGTCTCACAGAAGTTTTTTGTGTTTTACTCAAACTATCTATACGATTATTTTTTACTGCCATACTGTTGACCTCAGAAGATGTACACCATGTATGAATAAAATTAGACTGTTCAGCAGTTTAAAATGCATACATGATATTCAATTGATATATCATTTTTCATTCCATTTATTTTCCTTTGTTAGAATTTTATGTTATACAATAATTAATCAAGTACTAATTCCTTCCTCAGTGAACAAGGAATTCATGTCTGACAGAAGACAAGTCAGGGACTAAAGGCATAATGGAAATAAGAAGTTTAGATTCATTTTGTCACATTTGTGTGTCTGCCTTGGGACAATATTTCCCTTTACCTGTTTAACTGATTTATAAGATTCTATTAAGATGCAACAATCTTTCAAAATGGAATTTTCTTACTGGCCTAGCAAATATCTCTGCTCTTGAGGTTTCTTGTAGGCTGTAAGGATGCAAGACATGAACTAGAGAAATGCAGAATCATACAGAACACAATTTATTTACTTATTTTACCATCATGTGAACTACAGTATTTGAAACTGGATGCCATGCAAGGGCTGCTGTGGAAGATGGCAATCTGAACTATTAAAAAAGCCTGAAAACGTTGCTCTTTAGTGACTTACCTGTGACTTATCCTGCTTTTGAGGGCTTACATTTTACATTTTTATCAGCAGATTTTCATGATTATTCTGGTGATTCTGAAAGAATTTTCCAAATTATCTTAATTGTCTGATGATAAAGCAGTTGCACAGTTTCTTTTTTCCCAATATTTTTTTTTTTTCCATCTGCCTCTAACAGAATGAAGGCTGAAGATACAAAAATCATATGTTTTTTGAAGTTCTATTTTAATGTTTGACATTGTATGAAATCATAGAATCACAGAATCACAGAATCATTAAGGTTGGAAAAGATCTTCAAGATCATCAGGTCCAACTGTTAAACCAACATCACCATGCCCACTAAACCATGTCCCGAAGAGCCACGTCCACACGTTTTTTGAACACTTCCAGTGATGGTGACTCCACCACCTCCCTGGGCAGCCTGTGCCAAAGCTTCACCACTCTCTCCAGAAAGAAATTTTTCCTAATATCCAGTCTAAAACTCCCCTGGCGCAACTTGCGGCCATTTCCTCTCGTCCTATCGCTGGTCCCTTGGGAGAAGAGACCAACACCCACGTTGCCACAACCCCCTTTCAGGTAGTTGTAGAGAGCGATAAGGCCTCCCCTCAGCCTCCTCTTCTCCAGACTGAACAACCTCAGTTCCCTCAGCCGCTCCTCATAAGACTTGTGCTCCAGACCCCTCACCAGCTTTGTTGCCCTTCTCTGGACACGCTCCAGCACCTCAACATCCTTCTTGTAGTGAGGGGCCCAAAACTGAACACAGGATTCGAGGTGTGGCCTCACCAGTGCCGAGTACAGGGGCACGATCACTTCCCTACTCCTGCTGGCCACACTATTCCTGATACAGGCCAGGACGCTGTTGGCCTTCTGGGCCACCTGGGCACACTCGTGGCTCATGCTCAGCCGACTGTCAACCAGCACCCCCAGGTCCTTTTCTGCTGGGCAGCTCTCCAGCCACTCCTCCTCAAGCCTATGATGTAATCATGTGCAGAAAGCAAGGTTCTTCTTGTTAGTATGAGTTCATTAAAAATGTCTGCCTGATTCTTGCACAGATCGGTTTTCTTTTGAACATCCTGAATTACCTATAAGAGAGATGTATGGAACTGAACTTCATCTAGCAGTTATCATTAAGTTGCTAATCTCAGGAGACATTCAGCTGTTTCCCCCCCATAAATGCTGAATATAGAACCCGGATCAAGAACTTTATCTCATGTCAACTGAAATCTCTATTATCAAAGTTATAATTAGCCAACACGGTAGGTTATGATAAATTTGTAGCAGGACATTCAATGGAAGAGTATTATAATAACTCATTGAAAGAGTATTTAGAGCATTATTTAAAAGTGAAATAAATCCTGTTATCCATTACATACACAAAAAAATATTTTTTATCCGTTCTATCTCCTTCCCTTCCTCTCAAACTTTTTTCCTAGTTCGTCTCAGTTAATAAGATGAAGAATGGAGGATGAGGTATTGGGAAGGCACACCATGAAGCTCACCAGAATCCAATAAAAAGGATAGATAGAATATGAACACTGGATCAGATTAGAATTTATAGATTAAAAGATTGCATAAGAAGATAATTATAACTTTTTTTGTAACCCTGGGCCAGGACAGTGGAAAATTGCCATAATAAATTGCTGAAATTCTAGGGGGCAAGCCAGAACCTAGGGAGACACTTGGGAAGAAAAATTATGTATCATAAAAGGTAGCTGTCATTTTTTTCCCCAGCAAATACTAAAGTGCCTACAGCATATGAGAAAACAGAAGCAGAATCCCGGTTTCCCTCTGAGATGCAACAAGATAGAGAGATCAAACACTGTCACCTGCTGAAAGCTATGATAAGACACATCCAAAACCAGCACATCTGAAAGAAGAACCCAGGAAGTGTGGGGCGGGCATAAAAAAATTATGTTCCTTGTCCTCCATGTCACTGCAAGCAATCCTGGATGGGCTACTCCAATACAGGTGTCTTAGTGACCTAATACATGGCAGACTACTTACGTGCATCTTGATGCTGTACGTCTATGACTGGGGACATTGAAATCAGTTGTGTTTTAAAATAAATTTGTTTTTCCTTACTATGACCCACTGCATTGAACAACATTCTTGATACAGTGTTGCAGGGTTATTTCCTACAGGGCAGCTGGGCAGGTGTTTTATTTGCAGGAATTCTAACAGATATTTGTACTGCAATAAGCAGTTCAACATTCACTCATGTAATTAGTCCCTTGACACTGGAAAAAAGGTGACATTGCACCCATGTTTTAAAAAGGTAACAAGGAGGACCCTGGGAACTACCGACATGTGAGCCTCACCTCTGTGCTTGGGAAGGTCATAGAACAGATCCTCCTAGAAGTTATGCTAAGGCACATGGAGGGCACGGAGGTGGTTTGAGATGGCCAGCATGGTTTCACCAAGGGCACGTCCTGCCTGACTAACATAGTAGCCTAGTTGGAGTGACCACATCAGTGGACAAGGGAAGAGCTACAGATGTCATCTACCTGGAATTTTGTAAGGCCTTTGACATGGTCCCCCACAACATCCTTCTCTCTTAATTGGAGAGAGATGGATTAGGTGGGTGGACTGTTGGGTTGATAATGAATTGGTTGGATGGTCGCATCCAGAGGGTAGTGGTCAACGGCTCAATGTCCAGATGGAGATGAGTGAAGAGTGGTGTCCCTCAGGCATCCATGCTAGGACAAGTACTGGTTAATACCTCCATCAATGACATAGACAGTGGGATGGATTGCACCCTCAGCAAGCTTGCAGATGACACCAAGCTGAGTGGTGTGGTTGACACGCCTGAGGGACAAGATGCCATCCAGAAGGACGTGGACAAGTTCAACGTCTGGGTCCATGTGAACCTCATGAGGTTGAACAAGGTCAAGTGTAGAGTTTTGCACCTGATTTGGGGCAACCTGCAGTATCAGTACAGGCTGGGAGATGAAGGGATTGACAAGGACTTGGGGGTCCTGGTGGATGAAAAGCTGGACATGATGTGCGCTTGCAGCCCAGATTCCAACTATCTCCTGGGCTGCATCCAAACAACTGTGGCCAGCAGGGCGAGGGAGGGGATACTACCCCTCTCCTCCACTCTGGTGAGACCCCACCTGGAGTCCTGGATCGAGCTCTGGAGCCCTCAGCACAGGAAAGACACAAACTTCTTGGTGTCCAGAAGAGGGCCACAGAAATGATCTGAGGGATGGAACAGCTCTCCTATGAGGACAGGCTGAGGGAGTTGGGGTTGTTCAGCCTGGAGAAGAGAAGGCTCCAGAGGAGACCTTATTGCAGCCTTCCAGTACTTAAAGGGGGCTTCTAAGAAACATGCGGACAGACTGTTTAACAGGGCCTGTTGCAATAGGACAAGGGGTCATGGTTTTAAACTAAAAGAGGGTAGATTTCAACTAGATAGAAGAAAGAAATTTTTCCCTATGAGGGTGGTAAAACACTGGCACCAGTTTCCCAGAGAGGTGGTAGATCCCCCATCCCTGGCAACATTCCAGGTCAGGTTGGATGGGGCTCTGAACAACCTGACTTAATTTAAGATGACCTTGCTCCTTGGACTATGTGACCTTAAATGTTCCCTTTCAATACAAAGAATATATGATTCTATGATTCTATGATTATACCTTGTGAGTTGAAATTCCCTATTTGTCAAGATAAAGGGTCATCTCTAGTGTTAAAAAAAAACAAAACAAACTCAGCATTTATAGGGCTGTGTTCAGTCGATCCTGGAAGAGACTAGTTATTAGGAAAAACTTCTTTACGGAGAGAGTGGTCAAACATTTGAACAGGCTGCCCAGGGAGGTGGTGAAGTCACCATCTCTGGAAGTGTTCAAAAAACGTGTAGATGTGGCTCTTCAGGATATGGTTTAGGGAGCATGGTGGTGTTGGGTTGATGGTTGGACTTCTTGATCTTGAAGGTCTTTTCCAACCTTAATGATTCTGTGATTCTGAATCTGTAATTACAACTATTGTGTATACATACATATACATATATAATTCTATATTTTCATATATGCGAGCTCCTTCCAGTTCAAAGAAAATACGCAACAACTCAAATGTTGTTCTGAGATCGCGTGGGTATAAGAGTATAAAAAAATGGCAACCATCCAATCACGTAGCAGTATAAAAACACGTAGGCATATGCTGTTATCAGAGTTAAAATAGATTTTATAAAAAAATTTCTCCACACCCATCACTTACTCTATCGGGGTGTCCATGCCCAGGCACTGGCAGCAGGGGCTGCCGGGCGGCCTCTGTGAGGAGCGGCCGGGGCTGCCCGATGCCGAACAGTAGAATAATGCACTATTAATAAATACAGTAGAAAAATGTACAGTTTTCTCTGAACTGCTTCTCTAAGAGATCAAGAGAGATCCACCCAGTACTGGTGGAAAGGAGGAGATGAAATGAAAGTTATTTAGGGGCCTGAAGAGAAAGGCAATGAGACCATCCTGTGGCAGAGGCAAGCTGTGTGAGATCACTTTAACTGTGACACAAAACTCCAACTTAACTGTTACACAGAAAACACCTAAACTGGTAAATAAAGCAGAATAAAGTACATTCTCTAGCACTGAGATCATTTAGCACAGCAGGGTTCATATCCACACTATAAAACAGTCCTTTTACTCAAAATAGTGATACCCTGTCCTAATAGTCTAGTTGCAGTAGTCCATGATCTTAACTAACTCCTGACTGTCCTCAGGCATTACTCGATAAAGTGCTAGTTGACCCAAGCCATTGACCTGGCCATTTTTAATTTATTAGTATGGACACAGTCATATCTGTTCACTGCAATGACTTTTTAGTGTCTCCTTCAAGACAGACTTTCTGATTAACAGTCACTGAGGGTAGAATTCAACTTCAGATCAAAATACCTATTGCACAAGCATATAAATATAGGCAGTTGCCTAAACATTGGTATGTAAAGCCAAGTGAAATGTCATATATATCTGAGAGTTAAGGACCTAGGGAAATATGTCATAGGACCTGTGCTGTTCTGCAGTGGCATCTGAGTTGAGGGAAAATAAACCAGAGCAATTCAAATCACACTAGCTTCAGTCTAAGGTGTAAGTCAAGCTGTAAATTTCCTTTATAGTTAATTACGTTAATGAATTTTCACCAGAGTTGAAATTCAGTTTTCTATACAAATGGGTCTAGCATCATCTGAGATGTCTAAAGTTGTCAGAAAGCTTCACATTGGACTGGTAAATATAATACAGGACCTATGCCCTTCTGGAAAGTGGGAGCCACACATGGTACTCTAAAGGATCTCAAATTACAGTAGATACCTCGGGATGTACAACTGAATCAGTTCAATAGCCTTTTAAGGTATCATGACTAGTGCCAGTATTAGGGGTGTATGTGATAAACTGGGGCAGCAAGCCATCAGACAATGATTTAAAATAAATTTGATCAGAATTTTCCTCTGGCACTACATTTGAGTGAAACGGAATGGCCTCTGTTTGTCCTATCAAACTCTCTTAGCCTCCAAATCACAGTAGCCACATCCAAACTGCCTATTGGGAATGGTGTCAAGCTTGTACTAAGGCCTAAAATGTACAGGCTAGCCCAGATTAACGTCACGCCAAAGTTAATCACAATGTCATTGTAGGTGGAATGAAGCTTGAGAACCCATAAACATTCCTTCAAGCTATTTAATTAACTAGAGTAGACATAGTGAAGGGGTTTATAATAAAGACAAGTAAATGGCTTGCTGTATCTGAGGTAGTTTTGCTCATCCGATCTCAGCGAGTGCCATTGGCGGCACAATTGGCCTAAGACGGGAATTTCTTTGTCTGCTAAGAAGATGGAAAAGGTGGGATTTCAGAAAATTCTCCTGGGCACCTCCCTGTAACTTTAAGAATCATAAAGTTGGGAATTGAGCTTAAGTGCATACTTTCAGGAGTAAGGCTCCCATGTTCTTGAAAGATTTCTCCCAACTCCTTTCTTCTTTTTGACAGCAGCATGGATTATTTCCCACTTCAGTCGTCACCCTAACAAAAGTGTTGTAGTAAAAATGTGCTGCTTTTTCTTGCTACAAAAAGCTCCTGCTCAGACCTAAACCCTATTTAATCTCAGGCCAGAGCAGTAACACAAAGGTTTTTCTCCCCTCAAGCAGAGGTTGCAAACCATTTTGTTTAATAGATGCCTATCAGGAAAGCCTGCAATTCCTCATGTGTGAATGAAGCTATTAAACCCCAAACCTCATTACACAAATAATGTCCATTTTGATATTTCAAAGTACTTTTAGCAAGGTGCTCACAAGAGAGTTCTAAATGATCCGTAAACAGTGGAACACTATAGGGACAAATTGTAGATTGGGCAATTTATTTTCACAAAACTTTACTGCCAAAGGAGAAAGCAATCACCAGGGTCACTTGAGGGCCCAATCCCACAAAAGCTCCTCTCCCATGTCTTCCTTGCTCAAGCTGTGACACTGTGTAAATCAGGAGGATTAGGCCTGTGAGTAAGGTATTCTTAGGTGAGTAAGGGGTTCAAGGTATTTTATTTTTATTATGTAATCACACAGAACAGGTACCTCCTTTATATATTTGTAGGTAATTCCCCCACATTTCAAAATAATTTCTTTTTATTCTTTCTGGCAGACATGCCATCACCGTAAGCATGAGGAACTAAGACTGAAAAGAGGAACTAAGCAAGAATTTCATATGATACTTGAACAGGACTTGTCTTAGTAAATGAAAAAAAAGTCACTTCTTGAAAGTGTAGATTTCTTCAGTATTCCTGACTTCCAGGAAACTGGAAAAGCTGAAGAAAAAAGCCTGTTGTGCTGCAAGTGTATCATGTGCCACGCTTCCCATTTATCCCAGACAAACAAAATAAAGCCTGAATTTCAGTGGTGATTTTTAATATTAACTTCTTTTACTATATGTCAAAATGAGTTTAAATCCTGCATGTTGCCATTTCCTGTATCTAAACAATAGAGATAGTAACCAACAGCTATGGATGATATCCTTTAAAATCAAACTACCTAGCATCAGCTGAGGTGACAGGACTGATGATGGACACTTCAAAGGGACTGTGGTTTCATGACATTTTTGTCATATTATTTTTGAGGTCACTAAGGGACTGATTCTGAAGACAGTCGACAGGAATACCTTTCACGCTGGTCTATGCCAGTGGTCTACTATCTGTTCTTGAAGTTTACTTCAGAGTGTCTGTGATGGCTTTGACCTTGGCTGGCTGCCAGATGCCCGCCTAGCCACTCTCTCACTACTCCTCCTCAACAGGACAGCAGGAAAGAATAAGATGAAAAAGCAGGGCTGCTTCTCTCACGTTTTTTCTCACTCATCTCTCTCACAGCTGCTACACAGTGGCTTTTACTTCTTTTAAAATATTTTAACACAGAGGCACCACCATCTTTGCTGATGAAGTAGGCTTTGGCAGTGATGGATCCATTTTGGAACCAACTGGGACCACCTGTGTCCAACATGGGGGCAGCCCTTGATCTCTTCTCACAGAAGCCTCCACCCCCACCAAAACTTTGCCATATAAACCCAGTACACCCTCATATCCCGTTACTCTGATATTAGCTTCTATCACAACCTAACGTGCATTTTGGGAATGACTACTCTGCATCGGGGCCCACAAAAGAAGTGACATTCTGCTCTTGTATTAGCTCAAAACACTCACAGTGTGCCTTCATACTAGGTTTATTGCCAAGTGCGCCTGTGGCACGGTTGGAAACTGGATATAAGGATAACAAAAGCAGCTGAAGTCATGTAGTTGGTCTCCAATGATTCTCAGGCTGCCTAGGTGTGCGTTTCTCATTAGGAGTGTGAATAGCATAAACCATTTTTGTTTAGAGGCACCTTAGGCATCATTATCTCATCCTTAAGCTTTGCATGCTAAGAATGATACCAAACCCAAATTCAACGGAGAAAGGTTCCCTTAGGACTCTGACCCATATTCACGCGAGATTTCTTGCTCTTACTCGCAGGCTGCTGTTTTGGACTTATGATATAAGACTTTCCTTTTGCTAAGTACAAACCAGAAACACATTCCAGAAACAAATCTGAAAACTCAAAATCATTGGCAGACTAAGCCAGAGGCATAAACTGTTCCAGACTTTGCAGTGGCAGTGCCCCCCCCCAATCAGTTCTCACACCCTTTAGTGAAGGTTGATTGGATACCAAACCAAAAAGAATTTTATACAAATTATTCTTAAAACTGCAGTTTGACCTCATGACAGTTACAGGTCTTTGACAGATGCTCAGAAACCCTAAAGCTCTGATATTTGAATGTCTGTGAATTTAACTTTTAAACCAGACCAGCTTTGAGATGTAGGTTGCACCACACGACTTCCAGAGATCCCTTCCAGCCAAAGTTATTCTATGTCTCTATGGCATTGTGTTCATCTAATCCCTGATAAACTATTAAAAATTACTCTGTAACTAAAACAATAGCTATGGGAACACAAATAGACTTATCTGCCAGCAAAGGGGGCAGCGAATTCATCTGTTGCTAAACACTGTGTTCAGATGTAATCACAATGTTTCCTGCCTAGAATTATTGGCATTGAGCTTGTAAATGTATCCCCTAAGGGGGGAAAAACACTGTAAATAACTTGCCTTTTAAAGGGATGTTTATTGGATTTTTACACCAGACAACATGAACTCTGGTTAAATACTGAGTGATATTTATGTCCCTGTACATCCAGCCATAGCTCAGCTTCATAGTTTCATTCTTTATTATTTTATTTTCATTCTTAATGAATAAAACAGTCATTGGTATTCGCTTCCTGAGTCTTTCTAGTTTTCAAAATACAGACGCATTAAAGAAGGATGAACACGGCAGCTGAAAAAATAGTGTCTTCTAATTTCTTTTACTACCTCATGAATTAAGGAGAAAAAGGGGCAGGAGGGGAATAAAGGAGAGATGAAAACAGAGATGAAATTATTCTTGTGGTATACATATCCAGTAAGACTGTTTGGCCTAAAGGGAATGCGACCATGGTTTTTCAATATGCTCAGCTGAGTTGTTACCAGGTTATCAGGCAGTGCAATTTACACAAGCCTCAAGGGGTATTGGCTACGGATCAGTACAATTGTCATGAGAGCACAAATATAGCTTAAATCTGCCACACTGTGTGGCACAAAGTGCTGAAGTATTCGAGCTAAGGGCTTGACCCTCCACTTGCCAGACATGATGTGCTACTTCAGATCCTTGGATCAGTCCATCTCAGAGCTTGTTGCATTATAGAATTACTTAGCAATATCTTCAGCCTGTTTATGCTACGGGCATAGACACTACGCAAGTGTAGACATAGACACTGCAAGTTACCCTGTAGGAAGTGATGCTGGACTGATTTTCTAAATGCAGCTGCAAATGTGTGGCAACCCTCTTAAAAGTTATTTAGCCCTATTCCAAGGGTGGAAAATTCCCCCTGGAGAAGTCAGAACAAAATGCGTTGGTTCTTTGAGAGTGGCCTGACCTCATATTTCCATATGGCCAGTCTGTTGTTTGTAGATAGCTACATAGTGTAATTTTTCCTAATTTATGTCTGAAGAGTCATCTCCTCTTCCACTACACTGCAGAAAAAATAAATTAGAGGTAAGTCCTCTTCTTCTGCCTTTATGAGATTAAAAGAGAACAGCCATTTGGTGATCTGCTCAGTCCTATCAGGCTGGGTTACACAGATTTTGGGAACACATGTAACTGAATTCTTCAGGAGGCATCCCTTATGACAGGATTCATCTGACTAAATGTGGGTGTTAATGTACATTTCAGCAAGTCACTTCCAGTTCTCTTTACTGTCAGGGAAGATCTGGTAATATAGACAATGGAATTTAGGGTGTGATTCATCTCATCCTAAACAGATGCTTACATTTGTTCAGAGGAATTAACTGATCAGAACTCTACTGATGATAACGGGAGCACAGATAACCAGTTCAAGTGTAGGTGCCTGCACTGGAAGTCAGGTGAGATTGATGAGGCATACCCCTCATTTCACAACCTACTCAGGCTGAGGTGTCTGCCACACAGCCAGCTGCTTCATCCTACTAAAACTGAGGTCCTCTGTGGAGGATCCCTATCTTATGAGTCATGGAATCCCAGCAGCCTGGTGCAGCGATGAACTTCATATACCTTCAGGTTTTAGCAGGAGATGAATGTGGAGGTGCCAGTAGAAGCTTGTAGCTTAACAACCTAAATTTCACCACTACCCTTTTTGGAGGTTGAAGTCTTTTTTTTTTTTTTGGAGTTGATCCAAAATGCCCTGCTTGTAAAGCAAACAGAGGGATGCCAGCTCCTACACCAATGACCTAGTCTTCCTAAGATAAGAACGACCAGTATGTGAGTCAGAGCAAAGGTTCATTTAGTCCAGTATCCAGTCTCCTGCAAGAATTTTAGTATGTTAATAACTAATTAAGTGTAATAACTGGGAATATACGATACATCCGTAAGTCTTCTCCCAGACTCCAGAAGTAAGTCTAGTAGATGACAAAACTTTTATTTTTTTATGCTTGCTGTTTAATTATCTTTCCCCACTTTGTCCACTTTAAAACCATTTCAATTAATATAACTTGTGAATAGAATTAAAATGACCTATATAATTCTTAGTGGATGAAAGGTTTTGTAATAACTATTGTTGTTGTTGATATTATTACTATTATTTTTATTATTATTATGCTTACAGATTATTTTACTGGTGTACATTTCATCTCATCTGATGATGAAAGAGAGACAGTCTCATTCAGAATAAATGACTTTACATATTCATATGATGAACCTGGGAATCTACTTTCTTTCCAAACTAGGGATTATTTAGTCTCCAAATAACATTCTGGTCTAGAATACTATACAGGAAGAAGAGGTGAGTTGTAAATGCTGATAAATTGTGTTTTCTTGACTTGAGTTCAATTTACACAATGGAACTAGTGCTTTGGTAATTAAACTTTTACCTTCACTGAAATAAGAGGAAACTGCTAAGGCCAGGATACTGCACATATATGGAAATAATGATGGTAGCCTTGGATCTATTTGACAAGCATTTTAGGTTATATTTACATCCACGTAATGTCCTATCGCTCTGACAGGACAGTGCAAAGAGACTTTACACAAGTGAAATGTACATCTCTCTTAATTACCTGCATATAGGTAGAAAAACACTCCCTAATTTTTAAAAGTGGAGTGTCAATTAAGAAAACAAGATCAGAGATATGTCTTTCTCAATATTGGCTTGTTTTAAACACTTCACCTATTTCCTTTGACGAGGTGTAGGTCCCTGAACAGCCTGTCTTCTTTTACTGATATATACGATTGTTTTACACAAGTTTTTTCTTCTCTGCCTATAAGAATGAGTCTTTTCCAATTTTTGGACAATTATATTAAAGACCTAGTTTAACTTTTTAACATTTTTTTAACCTTATCTTAAGATGTGATAAGCAGGTCTTTTTTGGTGTTTATTTGTTTTCTCTGTGGCAGCACTGCGATATGTGTGTGTTCCGCACTCTTGATGCTTCCTTTTTCAAGAACGACAGACGGATGCCAGTGAAAATGGTTTGCATGTCTGGTACACTGCTATTTCTGTTCTTCTGTTTCTGAGTAAGCAGATGGAGATTAGGTAATTCTGTAGCGCTGTAAGTCGTAAACAAGTTGGTATAAATATCATTGCCTCAAATATTATGCTGAGCTTGCTCCCTTTGAACTTCTGCCTCACTACAGCTTTTCTTAGGATTGGTACCATATGCCATGTATATTTGGCTGGTTATTGTCTCCACCCTAATCAATATACAAATTCACATCTGTTGGATTGGTCTTCTAAATTTTACTCATCTTTAGACTAGAACTGACTTCCATCTTGGGAAGCCTACCTTTTGCCTTCCTTCTTTACTTCAGTGAGCAAGATAGTGGGAAATATCATTACCACTGACACCTGGTTATTGCCTGTGAAAACTACGGGGATAGTTCACACTTCCAAATTCTGGTTTCTGACTCTTTGCAACATTAGGAAAACATTTTACATCATTTGCATGCAAGACATTCTGCTTCCAGCTACAAGAGGCGTACATAAACCCAGGTTTTTAGAGATATTCAGATAAACCACAACAACAGCAAAAAGAAAAAAGAAAACATAGGCAAATCGTTTGAGGGACTATTCAAAGCCTGTGAAGAAATTTCAGTCAGGACTTATCTCCACGTGTCAGTTAGAAACATTAACAACCTGCTGCTCAGCCTTTAACAGAACTGACAGATAAGACCCTGAAGAGCTCATCCTCTCTCATTACTCGTTGAACTACAGGAAGAAAAATGGAAAATCAGCATTAACTTCTAGCATCTTCTGAAGACCAATGGCCACTGTAGCGTGAAGAGCACAGTCTTTCAGTGTACTGGTTTTCAATAACTTTTAGGAGGTCCTTGCCCTCTGTCCACCAAATGTCCCAGGCTCACTATTCATTCCCACTGGATCCTCTCATTCCCTCCTTCCCCACTGCTGTCACTGGGCTTGTTTGGGATCTCTGTTATTAGCACTCCTTCCCCCCGCTAACACTCATGTTCATCCCAGGTTATCCCTCCAGATGCACTTCACATGGCAGCCCAGCAAGTGGTTGTAGTAGCAGATGTTAGGGAGATGTCAGGCAAAAAGAAAGGAGGAAAGGCAACAAGCGTAAGAGAGAAATTCATAGTCCGTTTTTGTTACTGGAATCACTTTATGAAAAAAATACAGTTTTTGTTACAATCAATTCCTTCAATTCCAATAAAATCATCATACACTCCAAAAGGATCACATCATATCCAAACTTCAAACCGAATTTAGACAAAACCAAGATGTCAATACACCCTGTAAACAGACTCAATTTCTGTGTGCTCATTCCTATACAGGTCAGCACATTTGGTGTTAATGGAGTTTCATTTTGTTTAAGCAAGGTAGAACTGAGAACAGAATCTGTCTACTTTAAAAAAATGGAAAATAGCAAATTCTGTATCAGATAACCACAACTGGTTGGGAGTATGGATCATTTGGATTGGAAAGGAAATTGAGTTTAAGTGGGTGTCAACAGAAAAACAAAAAAAGAAAAAGAAAAAAAGGTACTCTTACCTGATTCAAGGGAATGGAGAAAAACAACAATCTGCAATATCAGAAATAAAAACTACGAGTCATAGATGGAGATAAGACATTGATATGTTTGTATAGACCAGACTGCAGTAATGTAAGCTGCTAAGTTAAAAAATTCAACATGAGAAAACTGTTATGATAATAAATCTTTGATTACTCAATTAACAGGAAAACTTATAGCATAATTATTTTTCTTTGAAGAAAACATTGGAAAAATTAAAAGATAATACTAAACCTTGGTAAAGGGAAAAATGCATTTCAGTGCAGGTAATAATGTCTTCTAAAGCAAAAGGATATTTAGATAATTGTTTATATTATTTTTTATTTTCTTCTTAAAGTAATAAATCATTTATAATTGTCCTGGTTTCAGCTGAGATAGAGTTAATTTTAAACCACAAAAATAATACATGAAGTGAGCAATAAATAGCTGTTCCACAATAATGGGAAAAACAAATATCAATTTTCACGCAAGAAAGATTATGTTAGAAAAGAAGCTCTTTTTCAAAAATCGATATTTTATGAATAATAGTGGCAGTGATTTTCCCTTTTTTATCGTGTTTTCTCCTGCAGTTTTAATGATATTTTAACAGTTATATAATTAGATGAAAGATGAAAGATATAACCAGTATTTTGTGTTTTCAAAGAATATTGTTAGTTTTCTTTGAAGAACATAGTATTTGAAAAGGTCTATGTTGACCAAAACCAACCAAACAAAAAACACTGAAAAAAACAATCCCCTATAGAATTGTCAGCTTGGATACAGCAGGAAATGTGATGAACTATGGAAAATAGACCCATTTAAAACTAGGTGAAGCAGAAAGGTTTTCAGAATATTCCCATTATTAATGAAATTGGTTTCTCATGGCTCAGTCAACTGCAATGATTTTTTTTTTGTGCTATGAGTCTTCATTTGTACTGAATAGCATTAGGGAGGAAGCAATAACAAACTGCATGCAGGACTCCCGAGTTGTGTGCCGCTCACACTATGAATGAGAGGATAGTTGGTTGGAAAGAACTCTCCCATAACCTGTACACCCACATAATTTAAAGACACTATTCAACCTTCATCTGTGAAGAAAAATGGAGGATTTCTTTATCCTCCAAGCAACCTTTCCTCTCTGTGTTGACTCTACTGGCAGTCTACATGAGGAATTATACTCAGCTTTCAGCTGAACTGAGCTGTGCTAAGGCACTGTTGCTTGAGTGATGTCAGTGTTGGCTCACTGCTTACTCATATTTTCACCTCACACCTCATTCCCCCAAATAAATTTAACAAAGAGAACAGTTTGGCAAAGTTAAGGCTGCTACTGGGAATTCTGACATATTTATGTGAAAACCATGATTATGATGAAGGTTTTTTTCTTTTATTTCTGTTTCTGTCTATATTCTGCATCAGTGTAGGATAGTGCGATAAGTATGTTTATCCGCCAAATGTTTATGTAATGTGCAGTTGACAAAAAAATATTGTCATAAAATTATTTCAAAAGCATGATCTCACTATGGTAGATGACATAAAATTAAACAGAAGGATGCAGCTAACTTTTGTTTCTCGTCTTTCCTTTGTAAAAGAAAACTAGTAATCACAGTATATCACCACAAAGAAATGGATCCGATCTGATCAGAGCCAGCAAAGGCTGGTGAAACCTGCAATTGGTTTAAGTCATACATAGATTCAAAGTTAATACTTACCCTTCTAAACTTCTAAGGTTTTACACTAAAATAGCTGTGCCTTAGTGCTAGTGAAATAATAAGGGGAACTTGAACTTCTTTTTCATCCATTCAACAAATTACCAAAACCAGAATTTCCTACTTAAGCAGATATTTTCATGTGTTTTTTTATTATTATTTTTATGATATCTCTCTATAAGTATTAAATAACCTCTCAGCTACATTTAAATGTGCTGCAGTATTCGGAACAAGATCTCATGACCCTGAATGAGATCTAGATTAACAGAAGGATTTTGTAGTGCTTTTAATTTCTCACAGTTAAAAAATCAATGATTCTCAAACTCATGCATTACTTTTTTGTTCTATGTGCTTTAACCCTCTGTGTGAAATGGGGTAAAATATTATTTTATTCTTTCCTTTCTTGTATAGTAAACCACACAATCTGTAAGCTCTCCCTCTAGTATAAGACAATGGCAAAAAGAAAATATTCATTGGCTTTTTTGGGGGACATTTGGATAGCTGCAAGGTACTCTCTTAAATTCTAATTATCCTTGTTCCATCAATGTGATAGAAGAGATATAGAGTAAGCAAGCTGCAGATCAGAGCTCTTGGACTTTTCGCTGACAGAGCACTGAAGTCTGGGAGCACAAAAAAAATTATTCAGGAGTGTGAAAAAGGAAGATAAGAAGAAAACCTAAGAATAAGAGAAAAAAAAGTCTGCAATGTTAAATGCAGAAGTTAGTTTGATTAAGAAATGGATAATTGACATTCCAAAAAATATTTATCACTGGGAGGGAACTCTTACAGGGATCAATACTAGGACTGATGCTGTTAAACATTTTGATCAGAAATCAAGAATAAAATGTAAAATTGCTGTTGATTTTACATGTTTAGACACGTTTGTGAGCTAACGTTAAAGATCATGGCAAGATCACACTCACCAACAAGGAAGGGCTCAATGGGGGGTGTGAAGATCAAAGGCAGCCTTGGCTGCAGTGACCATGAGATGGTGACATTCAGGATGCAGAGGGCAGGAAACACCCTTCAGTGTTGAGGGAGCTGGCAGATGACATTGCAAGGCAACTCCTGAGAGTCCTCGATCGATCATGGTAACTGGGAGAAGTGCATGAGGACTGGAGGAAAGCAAATATCACCTACATCTTCAAGAAGGGCCAGGGAGCTACAGGCCAGTCAGCTTTACCTTGATCCCTGGGAAAGTGATGGAGCAGCAAATCCTGGAAACCATTTCCAGGCACATTAAGGACAAGAAAATAATGAATATTCAAAATGGCTTCACCAATGGGAAGTCATGCTTGACCCGCTGATAAACTTCTGCGATGAAGTGACTAGCCTGGTAGATGAGGGGATAGCAGTGGATATTGTCTACCTGGACTTCAGGAGTGCCTTTCACTCTTTCTCCCATATGATTGTCATAGAGAAGCTGTTGTTGTATGGGCTGGATGAGCAGACAGGGAGGTTGAAAACTGGCTGAATGGCCATGCCATTGTTGAGAGAATGTGTGGGAGATGAAAGGGTTTAGCTGCAGGACAGAAAGCTAGGTAAAGAGGAGGCTGACACAGGAGCACAAATGCAAAAAGGAGGCTGTGGAGTGACACAACAAATAAGACTGTAAATATGCATCCATGATCTCAGCATTGGACGTGTAATACATGAATTCAAATAGGATGTTTGTTATGTACCAAATAGGGGAACCTGGGTATTTAGAAAGAGTTTCACTGGCTTTAAAGAGCCTCTGAAAGGTTCTATGATTCTATGATTTCCTTTTCGTGTGAAATGTTGAAGATTTAGAATTTCTTTTCTGTTCCATAATTAAATGAAATCACGATCTCAAGAAAAAAAGCTACAAAAATTTATTGGAAAAAAATCATTGTATTGTGGTCAAACCTTCTTCAGATCTGGGAAAACCTCATGTTCTGTCAGATTCCTACATTTCATCATGCTATTAATTCATAAGGGTGCATTTCTTCATCTTTTCTTTCTGTTTTGATGAGAGATTCCATCTTTGAAATCAGGAATGTCCTCTCAGTGCTCAACTATGTTTAGTGAAGAAAAATTACAAAATACTTTTTTTACTGTTCATTCCAGTGAATTATTGACCTGTACCCTTTGCTGATGTTATCTACAATATGCTTGATAGAAGCCTTAGGAGCAAGACAAAGGCTCGTATGCTCATGGAGGCAGTTCTGTTGCACAAAGGAACCATCTCTAACAGAGGTCAAACATAATTGCAACTATTTTAGAGGGACCTTAACTTGATAATATCTTTTCATCACCCATCAGGAACTGAATAGAACATTTCAGCCTTTTTTTTTTCATCGACATTGCATTTACTTTCCCTATTGAGCGCAGTGCATGTACAAAGGAATGGTTAGCAGATAGAGGGTTAAAATTGCAGCAGTGTGAAAGGCATTCTTTGCCTAGTTTGAGAAAGGAGTTTAAAAACTTTGAGGGTTTTATCTTAAGAGGATTTTGAGCATTTAATTAGCCATGGGGTAGTGTGAAGACCTTGGCAGCCTTGCACATACGAGCAAGTCAAAATTAAGAGTCCAATTCATTCTACATTCAGACATTAACTGAAGTGTTAAAATTATGAGTCTGGCTGTTTCAAATTGTCTCCCATATCATCAGAGAGAGAAGTCTGCCTCCAGAGAAATCTAAGATCTGCATTATTTTCAGCTCACACTTCTTTTGCGTTTACTGTAAGCAAGTTCTAAGATAACCAACAAAGACAGCTCCTTAAAATGTTAATGTTGGTGAAATTAATCCAGGTGTAAGGCTGGCTCTCAAGCTAAATTCTAGTAAATTAAGTTTATGAGGATATCAGCAGTGTTGAGTATGGTGGATTAAGGGCTAAAGTCATTATAGGGCTTGAAGCTTTAGCATCACGTGTAAAATAAACGAAAGTGTGACTTTCTAGGGTATAACTTCTAATATGATTGAACTCCATGTGTATTACAGGCTGATTAAATGAAGTTGTCTTGAATTTGAAAAGATTGTGCCTATAGCAATGTGGTATTAACCTACCTAATAGTCTCTGGTCATTCTGTACCCTGAGGTTGAATCTTGTGATTTGTGCTGCTTCACATCCTACCTGTTTAAAGCACTGATAAATCTTGCAGATGACCCAGTACAAGACTCAAATTTCTAAGTGTCTTAGGAATGTTGGAAAAATGGTTTTGTTGCTCGTTAAAGTATATTCAAGTCCTTTCCTTCTGTCTCTAACAACCTCCCTTTTCTAGTTGCAATCATCCTATTTTGTGAAATATATTAATATTTAATTCATTTCCACCCCATCATGGAACTAAACCAACAGAAGAAAAAACATGAAATAAGAACATGGGAATGGAACTCCCATTTGTCTGACAAACTTTCATTAATCATTTTCCTCTGTTTTTAGAAGATGTCATTTATGTATTGAAAAAGAGATTTATTATAACTTGAATCAAATAATCTGATTTTTTCATGACCTTACCACAAACATTCTTACAAGGGCTCTGGATATCTGAGCAATGATCTATGGAGGTACTCAGCAGTGGAGCTGACATTTCCTAGACCAATGATTAATGCTGGGTTCAGGTTGTCCATTGTACATCCTCTACTATGGCATGAGCACTGTATTCTGAAGTCCAGAACAATGTTGTCAACGTACAATCATAGCAGTGCTTGTATGATATCACTGAATGGAGTTGTTAGCTGCAATTAATTACCATTTATTTTAATGGAGTTATGGTGTCGTTAAAAAAATAGGAACAGATTAGTCTAGGACCCCAAACTAAAATAATCTGTTGAAACATTAGCTCAAGCCAAAAACCACCGATCATGGACAAAATTAAACTGTTAGATTGAAATGCTCCTGAATTCTGAGAATTAATATTTGGACTTGAATACAATATAAATATCAGATGTTTGAGTTGCCTGAATTTTGTCTCCACTGCAGACAAAAAACATAATTCAGTCCTGCTTTTTTAATAGATTTTCCAAAACTTTCCTCGAAGACAAAATACATGCATGATCTCATTCCTTCCACCTCATTCTCTTGAGCCTTCCAACAGTGAAGCACTCATGTTTCCTGAAGGTGTCCCACTACTGTGCTCATCCTGTTCCCTGCTCAACTGGACAGTCCTTTACTGCTTAACAACAACTGAAAACATCAGTGTGTTATTATCATTTTTTCACCCCAGATGTAAATCACAGAATCACAGAATCACTAGGTTGGAAAGGACCTTCAAGATCATCAAGTCCAACCATTAATCCAGTGCCACCATGTCCCCTAAAGCATGTCCTGAAGCGCCACATCCACACGTTTTTTGAACACTTCCAGAGATGGCGACTCCACCACCTCCCTGGGCAGCCTGTTCCAATGCCTGACCACCCTCTCGGTGAAGAACTTTTTCTTAATATCCAATCTAAACCTCCCCTGGTGCAACCTGAGGCCATTTCCTCTCATCCTATTGCTTATTACTTGGGAGAAGAGATCAGCGCCCTCGTCGCCACAACCCCCTTTCAGGTAGTTGTAGAGAGCAATAAGGTCTCGCCTCAGCCTCTTCTTCTCCAGACTGAACAACCTCAGTTCCCTCAGCCGCTTCTCATAAGACTTGTGCTCCAGACCCCTCACCAGCTTCGTTGCCCTTCTCTGGACACGCTCCAGCACCTCAATGTCCTTCTTGTAGTGAGGGGCCCAAAACTGAACACAGGATTCAAGGTGCGGCCTCACCAGTGCCGAGTACAGGGGCACAATCACTTCCCTACTCCTGCTGGCCACACTATTTCTGATACAGGCCAGGACGCTGTTGGCCTTCTTGGCCACCTGGGCACACTGCCAGCTCATGTTCAACCAGCTGTCAACCAGCACCCTCAGGTCCCTTTCCGCCGGGCAGCTCTCCAGCCGCTCCTCCCCAAGCCTGTAGCGTTGCATGGGGTTGTTGTGGCCGAAGTGCAGGACCCTGCACTTGGCCTTATTAAACCTCATACAGTTGACCTCAGCCCATCGATCCAGCCTGTCCAGATCCCTCTGCAGAGCCCTCCTACCCTCCAGCAGATCAACACTCCCACCCAACTTGATGTCATCTGTAAACTTACTGAGGGAGCACTCGATCCCCTCATGCAAATCATCTATAAAGATATTGAACAGGACCGGCCCCAGAACCGAGCCCTGAGGAACACTGCTTGTGACTGGCCACCAGCCGGATTTAATGTCATTCACCACAACTCTCTGGGCTCGGCCATCCAGCCAGTTCCTCACCCAGTGAAGAGTAAACCTGTCCAAGCCACGAGCCACCAGTTTCTTCAGGAGAATGCTGGGGGAGACACTGTCAAAGGCTTTACTAAAGTCCCGGTAGACAACGTCCACAGCCTTTCCCTCATCCACTAGGTGGGTCACCTGGTCATAGAAGGAGATCAGGTTGGTCAAGCAGGACCTGCCTTTCCCAACCCATGCTGGCTGGGCCTGATCCCTTGGTTGTCCTGCACATGCCCTGTGAGCACTCTCAAGACCAACCGCTCCATGATCTTCCCTGTTACGGAGGTCAGGCTGCCAGGCCTGTAGTTCCCCGGATCCTCCTTCCGTCCTTTCTTGTAGATGGATGTCACACCGGCAAGCCTCCAGTCTTCTGGGACCTCCCCTGTTAGCCAGGACTGCTGATAAATGATGGAGAGTGGCTTGGCAAGCTCCTCCGCCAGCTCTCTCAGTGCTCTCTCAGTACTCTCGGGTGGATCAGTCCAGATCTGATCTATAGAAAAAGAAAGAAGAATGATGTGGTTAAAAGTGTTATACACACACTAGTTTCTACTGCTCTTCTTGGAGTTATGGTCACGCTCCCACTGCTCCTCTGGATCCTAGGGTCAGTGGTTGTATTCTGGCAGCGTTGATGGGTGTGCTATGGTTAGTCGTCAGCACCCAGAGTCTTTCACTGAGAGTAATATGATGGTGATGGTGTCTTTTCACTCCAGGATCCGTCTGTGAACATTTTTATATGTTTTGTAGCACACTTTTGTACCTTTGCTCTCTCCATTGATCTAAAGCTCCATGTCACACCTGGATTTACTATATATGGTTCCTTTCATCTATGTTACATACTACTTCTGTATTCTCTTTGTTATTCCTAAAACCCATTTTGTCCAGCTTCACGTCTGCATTTCTTTAACTGACCATTAGTGAGTTGTTTACAGCTGTGAGGTCTCCAGCGCCAAGTCTTTGCCCCCTCCCTTATCACCCCATGCCTGCCCTCTTCTCTGCTCCATCCTGTGTCTCCATTTCTCAAGACCTCTGGTATTTAAGGTCTGCGTTTCCCTAAGCAACATTGTTGTGTTAGTCATCGCTAATGCATTCTGCATAGAATAACTGCTTGTTATTGCCACCTATATAAAACTCTGTCTGTTTTGACTCATGATAAACAAGAGTAAATCAAATTAACTATAGACACTTTGTTAATTAGAGAAATTGTTGTCACAGATATACCGAATAAAACAAAGCTGGTCAGGAAAGGTTTTAGACAGAGCAAGGTTGATAAACTTCAGCCTTGAGGCCTTGCAAACTCAATACAAAGCTTATGACCTGTTACTGCCAATGACAATACAGCATTACAGGATTGCACAGTTAGAACATAGTCAGTAGAGGTTCTTCTGGGAACATTTCTTAGGAAGACATAATTTGGGCATTGTGTACTGCCCTCCAGAGAAGCCTGTTATTTCTATAGAGCAACATAATTGCTTAATGCTTAGCCCAAGAAATTTAGCCATTTAAACTAGGCAATCTTCCCTGGGGATTTAAATGAAACCCAAGCCAAAGTTTAGCTTGCAGCTTGTCTCCAAGCCCTCCGCTATTATTTTACCTTTCTGCTGTGTCTTTTGTCTCTCATGTGGTTGCTGTGTTGGCACCTTACCCATAATGTGGCTGGACCGTCAGTGTCTTGACAATGCCCTTAACTTTCTTAGCAGAATTTCCCAGTTTCCTCTGCTTTTAAAACAATATCAAATGGTTCATAACTCCTGTTACCTTTCTGCCAGCAGGTTTCAGGAACCAATTCTTAGATTGTCTAAGATTCACTGACCAAATTGTCTAGAGCTCTGCAGACTACAATGAAAGCTTAAACACTCATCAGACTCTCTTAGAAAACACCCATAATACCTGTAGACACTAACATGTACAAACCTACATTTATGTGATGTCATCTCAAACTGCAATACATTCTTACTGCCTTACGTCACAGAAACTTGAAGAATATTTTTCATTTTATTATATTTATATTGAAAGTTAAATCTTCCCCTCACAAATTCTATACTGACAATCATTATCACCAGAATACTAGTTTATTCAAGAAGTTGGATAGTTGCTAGAAAATTAGCTACTTCTTTTTACTTCCTCTTCTGTTACTGAGGATGTAACCATTGGAAAAGAGGGGCTGACCAAACTATCTTTATAATTTGGTTACTTCCACTGGCTGAAGCAGACTCAGACAGTGTAGGGTACTCAAACCAAATTTAGAGCCAAATTTAATTAAATTAAAGTTTGATAAGAAAGATGTTCAGCCTTGCTGTTTTGCTTGTTTAAACCTTACACACCTAGGAAGAGGGATGTAAATATTGTTTTTAAATGGGAATTCAAATTTCTTCAAATATGATTGCAGCTTCCAAATACTAGTCTTGCACAAAGCCAGCGTTGGCAGCAGTCAATTTCCATCTCGATACTAACCAACTCACAGCATACCCTCTCCATCCACTTTAAGAACGGAAAAAGAAAACCAGTTCATATCCATGCTCAGTTTAGTAAAGGAATCACATCAGAAGACAGGAAAAAAAATGTTTTGTGTTTCTGTCCTGAAGGTGTTAAAATATACGCAAAATTCAACTACTATGAAAAAACAAACAAACAAAAATCTAACACACTGTTATAACCTTACTTTACAGTTGGCGTTTCAAAATAGCTTAAGCTTTGTGACAATGGCACAGAGAATTTTCTGACTGGTATACCACAGCCATCAGGCAAAGAGAGATTCCTACAGAAATCACAAAAGAAAAAGGCAATTACCTAGCTGGTTTTCAAGAGGGAAATATTTTACATATATTTGCTTTAACGTTTGAGACATTTCGAGCCATCTTCATAAATCTTTTTCCAGCATCACAGTGGTCAATAAAACTAAATGTGACCTTGTTCAAAATGTGCTGCATTTTAATTACAAGGGGGTTATGTGTTAGATTAGGGCTAAATGTGTTATGCTGTTACCCAATATGTCAAAGCTGGCAAACCTAGCAATGCTTTGTTGGCAGCTCTTTTTTTCTTTTTTTTTTTTGGTAATCTGTATCATTGGCCTGGAGCCTGATGCCTGAAGCTTTAACTTTTTTTTTTGTAATGCACTTTTTTGGCTTCTTGGATGTGAATGAGCCAAGCACCACATTATGTTATTTGTTGGAAAGTGTTTGTGTGTATGCATACCTAATATGCATAAATAATACCTAACACATAACCTATGTTGATTTTTTTTTTTTTTTTTTGCTGTTTGAGACTAAAAAAAGCACGGATTAATCTGTATTTTTAAGACTTAGATACGTATATATCCGTAAGTATGTCATATACCTTTCTAGATATAGAATCACATGTTCATACATTGGTAAAGCCAGAATATATGTGTATGGCATGCTACACAACTTCGCAGCTATTTCTTACTTTTTACTAGATGAAATGTTAGTGTTGGATTTTGCTTTATGAAAGCTAAAATATTGCATAGATATGAAAGTTTTGGAGCTTGTTTTATCAAAGTCTGGAGGATTTTTTTTCTGGGAGGTTTTTGAGAATGAAGAGGACGAGAGGAGGATAGGTGAGGAGGAATTTTCTAATGAAATATTAAGCAAACTGACATAGAAGTCTTGGAAGTACCTAGTATGACTCAAAGTAACCTGGAATGAAAATCTTTGCTCTGAAACAGGCTGGGTGTGATTCCCTAGGAAATTTCAAACATTATTAGATGTTTGAGATTAGGCAGCTCAGTCCCTAATTGTTGGGTGAGGGAGCATATAATGAGAAATCTACAAAAACCAAGGTTTGGAAAAGATTTGGAAATTTGGAGTATGGTATGGTTGCTAACTTCTGATGTTGTGGTGGAGAGATTCCTCAATGTGTTTGCTATTCATCTTACTCATGAATGAAATAAGCTCAACAGCAACAGAGGACCCATGATTTATAAGAGTATAAAAGTACAAAGAGGATGAGTCTGTTGCGGGCTGCTAGGGCGGACTGGAAAATTCTTTCTGAAGGGGACTTACTTTTTGACAGGCAGTAAATTGATCCATCTTTAATCACCTCTTGAGTCCAAACAGGGATAATGATAATACAATTTTCCCTCCACCCTTGTCTGTTTGGATTATCACTCTCCATGTAACACCAAGTAAAAGGAGACCTTGATTTTGGAGTGAAACTGTAACTTTACTAGATTACAAAGAACATATAGCAGCTCATTCTTCTACCTTCACCTGGATTCCTCCCACAGCCAAAAATAATCAGAAAGTAATGAAGCCATCAAAAGCAATGCAGAACTAAATTGCAGTAAATTAAGATACTAGATAACTGCTAAGAGAGTCTCAATCACTGTACGAGTTAGGGACTGATAAGATGGAAGCAAAAATTACTATTTTGGTAAAATATCCCCAGTGCATTTCATGTAAAGCAATGGTATGTCTTCTGTGAACTGCCTATAAGAAGAATTTTAAAATATGCCTAGAATAAACAAACTAAATACCACTCAACTTATCAGCTGTACAGGCATTAAGACAGAAAGTTTCCCTGAGAGGCTCATTTGCCCTGTTAACTTTTCCCTCACCATTTTTCATCTGCTTTAACCTTTGGGGGTTTTTTGGTAGGATTTTGGGGTTTTTTAACTTATTAACTTTTTTTTAAAGATCCCTGTTCCTGATCTCTCCAAAACTATGTTTTCTGAGAGAAGGAGGGAAGAAGGAAGAGAAGCAGGGAGAGAGTGAGGGACTTGGAGAAGTATGGAGTGAAGTTCATATGGTAAAACCAGCTCCAAAGGTTGGAAACGGGAGTAAACAGCTGCTCAGATCAGGATGGAGAAAGACACGTCAGAACTGCAGAACATTTTCATCAAAATCCTGAAGTCTTTGCTTTAACTGTTTCTTGTCCTATCTATGAGAGTCTCTGCCTGGCTCTTCTCCAGAGTTTTTTCCCAAGCTCATATAACTATACAATCCCTAAAACCTCAGAGAGCTTGTCCCGCTCAGTCTTGGGTTCAGCAGCTGTTCCAGCTCAAGCTTTTCAACATGAAGGCAGTGCCTGCAGCCATATGTCAGAATGCTTCTTTCTTTTCCTGCCACTTTAGATAGCTCAGAGACCCTAATGAAAGGTCTATAATTCTCCATGGCAAAAGGGAGCTCTCAGCTGGTGTCAAGCAGCATGGCCAACTCTCCTGCCAGCTGCTTTTCTGCACATTGCTGAGGGAGAAGAGAAAAGAAGGAAACAAGATGAAGTGGAACCTGTGCTCTGTCAATGCGCAGAGACTTGACGGCACCGTGGGTTCTGGGGGACTCGTGAATGCAGCTCACAACAGTGCAACAGAGAGCAGGAGGATATTCCCAGCCCAGCTTTAAGCTCGTTAATGTTGGCAGTATTGTTCTGACAGGCTAGCTGTTCAGATGCTTCCCTGAGGTCCCAGCAAGGCTGGGCAGTGTGTGTAAACTCTGAGCTCTCTGCACATCGCTGCGGTTAGTACCTGAACTGGCTCATTTCCAGGTAGTTCACGTGTGACTTCCTAGGGAGACCTGGTGGTTTCTAAGATGTATACAGCTCCATCCACCTGTCACCTACGTATTTCCTGACCTCCAGCCAGACACCGTGACTCCTATGGTCCTGCACCATTCTTCCTGGGAAGCGTGTAACAGTACCATAAACTGGGTGTACCCTCTTGCCTCACTCTCGCTGTGGCTCTGCATCTCTGCTCAAGATTTAAATGTAGCAAACATCACTTTAAGAGCAATCCTTAAGCTACCATGCTTATGTTGCTGGCCCTTCTGTTGCATTAGTATTACAGAGCTGAAATCTTCTCTGTGAGTCTTTCTGCACCCCTGCTGAATCCACGTCAGCATTGGACCACTAAAGCATTAGGGGACCTTTCATAATTCTGGCATGCAAATTACAAACTGCTGCAGGTAACAACGACTCCGTACTTGCACTCCAGTAAGCAGTAAACATTTTAACCCCTCAACTTTGCAGAGAGAACTGCAGCCATAATGGAAGAAGTCTGTCTACCTGCATCTTTTTGGATGATGAAAAAAACTGAAGGTCTACAAATCTACATCCACAAGATACAGTCCACCTCTGTGTTTTGAAGTAGTAGCTTTAGAATACAAGCATGAATGTACAGAAGAATACAAGATTACTGGAACACTTTTTTTTCTCCTCCAAACACCCAGCCTTTATAAATAACATGGCCACCCTCAATAAAACCCAAACCCAAAACCACTGTAGACTGGAACTGTGATAGCTTGCCAGTATTAAAACAAAACAGGCAGTTGGAAACATCTCACTGAGAAACAAAAAGCCAAGATAAGAGATGGTATCCAAGAAGTTTATGGAAACACTGTCTTCTGGAAAGTCTTATCCATACAGTTGCCAACAAGAAAAAATATTCTATGCCAGCACAGGAAACAGTCTGGGTGACTACAGTGAAATGTTTCTTTCACACCAACATATCACATCAAGAACCACAAATCAGACTATTCTACCAAAGACTAATATAATGGTAATAATACTATAAGCACACTAAATTAATGTCAGGTGTAGGTTAAGATTTTTCTTCCTTCACTGTAAAGACCCCAGAATCAGGGTTTTAGGCTACACCACTTGCTTAAAATCCTTCCATCAGTTATACAAAGAAACAGAGAGTCCTTGAAGGCAATTTATTTGGTCTGCAAATAGGTGCATCATATAGGTGGCTGGTAACTTTTATGTGGCAAGTATAGTATTTACTATACTAGTATTTACTACACAAGTATTTACTACAGAGGGAACCTTGTCAGCTAATTCAGAATATAAACCAACCTGTTAGAGCAATACAGCTGGGTGGTTGTTATCATATCCATGGACTTAAACTGAAGGTTATTTAGGTAACAAATACATCTATTCATGTTAGTAGTATAAACATACATAACATTTATATATACACAACAGTGCCTAGAAGCCAGAAACCTGACATGGAACTGGAACACAAGATTCTGTACAAACACAGTCCAGGAAATGATTCCCACCCTCAAAAATTTACAATCTCAGTACAAAGTGATGAACAAGGGTGGAAATTAAGAGGAACAGACAGAAGACCTGATTTGATGAAGACCATATGAACCATAGTAGAGCCACGCACAAAACTGACGTCCCCTGAACCTCATCACAGTCCTCTAGCTTTTCATCATATTGCTGTTTTAGTACACAAACTAACTACAAACCTCTACCATTTTCCTCCAGCACAGGTTTTTCACAGTGTCCTCTGCCTGTTTTTCCTTGGAGGGATCTAGTTGAGACAATATAAAACAAAGCATGGGAATGTTTTCTCTTGAATTTAGATTCTGAGTGTCTTTTCAATATTCAAAGTTAACTGAAAAAAAAGTATTCAGTCAGTCTGTACCAAATGGAAATACGTTTATTTCTAGAAAATGTGGGGAGGTTATTATTTTTCCAGTCACTGGTCGTAGATGTCTTGGTTGTGTGCTACGGCTCCCTTGTGCTTAGTCCTCACAACTTCAGAGAAGGGAAAGGAAAAAACAAAAGCAAATCAAAAACCCCCGTTCTTTAAAACTTGTACTCCAAACATAACAATATCTGTACTTGCAGAAATCTACCCTGCACTCTGTCCAGCAGCGGTCAAAGGCTACATTTGGGTAATCACCTATGGAAATGAAAAATCCACTCTTGTTCCCTGTTCAGGAGAAGTCCAAGCTCCGTGTCAGTCATAGCTGACAAAACCCTGTGAAATTCTTCTCAGGATTGGCAGAACTCCAGAAGTACACCGATGGAGACCACTTTCTTAATCACATTCTCATCATTAAGCATGAGTTTAAGCACAACTGAAGTAATGCAGCCACATATCCTAGGGTTAGTCAGAAGCACAAGGGGGAAAGGTTGAAGAAAAGAATTTTTCTGAGGGAAGATATTCTCCATCAGGCTCAGGAAATGCCCTGAGTAGAGAATAAACAAAGGCTAAAAGAATACTACAGGCAAGTATGTCTGCCCTTCTTGGGGTCTGCTTACGCCCAGTTAGAAACAAAAGTTTGGTCTAGAAGGACTCTTGGTCTGAAACAGCACTTCTACATTTTTATGTTTTTAAGGGATAGTTTATGACAAGAAATTCAGTAAGCTGCTCTTAAGCTGTTGACCAGAAAGTCTTGGAGCTGTTATGGAAAAGTGGTAAAGCAACTCAAAGCAAAAAATAATGACACAAAAATGCAGCATTACTGTTATTGATTTCTTAAAAATACATCTCTTAGGATGTGTAGGGGCTATATTCCCCCCTCCTCTTCAAGTCAACAATGACAGTCTATGCAGCAATGTATGTAATAGCAATGCACACTTTATTTGAAAATGTTTCCGTTAAGAGACAAAGCTTCTGAAGTGAGCCCAAAAGCTTTATTTGTCTTGGGAAAACACAGCTTTCTCATACTCAGTGGTTTACTGTGAAAGAAATGGGAACTATTATCTGCAAAATCCTCAGAATGTTAAAAGTAAAGGTGACAGGCTTGAAAGAGGATTTCACATTTCTTTCTACAGCTAGTGCTGTCAAGTGAAGAGGCTACAGTACTTTCCTATAGAACCAAAGCTTCTCCCAGCCAAACACACATAATACTCTGATTTAAAAGCCTACACCCACACCTTTCCCTCTTGCATCATAAATTGATTGATGATGACAACTGAATAAGATTAGCACCTCATGGGGACAACCTTCAGATTAAATAAATGATAAAACTATTTATCCTCCTCTAGTTCTTTCACCTTCTCCCAGGAGAATATACGAAGTGCCCTGAAATCCAGCTGGCCGAAATAAAAAAACAAGCTTCAAGACCTTTCTTTTTGCACTTTGAACCTACCCTATCTGTTCCCAAGGCCAAAGAGGTATTTTGCACTTCATTTGCTCAAATAATTGCAAAATTTATCTCACTCATTAGATTCTGGATAAGCAAATTTTCATGTTTTTTCAGGGAAGGACTTTTTTTTTGTTTCCCTACACAGCCATCATACAAAAAGCAAGTAATTCCTGAGCAAGTTTGTGGGGGCTTTTTTCAAGGTTTAACTACCTTAATGGTAAAAGCACTAGTTCTGCTTGAATCTAGAATTCAAGCTATGACCGCAAGATTTCTCTGTAATAAAACTTAATTATCTTTCACATTCCAAAGCTGAGCCCCTCATAGTAAAATTATAACCTTTAATGTAAGCTTTGTTCAGACATTGCTTCAGTAAGTGGTAGACTAAGCCCAAAGACCTGAGAAGTGAAAGATTCTCCTTCCCAACACAGGGGAGTGACCGAGCGGCTCTGTGGGACGGTTGCTGGGCAGACTATAACTACAAAAATAGTTAACGTAGTTGTATTGGGTTTGCTTGGCAAGGTTTTAGTAGCGGGGTCTTTGCAGGGGTGGCTTCCGTGAGAAGTTGCTGGGACCTTCCTCTGTGCCCAGTAGAGCCAGTGCCAGCCAGCTCCAGGACAGACATGCTGCTGGCCAAGGCCGAGCCCATCAGCAACAGTGGTAGCACCTCGGGGAGAGCAGAGTTAAGATAGGGGAAGAAGGCAGCATGCAGCAACTGCAGCCGGGAAGAGGAGTGAGAATATGTGAAAACAAATGTGCAGACACCAAGGTCAGTGCAGAAGGAGGGGGAGGAGGTGCTCCAGGCAATGGAGCAGAGGTTCCACTGCAGCCCATGGTGAAGACCACGGTGAAGCAGGCTGTCCCCCTGCAGCTCACAGAGCTCCACACTGGAGCAGATCTCCACCTGCAGCCCATGGAGGATCCCACGCCAGAGCAGGGGGACGCCTGAAGGAGGCTTTGACCCTGTGGAGACCCCATGCTGGAGCAGGCTCCTGGCAGGACCTGTGGCCCCATGGAGAGAGGAGCTCCGGCTGGAGCATGACCTGTGGCCCTGTGGGGGACCCGGGCTGAAGCAGCCTGTTCCTGAAGGACGGCACCCGTGGGTGACCCGGGCTGGAGCAGCTCATGAAGAACTGCAGCCCGTGGGAAGGATTCACGCTGGAGAAGTCCATGGAGGACGGTCTCCCGTGGGAAGGACCCCAGGCTGGAGCAGGGCAGAGGGTGAGGAGTCCTCCCCCTGAGGAGGAAGGAGCGGCAGAGACAGCGTGTGATGGACTGACCACAACCCCCATTCCCCGTCCCCCTGCGCCAATCGGGGGGAGGAGGGAAAGAAATTGGGAGTGACATTGAGCCTGGGAAGAAGGGAGGGGTGGGGGGAAGGTGTTTTAAAATTTGGTTTTAGTTCTCATTACCCTTCTCTGATTCTGACTGGTAATAAATTAAACTAATTTCCCCAAGTTTCTGTTTCGCCCATGATAGTAATTGCTGAATGATCTCTCCATGTCCTTATCTCGACCTACGAGCTTCTCATTATATTTTCTCTCCCCTGTCCAGCTGAGGAGGGAGAATGATAGAGTGGCTTTGGTGGGCACCTGGCATCTGGCCAAGGTCAACCCACCACAGTAGTTTTGCAAAAAGTCAAGATATTAAGCATACGCTGCATGGGTCTCATTGGACCACAGGCCTTCCTGATATAGGAATTCAGCAGAACAGTGGTTTAGAGAATCCCATCAGATGTAGATGAAGTTGAATCCACTCCTCTTCTGGATCTCGACCTGATACTTGTCTCTTTGTGGTCTCAATCCCAACATGAAGCATTAAAGATCTGAGCATGGTCTGTGTTATGAAATTTCAATAGGATTTTTGATACTGACACATACAGCAAGCAGATATTCTGAAAACTGAAGTCATATTTTTTAGGGTTTTATAAGATATAGTAGACTGATATATTTGATAGTTTTAGGTGTATAATAGTGTATAAAATATAATTAGTGATCAGTCATAACAATTGCACAGTTCGGAGAGGAAGCCACATTTCTGCTGAGTAGTTCTTGAGGATTAGATTCTGTGTCTGGTGCTGAAAAAAACTCAAAATTTTATGATCCTGAAATGAAAAAATTCCTCATGCTCACATGAGCTTGAATGGGATTACACAAATAATGTTAACAGATTAATTTCTTAGCTTTTTTGTTCTTCAGTTTCTCCCCTTAACATTCACATAATCAGAGAATGACAGAATGATTAAGGTTGGAAAAGACCTTTAAGATCATCAGGTCCAACCATCAACCCAATACCACCACGCCCACTAAACCATATCCTGAAGTGCCACGTCCACACGTTTTTTCAACACCTCCAGTGATGGTGACTCCACCACCTCCCTGCGCAGCCTGTGCCAATGCTTAACTACTCCCTCTGTAAATAATTTTTTCCTATTATCTAGTCTAAACCTCCCCTGGCGCAACTTGAGGCCATTTCCTCTCGTCCTATCGCCAGCTGCTTGGGAGAAGAGACCAACATCCACATCGCCACAAACCCCTTTCAGGTAGAGAGCGATAAGGTCTCCCCTCAGCCTCTTCTTCTCCAGACTGAACAACCCCAGTTCCCTCAGCCGCTCCTCATAAGACTTGTGCTCCAGACCCCTCACCAGCTTCGTTGCCCTTCTTTGGACTCGATTCCAGCACCTCAACGTCCTTCTTGTAGTGAGGGGCCCAAAACAACACAGGATTCGAGGTGCGGCCTCACCAGGGCCGAGTACAGGAGCACAATCACTTCCCTACTCCTGCTGGCCACACTATTCCTGATACAGGCCAGGACGCTGTTGGCCTTCTTGGCCACCTGGGCACACTGCCAGCTGATATTCAGCCGGCTGTCAACCAGCACCCCCAGGTCCCTTTCCACCGGGCAGCTCTCCAGTCACTCCTCCCCAAGGCTGTAGCGTTGCATGGGGTTGTTGTGACCCAAGTGCAGGACCCTGCACTTGGCCTTATTAAACCTCATACAGTTGACCTCAGCCCATCGATCCAGCCTGTCCAGATCCCTCTGCAGAGCCCTCCTACCCTCCAGCAGATCAACACCCCCACCCAACTTGGTCTTATCTGCAAATTTACTGCAGGAGCACTCGATCCCCTCATCCAGATCATCGATAAAGATATTGAACAGGACCGGCCCCAGAACCTGGGGAACACCGCTTGTGACTGGCCGCCAACCAGATTTAACGCCGTTCACCACAACCCTCTGGGCTCAACCGTACAGCCAGTTCCTCACCCAGCGAAGAGTAAACCTGTCCAAGCCACGAGCCACCAGTTTCTCCAGGAGAATGCTGGGGGAGACACTGTCAAAGGCTTTACTAAAGTCCAGGGAGACAACGTCCACAGTCTTTCCCTCATCCACTAGGTGGGTCACCTGGTCATAGAAGGAGATCAGGTTGGTCAAGCAGGACCTGCCTTTCATGAACCCATGCTGGCTGGGCCTGATACCTTGGTCGTCCTGTACATGCCCTGTGAGCACCCTCAAGACCAACCGCTCCATGATCTTCCCCGGTACAGAGGTCAGGCTGACAGGCCTGTAGTTCCCAGGATCCTCCTTCCAGCCCTCCTTGTAGATGGGTGTCACATTGGCAAGCCTCCAGTCATCTGGGACCTCCCCTGTTAACCAGGACTGCTGATAAATGATGGAGAGTGTCTTGGCAAGCTCCTCTGCCAGCACCTTCCTTTACACAAAAGCTTTCTGTTTTGGTTTTGGACAACTTTTTGGTAACTCAAAAATCACATTTTCTATGAGCAGTGATTTTATTTTACAAGACCTCCAATTTTTTAAAACTATGAGGCAGGGGGTTTTTGTTTTTCCTACTTTTTCAGAGTCTGGATTTACTTTTATCCCCTGGGATTAGTATGGAGACTTGCAAATTCATTTTTTTAAAAAAGGTTCAAACAACTATAATCGTATCATAATACCATAATTACAATTGATCATTAAAGTATCATTATTTCCATCTTGGGTTTAATTTGAGTTGGTGACTGAGAGAAGTGTCCTTTCTTAATTTTCATCCTTGTCCTTGAAATGTGATACCCATGACAGACAGCATTGGAGAAACATTGGCGTGCAGTAGCTGATAGTTCTGTCCTCCTTTTACATATGCATCTTGTGTATTACTCCGTCCCCATCTTTTGAAAGGACTATTTCTTCTGCAATTTAAGCAAAGGCACTGTCATTTCATAAAATATGTTTGCTCCTCTTTTCCAAGAACTGACAGTGGCATATAATCCTTTGCTGATTTATGTTAGATTTATGTAGAAGAGTACTTTTGTATAGTTCTTGAATAATTGTGTATACAGTTATTAAGCTTCTGACTTTTACAACCTTTACAAAAGATTGATTTTTGGCCATTCCCGCTTCAGCTGGGTTTAGCCTCAGCCATGATGTAAACAGCCTGTGACCTGACAGAATATTAATCTATTCACCAGACTACTCCCTTGGGCTGGATAATTCTTTCAGTCTTAAGAACAAAACAAGTCTCCAATTTTTTGTTTAGTAAATCACTTAACAGGAGGTTAGAATGAATATGTGTCCGGGTTAAATGATATTTATTATGAAGTAAGTAGAGACAAGCCCTCCTGTACACATTCCTAATTTGGGTGAAGAACACTTGCCATCAGGAGTCATTGCATGCATAATGGGAATCTTCCACATGAAGCATATTTTCCTTCTTTAAATGCAGGGGTTTGCAAAGACTGGTAGGTATTTTAGGGCATGATACTCCTGACAGAAAGATATACATTGCTCTGTCTAAGATGAGGTCAGAGAGGTCATTCTCAGATAATTTGACAAAGTGAAGAGGGTGTAGCTCTGAATGCTTTTATATTTATAAAAATTATATTTTAATAGAAGATAATTTTGCCTGATGTCATTTATCTTGATACCAGAGCACTACACACAGAAGTCTAATTAACAAGTGGCAGTGTCTTATTTTCAGCCATCAGGCTCCCTTAATAGTGGGTACTTAAGTATTCATTAATTTATCCTGCCAGAAAGGGAAATATTGTCTTCCTTTTAAAGCTGGAGATACAAGTATAGGACAAGGGTGTGAATCATGGCATAAAGGGTCTGTAGAGCTGCAAGCATATGAAACAAAGTCTTCCTGCTCCTGATCTAGCACCTTAAATATGGTATCGTGAATTAACATCAAAAACTCTCAAGAAAAGTCCGCCTTCCATGACAGTTGTTTGGATTTCCTTCTACATCCAGCATTATCCTTTCTAGCCTTTTTCTTGCCTTTTTTTTTTTTTTTTTTTTGAATCTTGCATGTTCTGTTTTTGTTATCTGTCAAAATCCAAGAAAGGGAATCAGATGTATGTGAGTCTTCCCAGGAACAGGAGAATAATAAATAGTCTCACCTGTCAAGGTTTGGAGTGAAGAGCAATTTAAATAGCAGCATAACTCAGACAGCATTAATAGAGGTGTTAATTAGATTAGTTTAGTAGTAAAATACCTGTAAAAATCTTTGTCAATATTTCTTGAACAAAGTATGTAAATCCAGACCCATGAGTTAACAGGTTAGAATTAAGTGGCAGGTTAAAAAAAAAAAAAAAATCTCCAAAACCCAAACCAAAAGCCCCAAACAATAACAAAACCCCACCATTGCAAGGTGTGATTGCTTTCCAGGTAATTGTTGTTGATGTCTTTTTGGCAACAGTAAGCTGAAGGAAAGACCTCTCAATTTTTTCTCTCCCCGACCTGGGCTTGGTTACAGCAAAACAGCTTGTCACAAAATAAGCCATTTTGCCCCCAGATATGATGGCTTTTGTTCCAATCCTTGTCAGAAAATGATAAAACTTGGAAAAACATGACCAAGTGTGTCAGCTGCCCCGCTCAGCTGCTTCCTCAGTGCCTCGTGCTAAGGGTACAGCCACAGCCTGCACGCTGCTTCTTCCCTTACATCTCCACGGACACCTTCAGGGCTTCACCTCCACAGCTGTTAAGATAAAGACGTGAAGAGTGACCTCAGGAAGAAATGTAAAGAGGCAGCAGAAACAACCCTGTGCAGTCTTCAGGGTGCTCAGTAGCTGGTCAGCTGTTGTGAGCCCATGTTTTTCCCGTCTTTGCCTTTCCAGAGAAGTCCCTTATCTTTTCCTGATTTTTTTCTTCCTCTTTTCCATCAAGCTCTCTCTTTCTCTTTGCTACGACCTTCATCCACCAAATACGCATTTGCTTAATTTTCAAGCACTCCTAATTCCCGATAATTTACACCAGCAACACGTTCTCATGTTCATCTTTTACATAGGCATCTTTCTCTTGTTTTTCCTTTATTTTGTCTATCTCCCTTGTATCTGTTTTTTACTATTTTTTTAATTTATATTTTATAATTTTTGTTTTTAATTCTTCATTTTTCTCCCTTACACAAGTATTGGACATGATCATGTCCACATCCCTCATGATCTCCTTCTCTGACATACCATAGAGTCTTGAGATTTGTCCTGATATCTCTATGACATCTTTCTCTATCATCTCTATGACATCTATCTCCCTCCCTGTGACAGCAATTTATGTGACCATAACCATATCTTTTAACATAGCTTCCCTGATCAGGTTGCAGTTTGTGTGGAGTGCAGGAAAGAAGAGGGCTTCATAGTTTCATTTACAGGCCAGTCCTGAGCCTTCATGAAGAAGTAAGTTTATCACTCATATTTTCCTGACTTTTCTACACAGGATTTAGTTTGCTGTAAACCAATTTCTACATCTCAGGACTAAGTATTAGTATTAGGAATAAAGCATTATGAAACACACACAGAATTTTACCAAAATTTCCTTTCAAAACATGTTTTTCATTTTTAATTTCATTTGTGCATTTTTCCCATTAAAATATGCCCGACTATCATAACTATAGGAAAAATCAATAAATCAAAGATCAGAATTTGTATTTAGTTTTGTATTGAGCTTGGTTTCTTTAAACATCTTTCTATTCAAAATTTAAGAATTGAGGATGTTTTTGTTGGTGGTTTTTGACCTTTGCGGTACGTGTCTGTGAACTGGGGTGCAGGAAGCATGCTTTTGGTTTGGGTTTTTTTTTTTCAAGGAAAAAAATACAAAAGCATATTGGCTACACCTCCTATTTCATAATGTAACATTGACTGTCTGCATGAATGTCACTTGCTGAAAAGTCTTGTCATGGTGCTCCAGCACAGAAACAAGGTGGAAGTGGCAGAGCTTGTCAAAAGAAATATTTTAGCTCTAGCAGAATGCCTCAGAGAAGCAGGACCATTATCATCTTTGCTTCTCTGAAAATCCTCGTCCTAAAGCCTCTTTAGAATTGATTGCATCCCAGAATAGCCTTTCTTATGGAACAGTAATTTGGTTCCTGCATTTCAACCCTCCTTGCCCAAACAACTTATCACTGTAACTTATGCCTAGCTTTTTTTCTGTGAATATTTTTCAGGTTTAAATTCTTGACTTACACATAGAGTGTGTTGAGGTGGGTCAGTGGGCTGTGCAGAAAATGATAGGTGCAAGCTCACAGGATGGTATTTAGATGGACTAATTTCTGCTTCTGATTTGTGATTCCTTTTGGATGGATATCAGCCTTCAGAGGAGCTTGACAACAAAAAGTAGAGAATGCTTATGTAATATTAGGCAATGGAAATTCTGGGACTCGTTCCCTAGAGTATGACCTGCGATTGGGGATCCTTAAAAAACTATGGCTCCCTTTCAGATGTCCATATTTGAAGAATTTCATATTAAGTACGCATAATATTTTCAAAAGGAATCCACTATGTATTATCAGCTTTCAGCAGCATCAGTCAATATCAAACACACCAGATATTCATAAAGGGATAGACCTCACCTGAAGGATCATAAAATAGTTTAGCTTACCTAGGCAATGCCAGTCATGGTACTTGCCAATCATACATAAGTGTTGCTAATGTCTGCCTTCTAAGAAACCATTGCTAAAATAAGAACATATAAATATTTTCATAAATTATATAGCTTGCTTTTATCAGCTACTTGAAGGTAACTCTGAAAGGCTTCAGGCATGTGTAAAACCTTCTAGACTGTCAAAATACACTTCCTCTCTTAAAAAAACCCAAATGTTGTTTTACAGAAGCTGAAAAAACCCTTGGTGGTAAACACTATATTGAGCAATAGTCCCTTTGTCTTGAAGTACCAACTGGTCATTTAGCGACGACAACTTGAAGAGCAGAGAGATCAATTTTTCATATTTTTCATATTCTCTCATGTTTTTCAAAGTAGTTATCAATCTATCCTTTCTCTTTGCAATAATAATAGCTGTCTTATCATTGTTCCCTGTGGCTGGTCTCACAGAACAACTTCTACTTAGCCACTGCACATGGAAAAACAGATTAATTAGTAACTGAATATGCAGGTATGCAGTACCACATAATTATTAGACCCTTGTGAAAACATAACTGTCTTTTCCTCTGAGTAATGTCTGTGTTTCATTAATGCTGTTACTCAAATGCTTTAAGCAAGGCTTCTGCCAACAGAAGTTTCACAGAGATGGTACAGAAACATTTTTTAACCTCAGGTTAGTGAGTTCCTCAGATGCACTTTCTTCTGCATCCTTCAGACTCTTGGTGTCAAGCAGAGATTCAGAGGGAAAAAAAAAAAAAGGATGTGGGCCCTTGTTAGAAGGTCATGACTATTGCTCTAGAAATAAGCCAAGTCTTTGTGCATGGCTAGGGGTCAAAAAGAGTACATGCTCCCGTGTCAAATAGTATGAACTGAAAAGGTTTCTCAAACCAGCATTTCCATACCATGACAGATGTTTGAATCATGAGACTGGGTACCTAAAACTGCTTCCCATAAAATTGTTGGAAACTGCTAAATTAACCGAACTTTCTGTGCAGCAAGTCTTTTTAGTTAGTAGCTAACCAGTGAAACCAGGGCTACCGTAACACCAGTTCATTAATAAGTATACCTATGAACTGCAGTAAAAATATATGTTTGTCCCTAATTCTAAACTGCAGACACAAGGAGACTTAAACAGTTTTTCAGAACTTCATAATGAGACTGATGGTCATTGTTCTTATTTTTATTTTTGTATATCTTCAACTCTCCCCTGTGTTCTCTGACAGATTCTTCTGTCATCATGGGATCAGCACTAGTCAAACACACAATTCACCTTAACCTATGTAATCTCAGCCTGATGGCTTTGTGTCCTTTAAAAAAAAAAAGCACCACAACACCCCTCAAAAAACAAACAAGCTAACAAAACCAAAAAAACCCCAACACAAAGCAAAGTAAAATTACATATAATCAGAACAGGAAGGGCAGAATAAACACACTGATTTTTCTCTATTCCTGTGTCCCTGAATATCTTGCCAACTACCTCATGGAGCTTTGTGTATATCAAGGGGAATGCACTGGAATATTACAGGCTGGTTTCCCAGCCACTACCAACTAGTAAAGTATCATGGGTTGTACTACACTTATGCTAAGTGCTGTAGAGAAGTCTTCATACCCTTCATAACAATACAGTATGATTAAATTTTACAAAATTGTCATATTATTTAGCATAAAATGTAGATAGGTGTCTGTCTAGAAACAAAACCTGAACATAAATCACATTAATTCCAATTAGTCAGAGTAGTCAAGACAATCCAGGGAAAGCTTAAATGTAAGGGGCAGAGATGCCTCCGGTGAGGGAGACCAGACAGCATAAAAAAACATCAAGGCTCCATTGTAACTTCAGGAAAGGAGACTATTGGGACAGCATAGAGATGCTTCTGCCAGACACCCAACCTCCACAAGGTGCAACGGAGACCCCTCCTCAGATTGCTGAACCTAACAGTGGACAGTAGTACAGCAGAGAAATAGGTAATTGCATCCCTCAGAAAGGGCCACGTTTATGTGCACATGTGCATGTACGCTTACGTGTAAAACTCCATATACTGTGTCTCAAGGAGACAGTTGTACTTACAGTATATGCAAATCCTTGCATTATTTGTGCTTCTCATGACTGGAGTGCTGCAATGGATGGCTATAAGCTCTTCTGAAGGGATAGGCAAGGAAGGAGAGGCGGTGGGGTGGCTCTGTATGTTAAGGAGTGTTTTGATTGCATAGAAATCAAAGATTGTGAAGACCAAGTAGAGTGCTTGTGGGTAAGGATGAGGGGGAAGGCCAATTCGGCAGATATCCTGCTGGGAGTCTGTTACAGACCACCCAGCCAGGATGAAGAGACAGATGAGACATTCTATAAGTGACTGGCGGAGGTCTCGCATTCGCTGGCCCTTGTTCTTGTGGGGGGCTTCAACCTACCGGACATCTGCTGGAAGTATAACACAGCAGAGAGGAAACAATCTGGGAGGTTCCTGGAGTGTGTGGAGGAGAACTTCCTGACACAGCTGGTGAGTGAGCCCACCAGGGGAGGTGCCTTGCTGGACCTGCTGTTTACAAACAGAGAAGGACTGGTGGGAGATGTGTTGGTCGGAGGCCGTCTTGGGCTTAGCGACCACGACATGATAGAATTCTCAGTTGTGAGTGAAGTAAGGAGAGGGGTCAGCAAAACTGCTATCATGGACTTCTGGAGGGCAGACTTTGGCCTGTTCAGGTCACTGGTTGAGAGAGTCCCTTGGGAGACAGTCCTGAAGGACAAAGGGGTCCAGAAAGGTTGGACAGTCTTCAAGAAGGAAATCTTAAAGGCCCAGGAGCAGGCGGTTCCCATGTGCCGTAAGAAGAGCTGGCGGGGAAGGCAACCGGCCTGGCTGAACAGGGAGATTTTGCTGGGACTCAGGGAAAAGAGGAGAGTTTATCACCTCTGGAAGAAGGGCAGGCAACTCACGAAGAGTACAAGGATCTCGTTAGGTCAAGCAGGGACAAAATTAGAAAGGCAAAAGCCCAGCTAGAGCTCAGTCTGGCCACAGTCGTAAAGGATAATAAAAAGTGCTTCTACAAATGTATTAACAACAAAAAGAGAGGCAAGGAGAATCTCCATCCCCTACTGGATATGGCGGGGAATATTGTCTCCAAGGACGAGGACAAGGCTGAGGTACTTAATGCCTTCTTTGCCTCAGTCTTTAATAGCCAGTCCAGGTATCCACAGGGTATTCAGCCCCCTGAGCTGGAAGATGGGGATGGAGAGCACAATGTACTCCCCATAATCCAGGAGGAAGCAGTCAAGGACATGCTAAACCACCTGGACACCCACAAGGCTATGGGGCCTGATGGGATCCACCCGAGAGTACTGAGAGAGCTGGCAGAGGAGCTTGCCAAGCCACTCTCCATCATTTATCAGCAGCCCTGGTTAACAGGGGAGGTCCCAGATGACTGGAGGCTTGCCAATGTGACGCCCGTCTACAAGAAAGGACAGAAGGAGGATCCGGGGAACTACAGGCCTGGCAGCCTGACCTCCGTAACAGGGAAGATCATGGAGAAGTTCGTCTTGAGAGTACTCACAGGGCATGTGCAGGACAACCAAGGGATCAGGCCCAGCCAGCATGGGTTCATGAAAGGCAGGTCCTGCTTGACCAACCTGATCTCCTTCTATGACCAGGTGACCCACCTAGTGGATGAGGGAAAGACTGTGGACGTTGTCTCCCTGGACTTTAGTAAAGCCTTTGACAGCGTCTCCCACAGCATTCTCCTGGAGAAACTGGCGGCTCGTGCCTTCGATGGGTTTACTCTTCGCTGGGTGAGGAACTGGCTGGACGGTTGAGCCCAGAGAGTTGTGGTGAACGGCGTTAAATCCGGTTGGCGGCCGGTCACAAGCAGTGTTCCCCAGGGCTCCGTTCTGGGTCTGGTCGTGTTCAATATCTTTATAGATGATCTAGATGAGGGGATTGAGTGCTCCCTCAGTAAGTTTGCAGATAACACCAAGTTGGGTGGGAGTGTTGATCTGCTGGAGGGTAGGAGGGCTCTGCAGAGGGACCTGGACAAGCTGGATCAATGGGCAGAGGCCAACTCTATGAGGTTTAATAAGGCCAAGTGCAGGGTCCTGCACTTTGGCCACAACAACCCCATGCAACGCTACAGGCTTGGGGAGGAGTGGCTGGAGAGCCGCCCGGCGGAAAGGGACCTGGGGGTGCTGGTTGACAGCCGGCTGAACATGAGCCGGCAGTGTGCCCAGGTGGGCAAGAAGGCCAAGAGCGTCCTGGCCTGTATCAGCAATAGTGTGGCCAGCACTAGGGAATTGATTGTGCCCCCGGACTCGGCACTGGTGAGGCTGCACCTCGAATCCTGTGTTCAGTTTTGGGTCCCTCACTACAAGAAGGACGTTGAGGTGCTGGAGTGTGTCCAGAGAAGGGCAACAAAGCTGGTGAGGGGTCTGGAGCGCGAGTCTTATGAGGAGCGGCTGAGTGAACCGGGCTTGTTTAGTCTGGAGAAGAGGAGGCTGAGGGAAACCTTATCGCTCTCTACAACTACGTGAAAGGGGGTTGTGGTGACGAGGGTGTTGGTCTCTTCTCCCAAGTAACTAGTGATAGGACGAGAGGAAATGGCCTCAAGTTGCACCAGGGGAGGTTTAGATTGGATATTAGGAAAAATTTCTTCACCGAGAGGGTGGTCAGGCATTGGAACAGGCTGCCCAGGGAGGTGGTGGAGTCGCCATCTCTGGAAGTGTTCAAAAAACGTGTGGATGTGGCGCTTCAGGACATGGTTTAGGGGACATGGCGGCGTTGGATTAATGGTTGGACTTGATGATCTGAAGGTCCTTTCCAACCTACTGATTCTGTGATTCTGTGATTCTGTGAATTAAAAGTTTTGTTATTGAAATTCTGAATGTGTGTTCAGAGCTTGTATTACCCACCCTGAGACAAGTGTCATCTTTTGACAATCTGCCCCACTAATTAATTTATAATTTAAATCAGAATTGTACCAAAATATCAGTTTTCCTAAAACCTGTAATTTTTATCTGAGAAAATGGAAAATCTTTTTTCTCTGTTCCTATGTCCTGAATATCCAAGGCCTTGGATTCTAAGGCCTTGTGTTGTTATCCAATGTCCCTTGTAGTCCTTAAAACAATGCAAAAAAAGGACAAATGCCATCTCCAAGCAACAGCAGAGAGGATGCCTCTCTGTGGCATCTCAGTACAAAATGAGATTTTATATATCGACTTTATCTACTGAAGAAGATAATGATTTTGCTCTTTTAATAGAACGGCAGGTGAAGGTCATCCAACACACTTGCTCTACACAACATATGAAGTCTTATTTCAATCATTAAGTGTCTTTCCTGGAGACCTTTTATTATGCCTAAGTTGAAAGACAAGAGAAAATGCCACTTAATTTCAGTAGCTGGCATGATGCATACACAGCCCTCTCCTTGATCTCTGGTATACTTTATGCAGTAATCTGTCGTCCTAAAACTCTAGGAGGTCTCGTGTGTCATTGACGATGGATAGAGATTTCTCTAGTATTTGAATACTTAATGTTGAGCTCCTGAAGCTACAATCATTTTAACAATTGTAGTGGATAACAGAAAGAAACAAATCCAACGAAAATCAACCAACAAAAACCCCATGTTTGCCTTTTTTTTTTTTTAGTTCAATAAAGTGTAACACAGAAGCTAAACGTCCTCAGAGGATGCAAATCAATGCAGTCCCACTGAACTCGGTGAAACTGCTTATTCTCACCAACAAGTTACAGCGAACAGGTTTTAAAAGAAAGAGGTAAGTAGCCTTGGATGTCTCAGAATTCACTTCCACTGTTCAACTTGACCATCCTACTGCTGTCAAGGGATGTCTCAGAGCTCTCAAAGCCATCAAGCAGTATGAGACCTGATAAGAGAAAATTTTCTACTATATTTCCTGATATTAATACAAACACTATCTTGATGCTGGGACAAAGGTATGCTGTAGTCATGTTGCTCATGGCAAAATAATCACTCCAAGTCAAAGGGAACAGCAGGCAAAGCTGGCTTATCAGATGTTAATAAAAACTGGCCAAGCAGGGAAATTTTATGCAGTCCCCAACTGATTTTGGATGCTTCCTTATGCACCCAAAATTACTACACTCATGAGAAGTTGTGTCCACATGGTCCAGTGAATGGTGCTAGCTGTCTCAGGAAAATTAAGTTAAAGCCCAGTAAAATATACATGTACATAAACTGGGAAAATATCAGAGGAAAAGAGAATGTTTCACTACGCAAGAAGCTGTAGCAAGCCACAAAGATGTTATATAAGAATGACAGAAAGAAAAGAGATTAAATGAAAATATTTCCTTGCACTTTGATTTTATGATGTCTAATTCAGTAGCTGTGCATTTGAAAGCTGCACTGCAATGAGTTCATTAGGCAGCGTTAGCCCATCAATGCTTAGTTGTAGAAAAGTGTTGAAAGCACCTAGTGTGAAAGCACTGGCAAAAATAGAAGTCCTCAAGTGGGACTGAAGGTGCAGCTGAATGACATGGCTGGTAAGTGGGTTTTAGTAATCCAGACCCTTTTGTGGATCAGGCCCTTCGGTTCCTCTCTGTCCATGCAATATGTTATTATCTCTTCAAGCCCAATTTCTGCTATTAGCACAATATTTATGCAGATCATTTTAAAATACGTTTAAAGTACTTTTTTTTATCCAAGATTTATCATCCATGGACAATTGGTTACAAATGACTAGAAAGTCTATTACTGATTTTGCTGAAGAAGAGTAAATGGGCAGTTATGATTTCTGAAACTTCAAACTCAAGGACACAATGTCACACAGCATCTCAATTGCTGTATGAGGACAGGCACCTGAAACACAACTTACTTCACATGAACTACAGGCCCACCAGATCCTGATCTTCAAAAATTACATGTTGTGATGGGCACAATTCAACCAAAGGTATAGGGAGCTCATGATTTTAGATTTGGAGTTCAAATAGTCCTGTCAGTCAAGAAAGCTGCATACAGTACATGGCTGTGTCAGATGACCTGCATCTTTTTACACACTGGCTATTTAAGTGCTGGCAGGTTAGAAGCCTCAGACTGGCAGTGTGGCAGAGAAATTAGAACTATTTTAATCATAGCATTTAAACAATAATGAACTAGAGTGGGTGGCAAAGTTGTGTGGGTATTATATGATCACAAATTAGAAGTATAAGCTCTGAGCCCACATCTGTTCTGGTGCCTGAGGCATTTTTCTAAACTTGATGCTCTGCAGAAGTGATCCTTTCTGGCAATAAGATCTTTTGAAACAATATTTTTTCACAGTAAATAAAAATGTATCTTTATCTCCATACACCCTCTCCAGAGCATCATGTGGATTTGTTGTCTCGCATGTCTCTGTGTCTAACAATTGTTTGTTCCGCTTACAGCAGAGTACCCATACAGGAAACCCTTATCACTTCCCAACCAGAATCTGAATTTGCTAAGCCATTATAGAAGAAAATTAAAGCCCTCACCATTTTTCTTTTCTGTATCTGATTTGTTTTATATAATTTAAAGAAAATCAAAAAACAAAAAAAACCCTACCCTGAACTAGTGAGTAGAATTGAGAATGTGATTATTTCTGTTTTCTGTCTTTCATTCTCATGCAGATGAGGAAGCTTAAGTTTCAGCAGTTACTAGAGTATCGCTGTTTAATCACCGGTTTTATTTACTGAGAATGACAACAGTTTGTGAGCGTGATGCAGAGGCAGGAAGGATAGAGAAGAAATGCGACAATCGGGGTTTCTAACTCACAAGTACACATTCTGCATATTAGCAAGTTTAAGGCTGAAATAAGATTTTTCCTAAATATCCACTTCTCTCCCTTTCTTTTCTCCATACTGTGATGGTTCTCTCAGGTGATCAGAACAAGTAAGTTGTGTTCAAATAAGAAACCACAGCCATACATTCAAAAGCACATATTTTCTGACCATCTTGATGTTTATCCGTTTCATAAAACAGTCATTAAAGGGAGATATTTTTCAGGAAATAAGGCACAGTTCTGTCTAACTACAGTATACAGGACAACTGAACTAGTCAATATCTTGCAATAGACATTTATAAATCTTTTCTTTGTATAATTAATGCATACTGACTCCTTCTGAAACAGAGAGAAATGAAAACTTACTCATATGTTAAACTTCAGGTGATTGTCTTTTGTTTTCCTTTAGCAATTGGCTCAGACATTGTGGCAAAATTATATATGACCTTTAATACTGATATACTGACAGTTCTAGTTTAATTTATATAACATCCAATAATACTGGAAAAATCAGAATGTGATTTGTTCATTTCTAAGCTTCAGAAAAGTTCATATTCTATGATGCAGAGTAGTTGAAATGACATTTTATTAAAACAGTTTTTGAGCCCTGAGGAACCTGACAGTAGCAAAGAAATGAATAAAGAGGTCATGAATTTTTCGTAGACATGAGATCAACCTGTAGTCTTCATGAATAATTCACTGGATTTTGAAAAGCAAACCTTGGGAAACATCTCATCAAAGCACCCTTAAGATGAATTGTCATGAACACTTATCTACTGGCCTTGAAAAAATAGCATGATCCTGTTTCAAACATGTATGGGATCTTTCTTACAATAGTGCCTGAGTTTTCCATTGTTCGATACCTCTTACCTTCAAGTTTCACCTTGAAATTCACTTCTGCTATGAATCCTACCAAATACTTGATAGTGGAAAGACAGATGAAATGTTGTGGGATTCTTACGATGTTTGGGTTTAATTCAGTTCTATTTTGGCCATCTTCGGTTTCCGAAGGATCCACATTCACCAAGCTGAGTAGTGCAGTTGACACGCCTGAAGGATGGGATGCCATCCAGAGGGACCTGGACAAGCTCAAGGAATGGGCCCATGTGAACCTCATGATGCTCAGCAAGGCCAAGTGTAGGGTCCTGCACCTGGGTTGGGGCAACCCCCAGTATCAGTACAGGCTGGGGGATGGAGGGTTCGAGAGCAGCCCTGCCGAGAAGGACTTGGGGGTCCTTGTGCATGAAAAGTTGGACATGAGCCAGCAATGGGCGCTCGCAGCTCAGAAGGCCAACCATCTCCTGGTCTGCATCCAAACAATTATGGCCAGCAGGTCGAGGGAGTTGATTCTGCCTCTCTACTCTGCTCTGGTGAGACCCCACCTGGAGTCCTGCATCCAGTTCTGGAGCCCTCAGCACAGGAAAGACATGGACCTGTTGTAGCAGGTCCAGAGGAGGCCACAAAAATGATCAGAGGGATGGAACAGCTCTGCTGTGAGGACAGGCTGAGAGTTGGGGTTGTTCAGCCTGGAGAAGAGAAGGCTCTGGAGAGACCTTATTGCAGCCTTCCAGTACCGTTCTGGTTTCAGCTGGGATAGAGTGAATTTTCTTCACAGAGGCTAGTGTAAGGCTATATTTTAGATCTAGGATGAAAAAATGATAATAACGCACTGATGTTTTCAGTTGTTGCTAAGCAGTAAAGGACTGTCCATCTTTCCATGCTGGCCTGCAAGCGAGAGCTGGAGGTGCACAGGAAGGTGAGCGAGGACACAGCCAGGACAGCTGACCCAGACTGGCCAAATTGATATTCCATACCATACAACACCATGTTCATCATATGAAGGTGGGGGAAGAAGAAGGAAGGGTCTGAGGGGATGTTTGGAGTGATGGCGCTTGTCTTCCAAAGTCACTGTTACGCCTGATGGAGCCCTGCTCTCCTGGAGATGGCTGAACCCCTGCCTGCCCATGGGAAGTGGTGAGTGAATTCCTTGTTTTGCTTTCCTTTCATGCACAGCTTTTGCTTTACCTACTAAACTGTCGTTATCTCAACCCATGAGTTTTCTCACTTTTATTCTTCTGACTCTCTCCTCCACCATGGGAGAGTGAGTGAGCTTAGTTGCCAGCTGGGATTAAAATATGACAAGTACTTAAAGGGGGCATATAAGAAAGATGGGGACAGAATTTTAGCGGGGTCTGTTGCAATAGGGCAAGGGGTAATAGTTTTAAACTGAAAGAGGGTAGATTTAAACTAGATATAAGGAAAAACTTTTTCTCAATGAGGTAAAAACAATGGCACAGGTTGCCCAGAGAGGTGGTAGATGCCCCATCCCTGGCAACATGACGGGGCTCTGAGCAACCTGAACGAGTTGAAGATGTCCCTGCTCATTGCAGGGGGGATAGATGAAGTGGCCTTTCAAGGTCCCTTCCAACCCAAACTATTCTATGATTCTATGATTCACAAAGAACTAAAACATACGATATATGGATGACCCGAACCCCAGAGAAATGGATGGGGTCACACAGGATATTTTACATCATCTGAAATACAATAAAAACTGTGTTTAGGCAACTAGTGAGGTCTAATTTATACAGTCAATGATATCTGGAAAGCAATCCAGAGTAGAAGCCTGTATCTGGTCAGGTGTGTAGGTCTCCAGACAGGAGCTTAACCATTTGTTACACCAGTAAGTAAGATAGTTGCTAGACTATCTTCTTCAGCTATATCCAACTGTTTCTGTATCTTACACTGTAAGGTCTGAATGAATTTCACCGAACCTTGCCTACTAAAATGAGGTTCCTGGCTACAAAACTGAGGCATTTTTTACCTTAGGACCTCTCACTATAAAAATAAGACAGAAAGCCACCTACACAGGCTGAAAGGTCTCAAGTAATCCCTGTATCAGTTCCTACGGGTGTTTCTTGCTCTCTCCAATAACTGCTGATGAAGCCTGAAATTTTGCATGAATGCACATAGGCAGCATGCATCCAGGCCTCAAATCCTTAGTGCAAGATCTTTATTTTACATATAGATAACTTTTAACACAGTGGGGCTTTGATTCATGATTGAGCTCTTCTGGTCCTGGGTCATTAGCTGGATTAATAAACTTTCTGACCGTAATCATATAAATTGGGGAGAGTGAGGTCTATCCCTGTCATTTCAGCCTTGTTGGAATGTTTGGCACTCTGTCTTAGGAATCATGTGCAACAAGTTTCCAAAGCTGTATTTAATTTTTTTTTACTAAAGATTTAATGTGCTGCAGAGTTCTCAAGTACATGGTGGTGCCAGATTTGTGCCCATGTTAGCCTGTGGAGGGGATGACAAAACCATCCCAAAGAACTGGTTTCTTGTTTTTTTGAGCAATCTGGGCACATCAACACACAGGTAGTATTTAAAAAGGAATAAAAGCTGTCAGTGGTGATTTTCCTGGTTATTCCTAAACTCACCTGTGTCAGGCCTCTGTCAGCTTGGGCTAAATGTGAAAAGAGAAACGCTGGAGAAAACTGAAAGGTCCTGACACCTTAACAGTCCTTTGAATTTTTTCAGGAAGCAGTATTTGTTGTACAAATGTGTGCTTCAGTGGTAGCTCTTTTGCTTGACCAATCTGATAGCCTTCTATGATGGAGTGACTACCTGGGTAGATGAAGGGAAAGTAGTGGATGTGGTTTACCTTGACTTCAGTAAGGCTTTTGACACTGTCTCCCATAACATCCTCATAGTGAAGCTCAGGAAGAATGGGTTGGATGAGTAGACTGCAAGATGGATCGAGAACTGGTTAAGCAACAGAGCTCAAAGGGTTGTGGTCAGCGGCGCAGAGTCCAGTTGGAGGTCTGTATCTAGTGTGGTGTTCCTCAGGGATCAGCACTGGGTCCAGTCTTGTTCAACATCTTCATCAATGGCCTAGATGAAGGGTTGGAATGTACCCTCAGCAAGTTTGCTGATGATACAAAACTCGGAGGAGCGGCTGATACACCAGGAGACTGTGCTGCCATTCAACGGGATCTGGACAGACTGGAGAGTTGGGCGGAGGGGAGCCTCATGAAATTTAACAAGGACAAGTGTAGAGTTCTGCACCTGGGGAGGAACAACCCCATGCACCAGTACAGGTTAGGGGTTGACCTGCTGGAAAGCAGCTCCATGGAGAAGGACCTTGGAGTCCTGAGAGACAGTAAGTTCTCTGTGGGACAGCCATGTGCCCTGGTGGCCAAAAGGGCCAATGGTCTCCTGGGGTGCATTAAGAAGAGTGTGACCAGCAGGTCGAGAGAGGTTACCCTCCCCCTTTACTCTGCACTGGTGAGGCCTCATCTGGAGCATTGTGTCCACTTCTGGGCTCCCCAGTTCAAGAGAGACAGGGAACTTCTGGAGAGAGTCCAACGGCGGGCTACGAGGATGATTAAGGGACTGGAACATCTCTTGTATGAGGAAAGGCTGAGAGACCTGGGGCTGTTTAGTCTGGAGAAGAGAAGGCTGAGAGGAGACCTTATCAATGTCTATAAATATCTGCAGGGTGGCTGGTGGCTGTCAGGAGGATGGGGCCAGTCTCTTTTCAGTAGTGCCCAGTGGTAGGACGAGGGGCAATGAGCACAAACTGCAGCACAGGAAGTTCCACCTCAACATGAGGAAAAACGTCTTTACTGTGAGGGTGGTGGAGCACTGGAACAGGTTTCCCAGAGAGGTTGTGGAGTCTCCTTCTCTGGAGACCTTCAAAACCCGACTGGATGCGTTCCTGTGCAGCCTGGCCTAGGTGATCCTGCCTTGGCAGGGGGGTTTGACTAGATGATCTTCAGAGGTCCCTTCCAACCCCTACCACTCTGTGATTCTGTGATTCTTTTGATGGTAGCTGAAGAAAGAGGGAGCTTTTCTTGGGACAATGTCTTTTGTATGATGCTACTGTCTTAAACTTCTGTTGCCTCTTTACAGGCGTGTGCATACAAAATTTTCCCTTAAAGATCCCTAACAGCAAAAAAGCATTAGAGCTGTTACTGGTCTAAGCCATTGCACACTAATCACATCTGAATGTATTTAGACCTACCATATCCTGTATTATCACCCCTTCGGTGCTCAGGATATTTATCATACATATAGAAAAACAGTACAAGATAAAAATATCAGTCAAGGAATCAGAGTAATCTCAGTTTGGGGATTCAATCTGGAAAAAAAAAAAAAGAAAAAGTAAGAGGTAAGAAGAAGGGGAAGGGGAAAGGGATAGAGAAAAGGATGGGGAAGGGGAATGGAGATGGGAGAGAAGTTCTGTGCTCTCCCCTACTGAGCTTTTCCACAGACCTTACAATAAATGGGACCAAGAAAAGTTCCTTCTTTCTTCAACTACCACCAAACTCTCCGTTTCCTGACCTATTTTTGACTACACCATCAGGCTTTCCAGAATTACAACAGCTCCTCATCTGCCTTGTTGAGCAACAAGGCAGGAGTGTTTCATGGCCTTTTGAAGGAAAAATGGTTGTCATTCCCAGGTGGAAGACAGCTTGGAGGCAACTAGGCCACCTGAATCAGCTATTCTGGGAGAAGGGGGAGCACAGTGGGATACCTGTTAATGGGGTACCAATATCATGACAGCACACCTGCCCTACCCCCATTGCAAAATGGAGGTGAGGTTGGGAATGATTTTGGGAAGGACCATTGCCTTTCCCTCATCTCAAGTCTCTCAGATATGTGTGTTGCAGCTTACAGTGATGTGACAATTTTGAAATATGACTGGAGTTGAATCCCAACACGTTAGGTGTTTTTATTATCCTATGCAGGTTCTATGGTGCTCAAGGCTTCTTTAATAATCATTAAATGAAAACAAAAGAAAACAAAACTAAAAAGGATTATATAAATCCTGACATTTACTTCAGTAAAAAATGACTTCTAAGTATTACATTTTTTGCAGCTATGCTGAACCATGCAAAAAATATGTTCAGACTGAGGCTTAAAGTTTGATATCTACATCCATAGAAGAAAACAAAATTGCTTTTGAGCGTTCGAATTTCCTTGCTGAGTCTGCCTGTTAAAAATGAAGTCAGAAACCCACCTTTTATTTAGACACATATATGATGTGGATCTCATAGCAATTTCACCAGAAGCACTGAGACAGTTCAGAAATGAGGATAAAAATAAAATTATGCACTAAATTTATTTCCACTGTCAAAGACTAAAGAGCAATGTGTTTCCTGTGTAGCTGCAGCATGTCAAAAAAGACTGCATTGAAAGAAGTATGTTTTTCACTAGGTTCTACATATATATAAGTTGCTAGAGAGCTGGAAATGTTGGCCAGATAAAAGAAGGAAGGATATAAGCAAGAGATTTGGTTCCCATTGAAACAGAAATGAAGATATTTTCATTTTTTCAGTAAATCCATACTTTATATATAAAGGCCTGACCAAGTGTAAGAGTACATTGCTATATAGGTGACCAAAGTACAAAATGAGGTTCAGACAGGTTATAGCCAGAACGTCTTAACTTCTCTTTCTCTCTTTTTTCTTCTTTTCACCAGCAAAAAGTGATTCACTGCCCTGTATTATTTTTTCGTTGTTCCCCAATCAGAGATCATACATTGTTTGTCCCTTGAGCTTCATCAGCTTGCTGAGCCGCTTGTTCTTCTGGTCTTGCAGCATGATGTAATGTCCTAATAAAACTTGTTTTAATTTTTTTACATCCACTTCTAATAAACTCTTAATGCTTAAACCACTCAAAGGGACACCATCAAGGTATGCAAGCCAATAAGTGCTTAAAAGCAACTTTACAGTGAAAGGAGAGGATGGTAGTACCCATTCCCAGGCACCAAGCCTGAGATAAAAGCTTGGAAACCAGGTACTCCAGTTATGTGCTCCCTGCAGGTGCTCAACAGGGGATAAATGTATTTTTTACCTGAATCCTCTCCATATCACTGAAACTTCTAACAAATCCTGTCCTGCTCCAGCAAACACGTCTGAGAAAAAAGTCAATGTGCTTGTATTTTAAGTGGTTTAACCCTTGGGACACTAGATAATCTGTTGGTGTGTTGCCTTGAGGAACAACAATTTCTCCACTATGTTGTCCAAGTCTCTGGAAGGTGAGCTGTCACAGGGAGCAGCTGGTAAGCAACAGGAAAACTGTGCTCTGTGACAGGGGAAGTCCTTCCTTCCCATTGATGATACCTCACCTGTGCCTTCAGTTTGATATCCTGATTCCATTTTCCATCAAGTTACTTCACTGCCTTCAGAGACCAGTTGATCACAAAGGGCACTCTCCCTAGATAAAGTGTAATTCCACAGGAATGAGGGTATTAAAAAAGGAGTTACTATTGCCTGTTTATTGCTGGCTAGGTCCTAATTTTATCCATTTGGGACAGGAAGCAATATAGCAAGGTAGGAGCTGTTAGAGAAGAATCAAAGCTACTAGCATTGAAAGGTGGTTGGGACAGTTCAACATGGAGAAGTACAAAGTTCTTCACCCATAGAAGAACAACCCCATACACCAATACATGCTGTGGGCCATCCAGCTGGAAAGCAGTTTGCCAGAAAAGGACCTGGGGGTCCTGGGGGATACCAAGGTGAACATGAGCCAGAAGTGTAGACAGTCAAATTCCTGCCCTAGCCCTGGAACAGTCTTAATTACTTGTATAGGTATATCTAGAACAGTGTTAATAGAAGAAACTGAACAAACCTACAGCATGTAATCTGTTGCTCAGTGAAGGCAAAATGAAGTGGGTGAAATTTTCTCAGACATTGCTCCCACATGCAGTGTGAATGCTGTGCCTAAGGCAGCAGGTAGAAATGTGAAATTTCTTCCTTCACATTAATGAATGAAACCATAGATATTCTTTTCCCTCTCCAGAATCCCTAACAGAGCCCCACAAGACCAGAATGTTACTTGATGATGAATAAACTATTTATATAAAGGACTTTTTTTAGTTCTACCACTGAACCAGAATTTGTTTACCTACTTTTCTCTTCACTTTCACTTATTTTGATTCTAGCACTTTTCACTTTCTTTCACTTATTTTGGTTCTAGCAAATAATAATTAAAAGCTGGAAACATTCTTCTAATCACATTTAAAATGGCTCATAATGGTCTGCTTTAAAGTCAGTATTTAAAGAGAAATGCATTTGGTGTAAAAGAGGACAGAAATGTGAGTAGTTAAGAAACTCAAAGGTATTTCATGTACATCTCCTGAAACTGCTTGGAAATATTTAAAGAATGTAAACTGATCTCTCATTTCTAGATTAAGTATCTTAATAATTGCCGTGGTGTAGTTACTTTAAGCAGCTTGTTAATGAAGGAGTTTATTATAAGTCTTGGAAAACTAATAAAATTTGAACCCAGTTGAACTTGGTGACGTCGTTTACGTTTTAGCGTTAGAGATTCAGTTTGGAGCACTTGTACCCCATGCAACTGACTTAGACTTCAAGCTGGAGCCAAGTCTCCAATAGGAGAAAACAGCTATAAAACCTTTCAGGGCTCTCGGTGTCATTTCAGGCTCAGCGACTTTAAGATGGGCTTTGTTCATATGTGAGTAACTGACATGGGACTGTGCCAACAGAATTTGAGCTTTCTGATTCTAAACTGTGCAACAGGTACTATCTAAGTCAGAAGCGTTGGCCCCGCTATCACTAGCTCTGTCTGGATCTCTCAGCTCTTCGTTCTGTGCTGTAACACTGAGAAGCAACTACCTTGACCACTTTCTTCTGATGAGCTCAGAGAGCTTATGCAGCTCTAGGACACTTCTCTGAGGGTTCCCCAACTCCCAGACCTTCAAAAGAATTTGATACAGCTTTGTGTGATGCAACTCGTTGTCCTATATATTGAAAATGGGAAAGGATCTATGTCAATGCGTCCATAATGCAACCTAAATCTCAGTGAGGGAAAAGGAGAGCATATACAGCTGCAATAGCTTGACGTGACACAAGGTCATGTGAATTAGGTGCACCAAGGGTTACGTCATGTCCTGCATTTTTGTTCCTCTGGGAAATAAGCAATCATCTCCAACAACTGTGATGCGGTTCCTTGTTTCATTGGCATTTAGTATTTAGGCAGGTGACAGAAATGGAAACTGTTCTTTTCATATTCTTTCAATACAAGACAGGTCCATTATTTTAAAACATACTGTGATATGTCTGAACCACTGATTATGACATTTTCCTAAAATGAAATCCCACCCATTTTCTACCATCAATATGAAGTAGGCATGCTCAGTGCAAGACTGGTCTTTTGCACTGCCATGTCCAGAAAGATAGATGTTTTCAGGAAAACACAAACGAAAATTAAATAACAATTCAAATATTACTGATTTTCCTTTAAAATTATTACCTTATCTGGGCAACATTCGATTTTTTTTTTAAGGGTTACACTGACTACATTTCATCCAGAGGTATGAAATCATTAAGATCTATTTTCTGTCACTATAAGTGCATAATTTCCCTCTCTTTTAATTTCATATTCTAAGTTAATTTAATGTTAAGAATATTAAATTAAGCTCTAGAGTACGGAGGAGTAGATCATGTGCTAAGCCAGATAGATGGGCAGTTTACCACAGTTAAGGATCTGTCAGCAATTGTTTTGTATGTGGCAGAAAAAAAGGCTAGTCCTTCTCTATCTTTTCCCTGTTGTTTTCATTTCACATAAGTGAAATAAAAATAAACTAGCCTTTATATAAACCCAACCCCAAGGATGACTGTATTGCTGATATGAAAGATATGTTTACCCTGCCAGACAGCTTAGCTCTCAGTTCTCATCCTCCAGATTGCATAAATGCTACTGTATTCTCAGGCCATATTTTGGAGTGAATCATTCCATTCCACCTAAAAGAAAAATCGGTTCCTGCAAACAGTTTGCTTCAGGGGCATGTCCCAGTAAACAGTAGATGAAAAGTAGTTTTGGCTCCCTTTGTCCTCAGCAGCCCTCCACATCATTGCAGCAGCTTTTATAGCTGCAAGCATGTTCCCACACTTCCTTCTTACAGCCACAGCATGTGATTCACATCTTCAGGGTTGTGGTGTAAAAACCCAACGTTTTACAAGGCTGCAGCACAGCCCTCCCATTATTTCTGCACTTTGAACCAAAACAATGCAAAACAACATACACTCCCCCACTAAAACACACATAAGCATGTGCTAGGACTTTTGGGACGCTGCATGGAGTACAGACAAAACCCAAGGCCAAGTGTGACCAGTCACCTTCAGAGAGGTCTAGCACCGAGAAATGGGGACACAACTACTTCTTGCTTCTTGATTTTAAAACCAAGGATTAGTGACTGCAGGCAACGCAATTAGCAATACAGAGCAAATCGCATAAAACCTTTTGAAAAGACATCACTTCCAGTGAGCAAGAACGAGCATCCCCTAACACGAGCGTGATGGCAAGTTGTCACACGGCAGCACTGCTCCAAAGCCGCTTCAGATCAGTGAACTCTCCTTTGAAGTCAAAAACTGTAGTGAAAAATGTCAGTGACAACAAAATCAAGCCAATTCAGTGTTTTAGTGTGCATGAGGCTTGAAGGTTTGACAAAGGATACTTGTCCTGGGAGCAGCAGAGCATGGGAGGAGGGCCAAGGGGAGGAATATGAAGTACCTACTCAGGCAGGATTTACTGGCTTAGAGCTGATGCAAGTCTTATGGAGATGTTAGCTGTGTAAGAACATTAATAACTATGTCTCCTTCCATGATGTAATGTTTGTGGTTTTCTTTCATTTTCTTCCAGGTCCCAGCTAGAGGTGTGATATCAACTTTTCCAGACCTTGAGATCACGGAGATAAGAAGTGAAAATAAGAAGTCAGCTCAATCTCAAGGCTGAGAAGACAATCAGAAGAGTATTGTTAGAAAAAACCCAAATGGCTCCGGGCATTTAAGCTGGCTCCAGGACTCAGCTTTGACTCCTGATTTTTGAAAATGTTACCAGTATGGCATAAGGATGGAGCTTTTCAGAGCCTTGAATGGCCCATCTAAGTTAGGATGCTGCTCGTGTCCTTCGATTTATTTACTTTCAGGTGAATTCTGCGGGTTGTGTATTATGAAGACTGGATCAGTTGTGATCTCCAGTTAGCATTACAGATACATGTCTATTCAAGATAAGGTTTTCTCTAATTATCATCATTGTGCTACTGAAAGCTGAAGGCAGGAACCAAGTCTCTTCCTTTCTCTCCTGGTCCTGCATTGCTGTTCCTTGTTCTATGCCCAATTTTCTCTTCTGGAGACATCCAGCTCCTTAGAAATCCAGCACACTAAATCTGATGTTGATAATGGAATACTGTTAGCTTTTTGCAGTTCACTGAAGGGCCAGAAGAACATAAAAAGATAATCATTAGGGGAAATTTAGACACCAGCCACTCTTTCCTGTCTCCTCTACTGACATAGGAAATATATAATTTATACCAGCAGGTCTTCTTCATGCAGCTTTTTCAGTAACTAGGAAATTAGGTCAATATGTTTTAATTTTCTCTGAATTGGCTGCATTTATTTATTTATTTGCTTCTAGTGTGACACAAACATTTTTCTTTCAACAATTCCTGGCAGTTATATCAACATCTTGCTATAGCTAATGGCCGAACAATTATTTTTCCTGGAATCCAAATTGAAAGGTTAACCTTAGAATTTCTTTTTAAACATTTTTAATTGTTTTCATTTGCAGGAGTATTTATGATACAGTAGCAGTTTAGAATAGGAAATAAATTAATAAATGAATTACAATTTCATCATCTCTATAGACAAAGTGAAAATTAAACTACAACAATGAGAAAATTAATGTTGTCATACAGTATTATTACCCTTTGTTTTGTGACTCAGAAAACCTCAGACCCTTTCATAGTGTATATTCTTGTTTAGACTACAAAGTAGTGTTGATTTTTAAATAATACGAACAAGCGTGTCCTGTCAACTAGTGTGGACTGATTTTCTTTAAGTTCATTTTAATGTGTTTATGCCAATGAAAGGATCTGAACCTGTGGCCAAGTCCTTTTTAACTTAGGACCTTCATTATCAAAAGAATTAATTTTCTCAATTCTGTTCACTGTGAAAAATCACAAAAAAGTCAAGATATGTATAAATCTCAATAAGATTGTAAATACAGGATTAGATAAGAGATATATACAAGAAAGGAGAAAGGACATTATTTGCCTGACCTTCTAATTCCTGTGAAATTTGCTGCTACTCATTAAAAGTAGATCTTGAATCCTTCTACTACTGAAAATCTTGGTTTTATTTCAGGAAATATTTTTTAAAAATTTTTAATTTTTTTTAAACATTCAAAAAGTTTAATTTCAAAAGGGAATTGGCGAATTAAACATCCTGGAATATTTTTTTACAGTTCTTGTTGTTTAAAATCACTGTATTGCTTGACAGCAAATTGAATTGTCTTAAATCAGCAACAAGTGTGTGCTAATGACACAACAATGTAGACCTTTATTCTTCCTCAGTAGCTATTTGCAGGCCAATATTGACATTTATTTGTGTAACTGCCAAATATTGTATATGAACAATATCAGCCTAGGGCATGTTCACAAAGTGTTTATCTTCAGTGATGTGTTTTACTATTCACAATTTATTATGTTTTCTTTTCTGTTATATGGCTGTTTGCCTAGATCTTTTTAGCATTTCAATGAGTAAGGCTAAATAATGAATAAATAACACGTAAAGAAAAAACTCATTTTGCCAGATGATAATTAATTAAAAAAAGTCTTATTTTTAGTAATCAAATACTTAAATATAGTTAGACTTTATTTGTGGAAAGAAACTGTAAGATTTCACTAAGAAACACCAAAGAACAATGCTGTAATTAAGTCACTGATCCTTCTCTCATAATATTATAGACATCATATAATCCAGTTGATAAACTAATGATAAAATTATTATTTATAATGTATAAAGTTTTATATGTTATATATATTATATAATAAATAATAATATATAATATATTGATGACGATGATTATGATGATGATGTATGTGGGAATCGAAGTCATATGTAAGAAATTAACTGAGCTAAATGCTCTTAAAAACCAAAGAGGTGGGGAAAAGCCAGTCTATAAAAAAAAATGAATACAGAGACAGATGAAGAACCAATGAATGACCATAAAGTGAAGCAGTAGCTATGTGCGTTTTGATGAGTAGTGCACCTCTAAATTGTTAAGAAGCTGATGTAATTATCAATTTTGTATTGACATTTTTCATACACAACTCATTTTCAAATGTATCATATTTAAGGATTCAACATTATGTATTAGCCAATTTTTCATATTTTGAAATAAGAACTTGATTAACAGAAGAATATTGCTATACCTTCTATGCACTGTGTTTCAACAAAACTGTGAATTTAAGTATTTATTACACTCCAAATAGAAACTGATAAAACCAGATGTCCAGAAGATTAAAACCTTATTAGAAAAGTGTGAAAAATAAAATACCAATGTAGTAAATTGAAAAGTTATTTAATTATTTTAATTATTCAAAATTGCCTCTGAATTATCAAACACTTGCTTTGAAGAAACTTTGGATTAGCCTGTGGTTCTGTAACAAACTTTTTGTCACCTTGGAAAAAGCATGAAACAGTTTTGAAAACACTTAGAAGGTTCAGTTCTATAAATTTTAGTGGAAACTGGGGTTAATTAACAGGGTGCAAGGCTGGTACGCATTATGGCTCATCGACTCTAATGGCTTACTTCCACTTACAGGAGAATTATTCCTCTGCCCTGTGACTACCTGCTCCTCTTGTATGCTTCTTGACACCATATTTCTACCCCACCTTGACACCAGCTCTGACCACCAGCTCTGACTCGCCATGCAGTAAAGCAAAACAGTGTGCTAATCATGCAGAAATCTCACTAGAGGGGTGAGAGGGGAACAATTCCAATGTTAGAAAGGAGAATCTGTCTGATTTGAGAAAAAGGAAGAAATCACAGGGCTGGGAGCTAGTGTAGAGAGAGAGAAAAATCAGCAAGACAGGAAGGAGTGGGACCAGGTTTTGGGGACACAGTAGTTTCTTTAGATGGGCTCTGATATATCATTTATGTCTACAGTGTGCAACTGAAACACTGAGACCTTGATCTCGGTATGCTAACAAAGAAGTCCAGAAAGACATTAAATTGTGTGATTTAAATATATAAACACAGAATCCTTTACTTCCATCAGCCTTACTAAAAACTCCTCCCAGTTTAGGTTTTCCCAGCTTCAGCATCCAGAGGTTAGTTGTCATTATGCCTTACTGGTTCTTTAAAACAAAAAAGCCTATCAGGCATTAATTGAAATTACTTTAAAAGTGTCCAAGTCACCTTCCACTATTCTATTTGATAAACTAAACAGCTCCAACTCTTAATTTTTTTACCATTAAAAGTTTTCTTCCATCTGTATTGGGTCTGGCTGAGATGGAGTTAATTTTCCCCATAGCAGCCCTCACAGTGCTGGACTTTGCATTGGTAGCTGGAGAGGTGTTGATCACACACCAGCATTTTGGCCACTGCTGAGCAGTGCTCGCACTGCATCGGGGCTGTCTCGCCAACAGTCCCCCTCACCAGTAGGCTGGGGGTGGGCAAGAGGCTGGGAGGGGACACAGCCAGGACAGCTGGCCCGAACTGACCAAAGGAATATTCCATACCATATTGCATCCGACAGACGTCAGCTCAGCAATAAAAGCTAAGAGAAAGAGGAGCAGGGGGGCATTCATTTTTTTATGACATTTGTTTTCTGAAGCAACCGCTATGTGCACTGAAGCTCTGCTTCCTCGGAAGTGGCTGGACATCACGTACAGATGGGAAGTAGAGAATAAATCTTTTGTTTTCCTTTGCTTCTGTGCACGGCCTTTGCTTTTGCTTTATTAAACTGCCTTTATCTTGACCCATGTGGGTTTTTTTCCATCTTCATTTCTCCCACCCAGTCCTGCTGAGGAGGGGAGTGACAGAGTGGTTTGGTGGCACCTGGCCTCCAGCCAAGGTCAACCCGCCACACCATCCTCAGATACTTTGTCTTTTTTCACTTGCTCCAGATTTAGAACATTCCTTTTTTGTTAATGTGAACAAAAGAAGGACACGCTCTCTCTATTCTCAACCACATTCTATTGAGGAATTTGATGATGTGCTCTCTTGTGTCTTATAGCTCCTTATAGCATCCAGGGCTGCATTAGCAGTTTATAATTGCACCGGGAAGGGAGAGTTCATGTCTGCTGTGACCCTCAGCCCTTTTTTGGAGCCACTACCTTCCATTTGGTGTTCACGACTTGCTTTTCCTCTTTCAAGTGGGACTTCACATCACATTATAGTCAAAGTTTTGTCTCCACATGCCCAGATAACAAAGTGATACAAACCTTTATGTGATAGTCTTGTTCTTCTCATCTCTTTAACTCCCTATATTTCAACTATAAAAAAAACCACTTAGTCAGGAACATGTACCTCATTACATATCAGGGTATTAGTTGGCCCAGTATAGCATTAATCTAATTTGAGGTTCTAGGCATTACTGATTTGCTAATTAGGTAATACTGTTTAATGTTATCATGGGGTAGTCAAGTTACGACATAATAAAATCAAAAAGCATCTGTTCTCTGACACAACAAAAAATGTAATTACAGAGTAAAGCCTACCTAGAAAGGTTACATGAAATTCACTTACAATAGAGATGCTGAAAGCATTGGAGCCATGGGACTCTGGATTAACCAGCAAAACTGTTTTTTTCTATGTTTGTGTTTTACTATACAGAAAAGTATATGCCCTAAGTCTATGAAAAGCATTCATAAACTCCCATAAAAAATAATGAATGTTTCTTATCTCAGTTGTTCCAAAAGGCAACAAAGATCTTTTGTTTAGAAATAATAGAAATTCGGCAAATCAGTGAGAGACTAAGGTCCCAATTCAACAAAGCATTTTACCTTTTTTTCCTCAGCCCTCTTCTGTAAAGTGTTTAAATTTAAATGGATAGCTGATTTACACTGTATACAACAAGACTTAAACATTATACTTGACTGCTCTCTCAACGGTTTGATGACTTGAGGTCTTAAAGGATTGGGGATGGTGGAAGAGATTTGTGTCACATAGATTTAGACATTTGACCAATGCACCTTTAAAGTCTTTGGGGTCCTTAGATGCAGTGGAGAGGATTAAGCAAATTACACAGTCTGTTGCTGATTACAGACAGGAGGAGATACCTGTGCTCAGCACTGATTATAGAAGGAGTGATAGAGAAATTATATCCTAAATTAGGAACCTTAATGAAGGACTTAAAGTTGGGTGGAATTAGCTGATCACTTCTGCAGAATGTAGAACACCTTCTGGTTTCCCTAAGAATAAAGAGAGTCTGTTCCTTTGCATATGTAAAACCATGGAAAATAGCCTTGAAAAGTGCTGAGCATCTGCAAGTTGTCTTGACCTATACTTTGAAGTTACTCACAACTTCTCAGTGTCAGGCATCTATTCTGTTCACAGCTGTTTTTTTCAATCGCCTAGTGAATAAACTTGTGACGAAGGATTCTAGTTATGAGTCATTATGAAAATCAGAAATATTTGTTTTGGTAAGATTCTACTTAGAGCATCCAGAAAGGTGTAGATGAGAATGTGCAAAACACTTTATACTGGAATTATTCTCATATGACCTCCAGAGTCTATTGCAGGGCTGAAGCAACTCAGGAAGACAGGAATTAGTAAGAGGGAGGACATATAAAATGAGGAGAAATAGTAAGAGTGAGCAAGGGTTCACACATAACATAGTTGGAACTCATCGTGGTCACAGAGATGGGCAGAACAAGAACACTTGACTAAGTGGAGTGTCCTAGCACAGATCTGTGTGAATTGTCCATGCTGTGGAGTGAAGCAAGGAGATTACTTAGAAAATCCATTTTAAAAGTACAGTTTTGTATAGGATACTGGAGCCGTTAGAGAAGCTTAATGAATTGAATTACTGCAGAAAAAAAATAGAGTTTAATGAGTCAGATGTGGATTTGACTTCAAAATTCCCAAAAGGTCTTTCAGTGGTTTTCTGTGGGTGTTGGCAGATGAAAGACTCAGGAGTATAGGGCCACATCACCACTCACTCAGACAGTTACTTGTTAAAAACATAACCAAAAAGGAAGGGATTTCTTTTAAATATACTCTTCCATGCATGAAAGATGGCTGATACATTTCTGACTCAAAGGTTTAAGAAAGCACGTGTTTGTCAACCAAGCTTTGAAATGTAAACTTTCATATTCAGGGTCATGATATCTTGAATCTAATTTTGATATCAGTTATGCTAGTAAAATTCCAAAGGAATTATAATGAATAGCAGCCCTATTTTACCATCATATTTAACCCAGTGACTGCAATATTATCCAGTGTGAGTTTCAAACATGCAGAGCAAATATTGGTAGTGGAAGATTGGACTGAGAGTAGGCTCAGAAGTTTGCTAAATATTCTCAACATTCAACTTTTTAATTCCATATGAACTGTGTGAAATAGTTTGATTAAATTAGTTGGGATATTGTACATATTTCATTCTCCTAAGGCCTTCTTTTGTTTGAAAGCACTCTTAATTAGACCTTAAGAAAAATTGTTGACAGCTCATTTCTTCAAGAACTTAAGCAGGTGGTAAATTAATGGCTTAGGTGGGGGCGGCCATGAAGCATGAAAAGTTATGACTGGTGTCAGTCCAAATTACTGTCTTTAACTGCACATAAGGCAGTGAAAAAACATTAGCTATGCAGTAAACATGGGTTTAGCCAACAAAAAGAGATTTTACAAGGTTTCCGCAAGCAATCTCCAAAAGGTCATTCCATGCATCTGCTCCAGCCGTTGGTAGCATTTTATAGCCATTTGTTGTTGTTCTAAATCTGTGGCTGTAACAATGATCTCATTAGCTAAATCAATGGATGAGGGACATGTTGCAATCATTTATTTCCATGGAACTCAGTGGAAAAAATGCAAATGTTGCATATGCAAGCTAAAATATGAATGTAAATAATGCATATAATAATGCTAACATTTTTCACTTACAAGAAGATTCCTGGTACAGGCTGGCTTTCAAGAAAGGAAATATATTCAATTTGTAGACTCACTGAAGTTTATTCTGTTTGCAGAAGCTCTAGAAACTAGAAAGAGAAAAAACTATAGCTCATAAACTATACATGCTTGAGATCATCCTCTAGAGCTGTCATGGAGATACTCACACACATACTAATAGCCTTGTATTAAGCTTCACTTAGGTTCTGAAACAGGGTGGTACACAAGCTGTCTCTTAGAATTTATTTTGGGCCTGAACTTGCTCCTGAACTGTGCACAGCAATTGTTTGTGTGTCAATTGTTGCACTACGGCAATTAAACAGTGCAGACAATGGAGTTCCACTGCTTGGGGGCAGTTACTGACCTTCATCTATTAGTACTGATATAGCCATAGAGCACAGACATAGAGCTAAGACGTTTTCAGCTGGTGGAGGACTTCTTCAAGAACCTCTGTTGCTAGTGTCGCAGTGGTTGCATCTTCCTCATAGCACATTGCTTTCACCCACTGCTCCACACCTGTATACTCCTGTTAATTATGCCCTTCTTGTCCCTTCCAGCTAGCATCCTAGCATGAGCATTTAGTGTACTCAACGATTCTTGAACATTTATTTTGTGGTCAGTCTCACTCAACTGAATGAGCATGAAGCAAGCCTACTTGTTTCCAGACCTTTTTCTTCTAGTTTCCATAGGGCGATTGTTACTACTTACTAGGGGTTAACAGCAAGGTAGATGTACTGGATAGAAAATCAGCGTTGAGTTACATGATAGATTTTTGTCTGTAGAACTGGCTCCATCTGAAGATGTCACTTTTACACATTCTGTCCCTTTGTGTCTAGGCAGCTTCAGCGAACTCCATCTGTACACACCTTTCAGTTTTCAAAGATCTAATTCTCTAAATGGGTGGCTGTGAGGAAGGCAGCACAGCTTTACAAAGATGTCTGAGTGTGATTAGCTGATCTTAACATCACAGAGGAAACAAAAAAGCACATCTGTGTGTGATTTTTGTGGAACTGGAGCAAACATCAGACTTGCTATGCGTGTGTGTTGGGTCCCTAGAAGTGAGAATTAAAAGATCAGCAAGCCTTTAAAGGAAAGGAACAAATGCTGAAAGTCTTTTATGTAGGCTGAAGGTGTAAAATCAGAAAAGTTTAAAGTGAATACATGGGGTCTGGCCAGACCTCCTTCCAACACCTGCTGTATTTTACAAATGTGTGATGTCCATCTTAATATAGAATGGGAGAAGTGTAGTACAATATTAGCATGTTAGTGATGCTGAAGACAGTCCTTGATAAAAATATGCAGCCTGGTGTCTTGGATAATGTACTGAAAAAGTTTTTGTGCTCTAAATTCAGATAATGGTCGCTTAGCAGTAAACCGAGTAACACACTAAAATTACAAACACTGCTCCTCGTATGTGTCTGCAGAATAGAGAAAAACTGGACTCGGATAGGAATCTGTTAAAGCAAAAGACAGGATGGATGAGATGAGGATCAGGATATGGTTGTCAGAAAACCTGGGTTCTACTGCAGAGTCTTCTATTAGCTTTCATTTGGATTTTGCTGAGTCTTTTCTCTTTCTTTACAGTCTCTTTTTCCTTTTTTTTTATTTGTTTGTTTTGGTTACGCCGAGAAAATATCATGAGATCAACAATTCCATTTGCCAGATGGGGTATAAGAAGGGTAATGATTAATTATTTTCTCTAGCCACTAAGGAAGGGCTAGAAGAATAAGACTGATTCAAAAAATTAAAAAAATAATACAATGGACAAGAGGAAAACTTTCCAACTAACTGGGTGACTAAACGTTTGCAGGAATTTACCCAAGAACTTACAGAACTTTGTGGATTCATAAGACATATTTATAAAAAAACCCCACAAATCTCAGGCCAGTGATTAATCACTTACTATTATGTATATAGAGCAAATTAAGTAAGCAATGTCACCCTCACAGGCAGGATCCAGCAAGATAATATAGATGTCAAGAGTTTAGTGTCCCTCTTGTCCCTTGGATGACAATACATCACCCAGAGGCTATGGGTCATAAATAATATGATCCTCATCCTATATTTTCTTACATCTTTGGACATTCAAGAGGGGCAAGTACCACAAATAAAATCAAACTCTTCAATGAATTATTTCTTTCTCAAATATATTATCAGATAGGAGTGTGACTATTACTACGATTACAATCATATAATCATAGAATCTCTGGGTTGGAACTGACCTGCAAAGAGCAGGGACATCTCCAACTGGATCAGGTTGCCAAGAGCTTCATCCAACCTGACCTGGAATGTTTCCAGGGACGGGGCATCTACCACCTCCCTGGGCAACCTAGTCCACTGATTCACCACCCTCATTGCGAAAAATTTCTAGTAAAAATCTGCGCTCTTTTAGTTTAAAACCATTACCCCTTGTCCTATCACTACAGGCCCTGCTAAAAAGTCTGTCTCCATCTTTCTTAGAAGCCCCTTTTAAGTACTGGAAGGCTGCAATAAAGTCTCCCCGGAGCCTTCTCTTCTCCAGGCTGAACAACCCCAACTCTCTCAGCCTGTCCTCATAGGAGACGTGTTCTGGTCATCTTTGTGGCCCTCCTCTGGAACCACTCCAACAGGTCCATGTCTTGTCTGCACAGAGGGCTCCAGAGCTGGATGCAGGACTCCAGGTGGGGTCTCACCAGTTCGGAATAGAGGGGCACAATCACCTCCCTTGACTTGCTGGCCATGCTGCTTTGGATGCAGCCCAGGAAACAGTTGGCCTTCTGGGCTGCGAGCACCTCTTGCTGGCTCATGTCCATCTTTTCATCAACCAGGACCCCCAAGTCCTTCTCGGCAGGGCTTCTCTCCATCCCTTTATCCCCCAGCCTGTACTGATACCAGGGGTTGCCCCGTCCCAGGAGCAGGATCCTGCACTTGGCCTTGTTGACCCTCATGAGATTCATATGGACCCTTTTCTCCAGCTTGTCCAGGTCCCTCTGGGTGACATCCCGTTCCTCGGGTGTGTGAACTGCACCACACAGCTTGGTGTCACCTGCAAACTTGCTGAGGGTGAACTGGATCCCACTTCCTATGTCATTGATGGAGATATTTAAGTGTACTGCTCCCAGTACAGAACCCTGAGGGACACTGCTCATCACCGATCTCCATCTGGACATTGAGCCATTGACTACTACCCTCTGGATGCAACCATCCAATCAGTTCCTCAGTTATTACCATTGTTCCTGATCATGGCACAAATGATTCTTTGCATGTCTGTCCCTGTTGTGTTTCAGCTATTCACAATGGTAAATCAATCAGACTTTTTCCAAGTTAACAATTTTCTTACTTCTTAAAGTTCTTGGTTTTTTACCACATTATTCGCACCCTATTTTTGCTCTTGTGTATATAGCATGTAGTCCATCATCTATGCTAATTTCACTTCAGTCTTCTATTTGTGCATTAAAAGGTGAAAGAACTGTTTTACAGGACAATTCTTTCCTACTCTTCAAACATGCTACAATCTGGGGTCTCAGGAAACATTGCTGGGTGTGAACAGCCCACATGGAGATGCTGTGAAATCTTTATATTTCTGTTTTTCTTAGGAACTGAGAGGAGGAAATGCCTGACAGAATTGTAGACGTACTTGTGAATTAATGAACTGGACAGAAATAGATGACTGTTTAATGCTGCCTCCAGCTCTACATGTCCTGATGTATGAATTTGGGTTAGTAAAGCAACTACTAAGTAGCATCCAAATTATACTTGTGTAACTGTAGACGTACTTGTATTCCAGGCATAAGTGCAGGATTTCTAAAGAACTGCTTTATTTTTTGCAGGAAAAGCCAAGGGAGAGGACAATGAATCTAGGTGTAACTCAGATGGGAAGAGCTGTCACGTCAAATTAATATAGAGAGTTTGCAGACATCTAAGCAGTGCTACTGATGGATTTTTCACTGGTTCCAGCCTCCTGTGGGATGGAGTCTGTCTGACTAAATATGCTTATCTACAAATATAAGTGCTTATGCCAACAAGTGACCCTAGGCTCCTCTTGTGGTCAATGGGGAGATAATCAAGATACTTAATGCAGATTAGGACACAATTCATTTCATCCTAAAGCAGATATTTACGTTGTGTGAAATCATATCAAATTCTATGACCTATTCTGGTTAAATCTCCATGGCATATAGTGAATGCTTTAATAACTACCTGAAACATAAATTCTTGTACAATAGATATCACAGGCTGAATAAAAATTCCACCTTGGAAGATGAAGGAAGGGGGGATTTTGAATGGTTCATGAACATTTTTTTCCTCATTTCCTTCCCACATCATTCCCCCTAAAACCCACATGTATTCAGAGGACATGAGACAGAGAGAAATGCTAAACTGCCTGCTCTCCCAGGCAGCCTGCTACCTTATATGATTGTAGTGCTACACCAAACTGTTCTGTAGTACAAATCACTGCATGCAAGAAAGGAGAAAAATCTACTTTGTCTTTAAAGCTCTGAGAAGAAGAGACTTAATCTAGTAAAAATATTTTCACATTGGCATTCACTTCAACTAAAAATATAGCAACCTGAAAGTACATCATAGATTCAGTTAAGGGCCATGACTGAAAACTCTAGGGTTTTTTTACACTCAATGCAGTCCTGATTTTCATGTATAAAGGCAAGTAGTACAAGTCATGAAAAAAAACCTACCCCATAATTGATAGTAGTAGCACTTGGTGGAAATGCAAGAAATATTTTGATGCTACTTAATTATCCATATTACCTATGTCAAGTTACCTACTATTAAGAGCAGACTTAATTTAACAATTCAGTGCAAACTTTGCCTCTTTTCTATTACTTTGTAAATCTTGGAATTTCTCTAAAACTAAACACAGGCAGCCCTGTGAAATTATCTGTTCTGTCATGAGAAAATAAAATAGTACAAGCAAACCCATCTATAAAGCCAAACAGGGCAAAGTCCTGTCAATGATGTGACATGGTATCTCTTCACCTGGTTTTGGTGCTCTGTAGGTGTTTGAAGGTAGACTGAATAGGGTATAGATGGACATGCAAACTCACATGTTATGTTGAACTGTGGAATGGGGATGAGTGATCTACCAGACATTACTGAAAGAATGTGGTGCTTACTTTGTCATATGCAGTGGGTCTTCTTCTGACCAAAAAGTCTTTTTTCTAATGTCATTGACTCAGTCTGGTTCCTCCTTACTCTGTCATACACAAGTTATTCTTTCCTTCTCTTTACCTTCTCTAGCACTTTCCATTGTTCATCTCATGCCCGGTTAAAATGTTGCAGCAAATGAGCCCTGACTCTCTTCTTATTCACTCCTAGGTCCAGGTATTTGCCCCAAGAGATCGCAGATGTGATTGATGTCCTAGGTCTTTTAAAACCAACAAAAGACTCTATTTTGCTGAAGAGAAAAAAGAAAATTGTGTATTACAGCATAGACAGTATGGCCCCTTTTATCTCCTTGCTTTACCTTTAACCTAAATTTTTTGATCAAAACCAGCTGCCTCTGAAGTTACTGTCAGCCACAATTTCATATTACCTTTCATAAAGATATTTAGTGAATCGACTTCAGCCTAAGTGGACCTGTCAGGAGTGTTGAAAGGCAGAGAGTTGATTTCTTGGTTGTATTTCAAATACTGTCCTGAAATCAATTATACCAACCAGAACACTCAATGCGAGCCACTGGGTCCACAGTATAAACAGTGGGATAAACCAGGACAGCTTCTCCCATCTGCAGCATGGGATTAGAGCAGGGCAGAAATAGAGCAGGTTTCAAGACAAAAAGGTGACTTGTTCATGTAATCAAGTTTAGGTTTTGATTTGGCCTCGTGCTGGATGGAAATAGGTTAAAGCCAGATTTCCCTTGAAACTGCATCTCATTCAGACTTCATAGAACGAAAAAAGAAAAATCAAGCTATGCATTGCTGAACTTCCTTCCACTCCTACTCGTAGTCCAATGATTACTGGAAGTTCAGCATTTCTGAAAATGCTGTTTGGCGTAATTACAGAAGGCAGAGTCTATGGGGGTTGAACTTCTGATGACATTATCAGGTTCCCTACAGAAGTTAAACATGAAATACTGTGGAACAAGCAATGCTTTTGTTAACCATAATAGAGAACTATATACTCACAATTTGCAATGGAAAAAACAGAAAAACTAGCAAGGAAACAAATCCCAGCATACTACAAACTTAAGAAATAAAAATGGATGTATTATATCAATACTGTTCAATAACTTATTCCTGAGAGCGGTCAAGAGTGAGTACTTAGGAAAAAAAAAAAGAAAATATAAACAAAAAGTGGGTGATACCTCCCTAAATACACTCCCAGTTTCTGACTTCAGGATAGGTGTGTGATTTATATGTGAGAGAGGGGCTTCCTCAGTCGCTCTGATCTCTTTAAAAATATGACCTGAGAGTCTCTCAGGCTGCAGGTGACCCTCTTAACCTAAGATTTGTTATTGAAGAGTATCACAATACCTGAACTTATGTTAAGTACATCAGTAAAAAAATAATGAGAAATATGCATATTCCCTGACTATGTAATCACGGAAATATGGAATGTAAATTTTGTCACAGAAAAGGCTTTACAAAAGCATTCGATATTGACATCATTCTGAGGTCCAGGTGATATGTCAGTTCAGTACACTTTAAGTACTATTCTGTATTAAAAAGTGCCAGTCATTTATAGCAAAATGACAGAATCATAGAATAGTTTGGGTTGGAAGGGACCTTTAAAGGTCATTGTAGTGGGCATGATGGTGTCGGGTTAACGGTTGTACTAGATGACCTTAAAGGCCTTTTTCAGCCTTAATGATTCTATGATTGTATGATTCTATGATCTAGTCCAACCCCTCTGCAATGAGCAGGGACATCTTCAACTAGATCAGGTTGCTCAGAGCCCCGTCCAACCTGACCTGGAATGTTGCCACAGATGGGGCATCTACCACCTCTCTGGGCAACCTGTGCCACTGTTTCACCATGCTCGCTGTGAAAAATTTCTTCCTTAGATCTTGTCTAAATCTCCCTC